>NC_135648.1:9206607-9508326 GCF_053574225.1 Canis aureus
CGGGCGTCCCTGAGTTGGATAGATTTAATCTGCATTCTAGTTTGAATAGATAACTGTGCTAAGAGCAAGTTAGTTAACTTTTCTATGCTCAGATTCGGCATCTTTGATACTAAGGTTATGAAATTGACTTTGTGGATTGAATGTGGGAAGTGACCAGCATAATGACTGTGGAGAAATTAACAGAGAGCATGATATGCTGTATCTTCATTTAGTGTTTCTGGAAATAAAACAGCTGAAAAGCAGTCAAATTAAATATGAAGTGTAAATCTCAGTGTGAAGAACAGAAAATCAGGTCACGTTTAAGTTGCTTTATTTACTTGAGTAATTTAATTTGCTTTATGCAATAATGTTACACGCGTTGGAAACACATTTACATAAACACAGCATTTTAATTTGTTACTTATTTGGCTGGTATAACTCTGACCAGCCTTCAAAAAGAAATGAAACCTTCAGTGACTAGCTTCAGTGACTATCTTCCTGTATCTTTGCAGTAATGTATCCTGCGTATGCAAAATGGGTGCAGTCACACAGAGACCTGCCCATCAGGCTCAATCAGTGGTGCAATGTGGTGGTACGTACGTACTCTTTTATTCTTTCTTTCTTTCTTTTGTTTAAGATTTATTTATTTATTTATTTATTCATAGAGATGCAGAGAGAGAGAGAGAGAGGCAGAGACACAGGCAGAGGGAGAAGCAGGCTCCATGCAGAGAGCCTAACGTGGGACTCGATCCAGGGTCTCCAGGATCACACCCTGGGCTGCAGGCTAAACCGCTGCGTCACCGGGGCTACCCCTCTTTTATTCTTTCATTATTCTTACACTTTTTTAAAGCGCGTTTTGTTCTTCCATATTTTTAGATTCAAAGGATTAAGAGAATGGAAGCATTTTGTTATCACAATTATGAATTACAGTTATGATTTCTGATTACTTGCCACATTAAACTGTTAATAAAAATGGGAAAACTCTCCATAATGATCAAATTGTGTTCTTGCTTCTGCCAGCGTTGGGAATTCAAACATCCTCAGCCTTTCCTACGTACTCGTGAATTCCTCTGGCAGGAAGGGCACAGTGCATTTGCCACTTTTGAAGAAGCAGCAGAAGAGGTATGAAGAGTTGTCTTCCTTATTAATTGTGTTCCATGTCTTTGTCTGGGCTGTGCTTCCCCCCTCTCCCCCACCTGTAAGTAATATAGTGTTATCTGTTTACATAGTAATCATTTAATCAATGACTCTAAACTGAAATTTGATCTCAAAATAACCTTAAAAGATAATTTCCTCATATACTTAACTTTGTTACTTGAAATTTATGTATCACCTGTTAAATAGAAGAAGAAAACAAGTTAATACAAATGTACATGGACTTAAGAAACGGCTTTAATGAAGTTTTATTAGAAAAGTGCTGTTTTAGATTTTCAGATGAAAATATTTTTGGGCTTCCAGGTATGAAGAAAATTATAATCCCGGGGATGAAATTAATTATTCTTCAGAAGATTTTTATCTTGGTTACTATAAATATATCATTAATAAACTTTTTTTCTTATATTCTGAATTTATGAACATTTTAAGAAGTTACTCAACTTCTTTTTACACTACTTTGTTGAATGTCTTCCTTATATATATATACACACTGGCTGCTTTAACCTTTCTTTTTTTTTTTTTCTATATTTATTTATTTTTATTTTTTATTTTTTTATTGGTGTTCAATTTACCAACATACAGAATAACCCCCAGTGCCCGTCACCCAATCACTCCCACCCCCTGCCCTCCTCCCCTTCTACCACCCCTAGTTCGTTTCCCAGAGTTAGCAGTCTTTACGTTCTGTCTCCCTTTCTGATATTTCCCACACATTTCTTCTCCCTTCCCTTATATTCCCTTTCACTATTATTTATATTCCCCATATGAATGAGAACATATAATGTTTGTCCTTCTCCGATTGACTTACTTCACTCAGCATAATACCCTCCAGTTCCATCCACGTTGAAGCAAATGGTGGGTATTTGTCATTTCTAATAGCTGAGTAATATTCCATTGTATACATAAACCACATCTTCTTTATCCACTCATCTTTCGATGGACACTGAGGCTCCTTCCACAGTTTGGCTATTGTGGACATTGCTGCTAGAAACATCGGGGTGCAGGTGTCCCGGCGTTTCACTGCATCTGTATTTTTGGGGTAAATCCCCAACAGTGCAATTGCTGGGTCGTAGGGCAGGTCTATTTTTAACTCTTTGAGGAACCTCCACACAGTTTTCCAGAGTGGCTGCACCAGTTCACATTCCCACCAACAGTGTAAGAGGGTTCCCTTTTCTCCGCATCCTCTCCAACATTTGTGGTTTCCTGCCTTGTTAATTTTCCCCATTCTCACTGGTGTGAGGTGGTATCTCATTGTGGTTTTGATTTGTATTTCCCTGATGGCAAGTGATGCAGAGCATTTTCTCATATGCATGTTGGCCATGTCTATGTCTTCCTCTGTGAGATTTCTGTTCATGTCTTTTGCCCATTTCATGATTGGATTGTTTGTTTCTTTGGTGTTGAGTTTAATAAGTTCTTTATAGATCTTGGAAACTAGCCCTTTATCTGATATGTCATTTGCAAATATCTTCTCCCATTCTGTAGGTTGTCTTTTAGTTTTGTTGACTGTATCCTTTGCTGTGTAAAAGCTTCTTATCTTGATGAAGTCCCAAAAGTTCATTTTTGCTTTTGTTTCTTTTGCCTTGGTGGATATATCTTGCAAGAAGTTACTGTGGCCGAGTTCAAAAAGGGTGTTGCCTGTGTTCTTCTCTAGGATTTTGATGGAATCTTGTCTCACATTTAGATCTTTCATCCATTTTGAGTTTATCTTTGTGTCTGGTGAAAGAGAGTGGTCTAGTTTCATTCTTCTGCATGTGGATGTCCAATTTTCCCAGCACCATTTATTGAAGAGACTGTCTTTCTTCCAATGGATAGTCTTTCCTCCTTTATCGACTATTAGCTGACCATAAAGTTCAGGGTCCACTTCTGGGTTCTCTATTCTGTTCCATTGATCTATGTGTCTGTTTTTGTGCCAGTACCACACTGTCTTGATGACCACAGCTTTGTAGTACAACCTGAAATCTGGCATTGTGATGCCCCCAGATATGGTTTTCTTTTTTAAAATTCCCCTGGCTATTCAGGGTCTTTTCTGATTCCACACAAATCTTAAAATAATTTGTTCTAACTCTCTGAAGAAAGTCCATGGTATTTTGATAGGGATTGCATTAAACGTGTATATTGCCCTGGGTAACATTGACATTTTCACAATATTAATTCTGCCAATCCATGAGCATGGAATATTTTTCCATCTCTTTGTGTCTTCCTCAATTTCTTTCAGAAGTGTTCTATAGTTTTGAGGGTATAGATCCTTTACCTCTTTGGTGAGGTTTATTCCTAGGTATCTTATGCTTTTGGGTGCAATTGTAAATGGGATTGACTCCTTAATTTCTCTTTCTTCAGTCTCATTGTTAGTGTATAGAAATGCCACTGATTTCTGGGCATTGATTTTGTATCCTGCCACGCTACCGAATTGCTGTATGAGTTCTAGCTATCTTGGGGTGGATACTTTTGGGTTTTCTAGGTAGAGTATCATGTCATCGGCGAAGAGGGAGAGTTTGACTTCTTCTTTGCCAATTTGAATGCCTTTAATGTCTTTTTGTTGTCTGATTGCTGAGGCTAGGACTTCCAATACTATGTTGAACAGCAGTGGTGAGAGTGGACATCCCTGTCTTGTTCCTGATCTTAGGGGAAAGGCTCCCAGTGCTTCCCCATTGAGAATGATATTTGCTGTGGGCTTTTCGTAGATGGCTTTTAAGATGTTTAGGAATGTTCCCTCTATCCCTACACTCTGAAGAGTTTTGATCAGGAATGGATGCTGTATTTTGTCAAATGCTTTCTCTGCATCTAATGAGAGGATCTTATGGTTCTTGGTTTTTCTCTTGCTGATATGATGAATCACATTGATTGTTTTATGGGTGTTGAACCAGCCTTGTGTCCCGGGGATAAATCCTACTTGGTCATGGTGAATAATTTTCTTAATGTACTGTTGGATCCTATTGGCCAGTATCTTGTTGAGAATTTTTACATCCATGTTATCAGGGATACTGGTCTGTAATTCTCCTTTTTGGTGGGGTCTTTGTCTGGTTTTGGAATTAAGGTGATGCTGGCCTCATAGAATGAATTTGGAAGTACTCCATCTCTTTCTATCTTTCCAAACAGCTTTAGGAGAATAGGTATGGTTTCTTCTTTAAACGTTTGATAAAATTCCCCTGGGAAGCCATCTGGCCCTGGACTCTTGTGTCTTGGGAGGTTTTTGATGACTGCTTCAATTTCCTCCCTGGTTATTGGCCTGTTCAGGTTTTCTATTTCTTCCTGTTAGTTTTGGTAGTTTGTGGCTTTCCAGGAATGCGTCCATTTCTTCTAGATTGCCTAATTTATTGGCGTATAGCTGTTCATAATATGTTTTTAAAATCGTTTGTATTTCCTTGGTGTTGGTAGTGATCTCTCCTTTCTCATTCATGATTTTATTAATTTGAGTCTTCTCTCTCTTCTTTTTAATAAGGCTGGCTAATGGTTTATCTATCTTATTAATTCTTTCAACCAACCAACTCCTGGTTCTGTTGATCTGTTCCACAGTTCTTCTGGTCTCGATTTCGTTGAGTTCTGCTCGAATCTTTATTAACTCTCTTCTTCTGCTGGGTGTAGGATCTATCTGCTGTTTTTTCTCTAGCTCCTTTATGTGTAAGGTTAGCTTTTGTATTTGAGTTCTTTCCAGTTTTTGAATGGATGCTTGTATTGCGATGTATTTCCCCCTTAGGACTGCTTTTGCTGCATCCCAAAGATTTTGAACGGTTTTATCTTCATTCTCATTAGTTTCCATGAATCTTTTTAATTCTTCCTTAATTTCCTGTTTGGCCCTTTCATCTTTTAGCAGGATGGTCCTTAACCTCCACGTGTTTGAGGTCCTTCCAAACTTCTTCTTGTGATTTAGTTCTAATTTCAAGGCATTATGGTCTGAGAATCTGCAGGGGACGATCCCAATCTTTTGGTATCGGTTCAGACCCGATTTGTGACCCAGTATGTGGTCTATTCTGGAGAAAGTTCCATCTGCACTTGAGAAGAATGTGTATTCAGTTGCGTTTGGATGTAAAGTTCTGTAGATATCTGTGAAATCCATCTGGTCCAGTGTATCGTTTAAAGCTCTCGTTTCTTTGGAGATGTTGTGCTTAGAAGACCTATCGAGGGTAGAAAGAGCTAGATTGAAGTCACCAAGTATAAGTGTATTATTATCTAAGTATTTCTTCACTTTGGTTAATAATTGATTTATATATTTGGCAGCTCCCACATTCGGGGCATATATATTGAGGATTGTTAAGTCCTCTTGTTGGATAGATCCTTTAAGTATGATATAGTGTCCCTCTTCATCTCTCGCTACAGTCTTCGGGGTAAATTTTAGTTTATCTGATATAAGGATGTCTACCCCTGCTTTCTTTTGAGGACCATTCGAATGGTAAATGGTTCTCCAACCTTTTATTTTCAGGCTGTAGGTGTCCTTCTGTCTAAAATGAGTCTCTTGTAGACAGCAAATAGATGGGTCCTGCTTTTTTATCCAGTCTGAAACCCTGCGCCTTTTGATGGGGTCATTAAGCCCGTTCACATTCAGAGTTACTATTGAGAGATATGAGTTTAGTGTCATCATGATATCTATTCAGTCTTTGTTTTTGTGGACTGTTCCACTGAACTTCTTCTTAAAGGGGAATTTTAAGAGTCCCCCTTAAAATTTCTTGCAGAGCTGGTTTGGAGGTCACATATTCTTTTAGTTGCTGCCTGTCTTGGAAGCTCTTTATCTCTCCTTCCATTTTGAATGAGAGCCTTGCTGGATAAAGTATTCTTGGTTGCATGTTCTTCTCATTTAGGACCCTGAATATATCCTGCCAGCCCTTTCTGGCCTGCCAGGTCTCTGTGGAGAGGTCTGCTGTTACCCTAATACTCCTCCCCATAAAAGTCAGGGATTTCTTGTGTCTTGCTGCTTTAAGGATCTTCTCTTTATCTTTGGAATTTGCAAGCTTCACTATTAAATGTCGAGGTGTTGAACGGTTTTTATTGATTTTAGGGGAGGATCTCTCTATTTCCTGGATCTGAATGCCTGTTTCCCTTCCCAGATTAGGAAAGTTTTCAGCTAGAATTTGTTCAAATACATATTCTGGCCCTCTGTCCCTTTTGGAGCCCTCGGGAACACCAATTAAACGTAAGTTTTTCTTCCTCAGGCTGTCGTTTATTTCCCTTAATGTATCTTCATGGTCTTTTCGTTGTTTGTCTCTTTTTTCCTCAGTTTCCTTCTTTGCTATCAACTTGTCTTCTAGGTCACTCACTCGTTCTTCCACCTCGTTAACCCTCGTCGTTAGGACTTCTAGTTTGGATTGCGTCTCATTCAATTGATTTTTAATTTCTGCCTGATTAGCTCTAAATTCTGCAGTCATGAAGTCTCTTGAGTCCTTTATGCTTTTTTCTAGAGCCACCAGTAGCTGTATAATAGTGCTTCTGAATTGGCTTTCTGACATTGAATTGTAATCCAGATTTTGTAACTCTGTGGGAGAGAGACTGTTTCTGATTCTTTCTTTTGAGGTGAAGTTTTCCTTCTAGTCATTTTGCTCAGTGCAGAGTGGCCAAAAGCAAGTTGTATTGGGAAAAGGAGAAAAAGAGAGGAGATAAAGAAGGAAAGAAAAGAGAAAGAGGGAAAAAAAAGGAAGAAAAAAAACGAAAAAAAAGAAGAAAAAGAGAAAGAAAAAGAAAGAAAGGAAAAAAGGGGTGGGGGAAGGAAATCAAAAAGCAAAACAAAACAACAACAACAAAAAAAGAGAAAGAGAAAAAAAAGAACCACTGGGGAGTATCTTCTGATTCTGTGTACTTTAAGTCCCTTGGATTCCCCTGGAAATTGTCCGTCTAGATGGTCTTCTGGGGGAGGGGCCTGTTGTGCTGATTTTCAGGTGTTAGCAGTTGGGGGAGCTGCTGTGCCCCTGCCTGGTGCAGGGCTCAGTGGGGGTCGTTTACCCCGTGAGGCCCCAGGAGCAACAGCCCCAGTGGCGGGGCCAGCTCTGGACACCTGGATTCAGCTCCGGCAGGAACTCCTCCGTCTGCAGGGCCTGGAGGCTCCGGGGCGGGGCCGCTGATCTGCTCAGCTGGGGCAGGAGCGTCCTTGCTGTCCTGGGCCCTCCGGGCCTCTGCCTGTCCCAGGGGGAGGCCAGATCCTGGGCTGTGTCCCGGCGCCCTGTGCTGTTGGATTCGCGCTCCCGGCCGCGCAGCCCCCTCCGCGGAGCCGCCTCCCGAGCCCCTCCGAGCTGCTCCTGGAACCGCGCAGCCCCCTCCGCACGGAGCCTCTTCCTCTGCCCGAGCCCCTCCGAGCTGCTCCCGCCCCGCAGCCCCCTCCGCGGAGCCGCCGCCTGTGCCCCTCCGAGCTGCTCCGGGTCTGCCGTGCTCGCTGCAGCCCTTAGGGAGCTCGGCGCACTCTCCTGGGTGCGCAGTTGCTCTGTTACTGTCCCAGGGAACCTGAGGACATCCCCGCCCTCCTGGGTCCTGCTCCACCTCCCCGCGAGCCCCTTTCCCCCGGGAAGGTCGGTGCAGCTCCTGCTTCTCCGGGACGGGGCTCTCCTGTCCTGGGGACCCTCGCCCTGGCCTCAGCCCAGCTCCTTGCGGGGCCCCTCCCCCTTGGATGCCTTTGTTTCTTTATTTCTTTTTCCCCCGTCTTCCTACCTTGATAGAAGCGCGAACTCTTCTCACTGTAGCATTCCAGGTGTTCTCTCTTTAATTCTCAGGCCGAATTCATAGATTTTCAGGATAATTTGAAGGTTTTCTAGGTAATTTGGTGGAGACAGGTGATTTGGAGACCCTACTCTTCGCCATCTTGCCCCTCCACCTGTGCTTTAACTTTCTGTATGAAAATGTTTTTATTGTTTGATGTGCTTTTCCCACCATAGTTGGTTTAAAATAGTATAGTTTTAAAGGTCTCTAAGAAATAAAATACACCATAAATGTGAGTGCTTTCATATTTAAAATTTTGTTACAGGTCTTACAGATACTTGACTTATATGCTAAGGTATACGAAGAACTCCTGGCAATTCCTGTTGTAAAAGGCAGAAAGACTGAAAAGGAGAAATTTGCAGGAGGAGATTACACAACTACCATAGAAGCATTCATATCCGCTAGTGGAAGAGCCATCCAGGTACCCCAGCAAGTGCTGTGTAGGGTTCATAGGTGACCATAAGCATAGCCTGTGAGCACATCCAACAGACTTTTGGCATCAGAGAAGTAGACTCTTTTAAAAAAAAATCAGCATATTTCATGTGCTTTTTAGACGATGTTATAATTTCAAGCTTTCCTATCCCATTCTTATAATGCTCTAAGATCAGTGAAGTGAAGGCTTATATCCCGAATTACCAAAGCATGGATTCTTTTTTTAACCAAAGTTGAAGTTATTCCTGTGAAAGGGGTGGCTCACATGCAGGGAGCCCGAAGTGGGACTCAATCCCGGGTCTTCAGGATCAGGCCCTGGGCTGAAGGCGGCACTAAACCGCTGAGCCACCCGGGCTGCCGTTGTTGTATCATTTAGGTTTTAAAAACTTAATATAAGAAAACCGAGGAACAAAAAACCTGTCTAGTATCATTTTAAAGTGTATGGTCTTACCAAAATCATTTTCAAAGGCATAACTAGTTCTTAAAATTAATGCTTGTATTTCTCTATCTTAGGGAGCAACATCACATCATTTAGGGCAGAATTTTTCCAAAATGTTTGAAATTATTTTTGAAGATCCAAAGACACCAGGAGAGAAACAATTTGCCTATCAGAACTCCTGGGGCCTGACAACTCGAACTATTGGTGTTATGACAATGGTTCATGGAGACAACATGGGCTTAGTATTACCACCGCGTGTAGCTTCTGTTCAGGTAAGAAAAATATTTCTGTTTATCATTCTTTTTATAAAATACAGTCTTGGGATCCCTGGGTGGCGCAGCGGTTTAGCGCCTGCCTTTGGCCCAGGGCGCGATCCTGGAGACCCGGGATCGAATCCCACGTCGGGCTCCCGGTGCGTGGAGCCTGCTTCTCCTTCTGCCTGTGTCTCTGCGCCTCTCTCTCTCTCTCTGTGTGTGTAACTATCATAAATAAATAAAAATTAAAAAAAAAAATAAAATAAAATACAGTCTTTATCTTAGTATTGTGTAGCTATGTGTATCATATCTGTTACTTTTTTCTCTCTTAATTTTTAGCTGCTTTTTATACAAAACTTTTAGAAATCGTCTTTTGAAATGGTTTACAAGAAGTTTAATGAAATATAGTAGGTCAAATGAAGGTGCACTTAGCATAGATGAGTAATATGCAGCTGATTGGTAGACATTCCATGGAGATTAGAAATCACAAAAGTTGATCTGTGTTAAAATTTATTGTTCCCCAGATGTTTTGATTCCTGCATATCATGCAGCAGCATGACTATAATACTTTGTATGCTATTTCTTTGTATAAATTTGTGATACTATGTTGGTTCTAGGTTGTGGTTATTCCTTGTGGCATTACAAATGCACTTTCTGAAGAAGACAGAGATGCTTTGATTATAAAATGCAATGATTATCGAAGGCGGTTACTCAGTGTTAATGTTCGAGTTAAAGTTGATTTGCGAGATAACTATTCTCCGGGTTGGAAATTCAATCACTGGGAACTCAAGGTAAATTCTTCAGTTGCATCTTTTACTTCCATACTCCCAATTTGGATTTAGATTTTCTTTATGTAAGCTTTTATAAAACATAAGACTTTCTCATTACTCTTCTCTGTTTGGATGGTTGTAGGTTTTTTTTCTTCTTCACTTAAATTTCACTTAATTTTCACACAGTCCAAATCTTGATAAGAGTCATACTTAAAGTTTATATATTTGTTAAAATTAAAACCTTTTTTGTGGAAGTTTATTTTTATTACATTAGGATAAAAATGTTCTTGAAGACCTTGTATATGATTAATAAACCTCAAAGGGATGTTATACTAAAATGTTTATATCAGGAATTCATATAATAAATAAGCTATTTAAACAGTAAGACTATCAGAATAATGGTACATGGTTATCTCCTAGCTGTCATTTTGACAGCTGATCAGTAAAACATAAATTAATATCATATTTGGTTTTTCATACTACTTTGTTTCATACCCATTTGTTGATTTTATTTTGTATATTCAAGGCTAAATTCTGATTTTAATGTTTTTAATGTGAATTTCATTTATTGCACATTGTCATTAGTAGATGATCTATTTTCTAAATTCTATTTTTTCCAACATCTCGAATTTAACTTCTTTCATATGCTTTACTAAGGGAATCTTAATAGATTAAGCAGTTAGGGTAGTCAAGAATTTCTAAACTCCTATTACAGGAAATAGATGAGAAGATGTAGTAATATTGCAGCTCCAAGGTGATTCCAAGTGTGGAAGCTCAGCAACATTGGGATTATTCAGTATGAACACATACAGGGTTCCCAGAGTTGCTGGTATATATACCTCTATTTGTTTTAATCGACCCCTAAGGTCAATCTTCTGTGCTAAAAATTAGTAGTTATATTGATTTTGTTCCCTTTTATATAATACACCATTCCCTTTACTTATTCTCCTACCTTTAATGAAGACTTTAAAAATAAATATTTTCTGACATAATTTTCCTTTAATTGCAGTATTTTTTTTTTTACTTAGAAATAGTGGTTGTGTGATTCCAGTAGCAGCCTGTTTGACCCTATGCGTTCTTGCCTGAGATTCCAGATATTAAAGGAGAAACGTTTTCTTTGCTACTGGTTGGATTGAAAGGGGAGAAAAGGCATCCATATACACTTCTCCCTTCTATGTTCCTCCTCTCCTCACTTCTCCTAGTACGACTGACTTGACTTTGTTCCTCTCTCCCTCTGGTTAATACCCTGATGAGCCCACACTGTGAAGGAGATACTTAGTATGAGTAGGTTCTGCTACAACTTCCTTGTCTTCAATTCTCAGGAAGAAAACAGAGCACCTTAAGTTCTCAACTAGATGCCTAAGAATAAAGAACACCGAGAGGGGTCACTAGTTAGTGAAAAGCACTGATAGTACTTCTTAATGCCATTTTATCTCCATTTAATCCAAGGATTCCTGAGGAAAAAAAATATTTTGGAAGATCCAGTTTCGTATTCATTTGGTAGTGATTAACTTTGTACAAAGAGGCATTTGAGGGGGTGAGGTGGGATGTGTATGGATTGGGAGACCCAGTTTAATAACTGGGGCTTATGGTTTGGTTACCACTCCAGAGCCCAGTGACTCCCACTTCTTTAGTACCTCTTCCTGTATTATGAAAATAGGGGAAAATAATATGAGTGAATTAACTTTTCTTTTTTCCTCTTCTTTTTAAAAGATTTTATTTTTTTTATTTTATTTTTTTATTTTTTTTTAATTTTTATTTATTTATGATAGTCACAGAGAGAGAGAGAGAGGCAGAGACATAGGCAGAGGGAGAAGCAGGCTCCATGCACCGGGAGCCTGATGTGGGATTCGATCCTGGGTCTCCAGGATCGCGCCCTGGGCCAAAGGCAGGCGCCAAACCGCTGCGCCACCCAGGGATCCCTAAAAGATTTTATTTATTTATGAAAGACACAGAGAGAGAGGCAGAGACACAGGCAGAGGGAGAAGCAGGCTGCATGCAGGGAGACTGATGTGGGACTTTGGGACTTGATCCCGGGACTCCAGAATCATGCCCTGGGCCAAAGGGAGGTGCTCAACCATTGAGCCACCCAGGTGTCGTCCCCATGCCAGGTTATTCTCATGCTAAGATGCCCTCTCACCCAAATGAGGGTATGTTGCCCTGCTCTGGGCTGCCATGGCTCTCCTCGTCCAGTACAGGAGCCAGTCCTGTTGCTGCTAGTTGGCTTGTCATTTTAGTTCCTTTACTCAGGTATAGTTGTTCAGCCTTTCTTTGTCCTTCATGACGTGGGCATTTTTGTAAGTATAGGTCAATTATTTTAAAGAATATTCCTCAGTTTTGATGAAATTACTCGTTAATTTTTGCCTTTTCTAGTAACTTTCCTTCTCTCTTCCAGCTGAGGATAGTTTCCCACTTCTGATTTTCTGTATGCATGCCTTATTTACTTGACAAAACATGAAACTAAAGGACAGGATCTGTTTCTTTTTATTCCTCTTGTAAATCTCATTGCAGTTAGCACTGTTAACACATGCATACATTAGGTGAATAAAGAAAAAACAGTAAAATGATGTAATATTTAGCATACAATAATTTGTTCCATGGTGTTCATTATTTTATAAGTCTTCCCTATAGGTAAATCTTTTTCTTTTTTTTGTGGAATAACACTTAAAAATTTTCCTGTGACTTTGATTTGGGGGACTCTCATCAGATAAACTCTATATATAGGGACTCCTAACTTAAATTGGAAAACTCCAAATTAGTTTTAGAAGATCATTTGCTCAAGAAGAAGTTTAAAAAACACCTACTGTTTATCAGGTAAGGTTCTTGATCTTAAAAAATAAGGTATCTCTGGGCCTTTTTCCCCTCCTGGAATATGCATAAGGGTTGAACATTCCCAGGCTTAAACTTCCTATACTTTCTTTGTAGAATCCAAAGGGAATAGGGGAATGGTTCCCAGAATGTAGTCCTAGCATCATTTGAGAACTTGTTAGAAATATGATCCTTTAGGCCCCATTCCTGGACTTACTGTAATAAGAAATTGAAGCGGGTAGAGCCCAGCAAGTCTGTGCTTTGACAAGCCCTTCACAGATGCTGGTGCATGCTAGAGTATCCAGAGCTAAGACCTACCAACCAAACCACACCATTGTACCATGAATGAGTCACAGATGTGCCAAAGTGATTTGGGGTGGCCTTCAGTTCAAAAAGCCTTCTCTGGTTCCCACCTTGTGTCATACATACAAAGGGACCTTTCTCTGCTGCTCTTTTGTGAGAAAAGTTAGGAATACTGATCTAGACAGCACTATCCTCATGTTTTTCCATTAAACACTCTTAGCTCAAAACCACTTGGGCAGTACATTTTTTCTTAGTTTTGTACGTTCTTATTGGAATAGGTTTCTGTATGATCTCAGGAATATTGCCTGCACTTTTTATTGTTTGCTTCTGCCTTTGATTTTTTGGGTTTTTTTGTTTGTTTGTTTTTGTTTGTTTGTTTGTTTTGGGTTTTTATGATTTATAGTAGGTAAAGCCATGAGTGGAGACAGGCATATATCATGCCTTTTTTGTTTTTTAGGGGGTTCCAATCAGACTTGAAGTTGGGCCACGTGATATGAAGAGCTGCCAGTTTGTAGCTGTCAGACGAGATACTGGAGAAAAGCTGACAGTTGCTGATAATGAGGCTGAGACTAAACTTAAAGCTATTTTGGAAGACATCCATGTGAACCTGTTTACAAGGTTAGTTCCTTAGGATTGCTTTTGTCTCTGATCTAGTTTTTGAGAGCTGTACCGAGGAATTTTTTGAGTGCCCCAGCTGGAAGTCATCTTTCTCTCTGAACTCTCATGGTTCTTAATTTGCCTTTCTCTTTGTTTTTGACTTGGTATCATGATTTTTCCAAGGGCTTTCTGCCTTCTACGATTTGCGGAGCTGGCCTGTCTGACCCATGGACTAATTTGGGTTGACTTTAAGTCCAGGCTTTTATGACATAGAACTTTGAGGGATAAGGCATTGATTCTCACCTGCTGGATACACATTAGCAGCACTACCTAGGAAGCTTTAAAAAATACCAGTGCCTAAACCCCTCTCCAGAGATGTTAATTTAGTTGGTCTAGAGTGAGGGTGGCAGCTGTAGTTTAAAAGCTCCCCACGTAATTATGACATGTAGCTAAGACTATTGACTGGGATTGGAAGCCTGAGGTAAAAGGAAGCTTCAGGGTTGCCCTGGCCTGTGGAGATGGGTCTTCTAGAATCAGAAATATCAGGGCAGAGGCACTAGAAGATCGGTGTAGAGGTGTGGCACCTTATTTTCTTTCCTACCCACCTGTGGCAAAGAGGAAGGCCCACTACCACTTGCAGTAGAGGCTCATTTTGGGAGAAGGTAGCACCTTCATCTTATGTATTCATAGGTCTTCTCATACTTTGTACCAAACTTGTATTAGGCCTTAATAAATCATGCATTTAAGGAATGAACTAATTTTAGCCTCAGCATTGGTGCTTATGTGATTTTGGTCAAGTGATTTCTCTTCTCTTTGCTTGCTTACCCTGAAAGGGAATGATAATGAGTCTCTTAACGTCAAACATTTGCTTAGCCTGCTAATGAATAGTACATTTGAAGTCCATCTGAACTAAGAACAGGTAGTATTGTCAGAGGTGAAAGATCGGAAAGCTGCCTGTCCTTATTGCTGCTATTTAAGGTAATGCATTTATTTAGTACAGTGGTTCTTTGCTAGAGATTTTTCTTCAGTCACCTGGGAGGTTTAGGAATAGAAACATACCTGAGCCTCACACCTGGAGTTTCTGATCCAGTGGTTTTAAGATAGGTTCTGGTTATCTGTAGTGTTAAAATGTTCTCTGTGTGATTCAGATGCACATCTCTGGTTGGAAAACCACTGCTTTAGAGTGGCTAAAAAGCAGTTTTTTCATTGACATTTTTGTTCAGTAAATTTGTTAATAATGTAGGTTTCATAAAGGCTTAAGCCTGAAAAGTGGTTTATTTACTTACTTTTTTTTTCTGGATTTCATTGGCTGTAACTTACAGGGGCCTGGCTTACTATGAAAAAGTCAGAAGAAGAGGATTTGGTGGAGAGCGGGCAGTTACTGGCACAGAATTCACATGGTCTTAGTCCTGAGATGCAGAAAAGAAAAACATGCTTTCTCTTTCTTGGTCACCACCCATGAGTCGTTCTCATGTAATGTGTGATTTTGAATGGGAAAGAGAATAATACTTATTTCCATTTATAAAACTGGAAGTTCTTATAAAAGAATTATATAGTGTATGAAAATAGCTCAAATAATGTGTATTTATGGTCTTTGCTATTTTAACACATTTTCATGTTTGGTGTTTGAGTCTCACAATAATCCTGTAACGACAGTTAGACTTACTTTTCCAATTTTGTAGAAGGGAAAAAACTAAGACCAAAGAGGTTTTAAAATAACACAGACTCATAAATGGTAAGCAGTATAGCCAGGGATAGAATAGAATGTTGGTCAGTAGAGATATAATGGCAATAACAAAAGTAATTATTACCTGTTGCATGCTTGGCAAATTCTCCTTTTCTTTAGTGTTAATAGTAATACGGTGATGAGTTCACTGAGATTTACAGTATATCACTGCTAGCAGCAAAGCTGAGATTCAAATTGAGATGTTCTCACTTCCAGGATATTGCTCTTTTGTTAAATTGCACTAATTAAAAAAAAAAAAAAAACTTTGTCATATTAGTAAGAAAAAACATGTATTCTTTTGCAATTATATTTTAATAGGGCTTCTGAAGACCTTAAGACTCATATGGTTGTGGCCAATACAATGGAAGACTTCCAGAAAATGCTAGATTCTGGGAAGGTAAGAGACTTCTGAGATGTTTCGTATATAGAAATATTTCAGCAATGGTATTTTAAGACTCACTGAATTTATGCATGATATTAATCCCTTCAAGGCCGGTCACACAACAGGATTATATATTACTCCACATTCTATCCTCTGTTTTCCATTGGCTTTCTCAAAGCATTACAGCATTGTATCATTTTTGGATAGCACTGTGAACTGATTATATAAAAGCTTTTTCTCATGATTGAAATGCTGGCTAAACAACATTCATTCTGTATGACCCCTAGTGTTTTAAATCTTGAAATTTGGGGGGTGCCTGGGTGGCTCAGTCAGTTAAGCAACTGCCTTCAGCTCGGGTCATGATCCCAGGGTCCTGAGATTGAGTTCATGTCTGGCTCCCTGCTTAGTGGAAAGCCTACTTCTCCCTCCCTCTCTGCTCTTCTGCCCCGGTCATGCTCACTCTCTCTTTATCGCAAATAAATAAAATCTTTAAAAAAAACTTTTTTCACTTTTCAGCTGAATTAAGTTCCTGAAGTAAGCATTGCTGTAATGTAATGTGCATATTCCTAAAATCAGATTAAAAGTCTATGTCAAGGGCAGCCCGGGGGGCTCAGCGGTTTAGCGCTGTCTTTAGTCCAGGGCATGATCCTGGAGACCCGGGATCGAGTCCCAAGTCGGGACTCCCTGCATGAAGCCTGCTTCTCCCTCTGATCTGTGTGTCTGCCGCTCTCTCTCTCTCTCTCTGTGTCTCTCATGAGTAAATAAATAAAATCTTAAAAAAAAAAAAGTCTATGTAAAAAATTTCAATTCTCTGACCATTTATACTTTTCCTGATCTTAATTGATTGAACTTTTCTGAAGAATAAAGGGGAAAATACTGCTCATGTCTAAGCCTATTTTTCAGAATGAGTGGGTACTTCAGGCTCCTTTAAAAGACCTAGGTCTTTCTAATTAGGTACTAGTGATTCTTTAAAATTTTAAGTTTTAGGTGTTATGGGTATGCAGATGTTCTTAGCTGAAACTTTTAATTATCATAGAGAAGAGGTCCTGTTTTGCAAAATTATTAATTACTAGAATGAATCACTTATGAACTTTAGTATTCTAGTATTCATGCTTGATTTTACAACCAGTCCTGTGTTCTCAGGTTATAAATGAGAGAAAACCATGGACCAGAGTCTAACTGAATTACCCTGAGCTCTACAGAGGCAGACTTGTCCTACTATTTATTTATTTATTTATTTTTTGTCCTACTATTTAGATCTTTCTCCTCAGTTTAATGCACTTTGCTCTGTATCTTTTTGCTTATTTATTTATTTATTTATGTTTTTTTTTTAGGACTATTCAGAGAGAGAGAGAGAGAGGCAGAGACACAGGCAGAGGGAGAAGCAGGCTCCATGCAGGGAGCCTGAGGTGGGACTCGATCCTGGGTCTCCAGGATCACGCCCTGGACCGAAGGCGGCGCTAAACCGCTGAGCCATCTGGGCTGCCCTAAGATTTTATTTTAAAGTAATCTCTATACCCATTGTGGGGCTTAAACTCACAAACCCAAGATCAGGAGTTGTGTGCTCCACCAACTGAGCCAGCCAGGCGCCCTTATTTCTTTTTAATTCATGCTGAGAGTATAAGGCATAATTTTAATTGGTTAGAGTCATAACCTCTTAATATGTTACTGCATGAGCTGGGACAGTGTTAATCTCTTTGGCTCTCAGTTTACCGCTCTATAAAATGAGTACAAGATAGATAATCTTAAAATCCCCTTCAGATCCACAATCCTTGCCTTTTTATTTTAGTTTATTGCCTTTGTGATCTTCCATCTTTCTGGTTTCCATAATTTGTCACTTGACTCGGATTACGTACTTCTAATAGAAGGCTAGGGAAATAGGAAATAGCCATCTAGCTGATGCAGTGTGTACTTTTTCTTTCACTGTGATTTATTTATGATTATTTTATTTCTGTTCCATTACTGAATTTTAAAGTTTCATCTATTACAGAAGTGCTGTAGTAATCCATGTTTGCAATACAGTCTGGTAAAGGTATTACATAAGAGTTAATAAATCGATAGAGTAACTATCAGTTAATCTCTTGCTTTCAAAGAAATGAATCTCAGCAGGTCTTAGTAGAGTCATATCTTTTATTCTGCTATTAGGTCAGAGATTTCAACATCTATTCTAAAGCACAAAGTAGTATATATTAGCTGAATGTCCAAAGAGCACATAGAGATTAGAGTAGATTTGGTTTCTTGTATTCAGTAGCCACTTCCACCCCCACCTCACACCACATCGGTCAGCTTTGGTGTGGTGACTGACCATCAAGCAACCTTTGAGGCTATTGTAAATAAAGCTGTTTTTACCAGGTGGAGAGAAGGAGAAAGGGATCTTTGGAACTTGAATGTAGGTGAAAGTTTGATTTTTCTACTCTTCTTTGTTGGCCTAAATGAAAAAACAATCATATCTGATTTATAGAACTTGAGTTAATTTTTCCAATGGGATGGATGATCTTTATTAAATGAAAAATGTTATTTTTGTATAGTTAGATATATAAAAATATATGTTTTTTTTACCGTTGACATATATTGCTAACCTGTTGATCACTGTGATTTTTGAGTAATGATAATTCTCATCATTATCATTTTCTACCACAGAATTGAAGATCTCATACATTGCAAAAAATTACATCTTTTTGTAGCATAGAAAGATAATAAAAAAATTAAAGACCTTTCTGTAATTGAATAAACAGCATGAAACTGTATTATCCTTTCATATAAATGAATTACATGCAAAAATAATCAGAAATTTCTGGTCTTATTACCTATACTTTACTTTGAAGCTACAAAGAATTGAAACATGGGTTTGTACAAAATTGTCATTTATAAGTCTAAGTAACTTGAGTTTGTTTCACGCTATACCATTTTAGGTTCTAAAAATTATTATCTTAGGGGTGCCTGGGTGGCTCAGTCAGTTAAGCATCAGACTGGCTCAGGTCATGATCTCAGGGTCCTGGGATCAAGCCCCACATCAGGCTTTCTGCTCAGCGAGGAGCCTGCTTGTCCCTCTGTCCCACCCCCTCTGGTCATGCTCTGTCACTCTCTCAAATAAATAAAATCTTTAAAAAAATTATTTTAGATATACCTTCTCAAGGCTCAGTAATTTTTTATTGCAGTAAAAGAAAATGAGGCCATTTACTGTAAAATCTGTTAAAGATTTGAAAGTACAGCTGTGTGGGGGTTAAAAAAATAAAATTTTCTGAGAAACCAAATTTAAATTTATTACCCAAAGACATCTTTGTGATTTAAGTCTTAATATTTTTATCATTGCACAGTGACCATGGTTAAAACTTTTCCCCCATTCTGTCTTTTATAATTAATTTTAAACAATACTTTTATGAATGTACATTCTTTTCATGCTGTTTGTACAAATGCTAATGATTTACCAAGTTTCAATATGGGAGGGGTAACTCTGGGTTATTTTGGCTCTTGTATCTCTAGGTTTATTTTTACTTCCAGTTTTCATTGCACAGTTTCCTTTAAAAGCTTTTAAGATATGTATTACCTCCATCCCTTCCACCTTTTCTTCACCCACTCACTCCCACCCCACCCCCAAGATTTTCCTAGCAATTTGCCACTTCTTCATTGTCTTAAGACAGATTATGAAAATAACAGTTTATCAATTTGGGGAATTTGGCTAACACATTTTGCTGAACGAACGTAAGAGACAGATGACTAACCACTCCTCACCCTGGAATAATGTTCATGATGAATTACTTGTTCTTTTTGTAATTTCCTAATGTCAATGTCCTTGTACTTTACTTCTTAAAGAAGCCTTTTGAACTATATTTAACCAAATTCTGAGTGCCTTGGGTTTACAGGAGAGTCTTAGTTTGAGTATGAAATGTGTAGCTCTAAATAGTTGATCAGAAATTGATGGGAAAAAAATAAATAAATAAATAAATAAAAAAGAAATTGATGAAGCTGGATAGTTTCCTATCCGTTTTTAAACAGACATTTCTAATGTATGGGGATTGTCCACACCTTTGATCTCATGACTAACCTCGATCTCCAGGAATATTCTGTAGAACTGTTATATAATTGTTATTGCATACAAACCTCATTTTGAAGTAGACATGATATGAAAAGTTTAGGATTTACAACTGAAAGACATCTTAATTCTTGTCTAGTCCAGTACACATTTTACAAAAGAAAATTCGAAGCTAGAGATTTTCCAGCAGGCAGTGAATTTCAAAATGAGAGTAAAATCCCAGGTCTCTTGAGTTTGCCCATTATTCTGTATGATCTATGAAAGAAAATTTAAGACGTTGCTTTTTCTAATAATACAAAATGATTTTTGACTTTTGAGTACCTTTGGACTTTAAAAATGATTCACTTAACCTATAACAGTGTGACATAAAGTGAGGTTTACCTGATTGTTAATTATTATTGTTAATACCAGTTTCAAAATCCATTTACTGTTTGTCATCTCCCCTCTGTCCTCCTTGTAACTGTTTACCTAAGCAGGGCAGGTGGTAGTCCAGATTTGAAATGAGGGAGGTACAGCTGGAGTTAGGACTCAGGTCTGCTCATCCTTCCTTTCTTCTCTTCGGAGACTGCTTTGTAGCTAGTTTATTTGGACATTGAAGTGTGTTACAAAGATGTTTTTGTGTTGTCTTGATGTTTTATGGTGTGTGGGTTTTGGGATCCTGGAAAAACATTTTCTGAACCCTGGCACCTCCTGAGTAGTGTTCCTTGCAGGTTTTCAAAGGTACCAGGGCCTGAAAAAGGCTGGGAGACCTGTCCTTTCTGTTTGTCAGTTTAATAACCACTCGAGTGTTCTTCTACAGAATAGGAGTTAATAAATACTGAATATTTGTCCTTTTTTATTAGATTGCTCAAATTCCATTCTGTGGGGAAATTGACTGTGAAGACTGGATCAAAAAGACCACTGCCAGGTAAATATGGGAACAAACAGAACTTGTGAGGATCACAGTAACAACGAATGGGAATATGAAGCATAAGTAAACGGAATTATTATTTGTTTTTAATTGCAGGGATCAAGATCTTGAACCTGGTGCTCCATCCATGGGAGCTAAAAGTCTTTGCATCCCCTTCAAACCACTCTGTGAGCTGCAGCCTGGAGCCAAATGCATCTGTGGCAAGAACCCGGCCAAGTACTATACCTTGTTTGGCCGTAGTTACTAAGGGATAAAACAGAACTCCTATCTCCAACCCTCCTCACTTTTTAAAAAATTGATATTAATATCTTCCCTGATATAAACAGTTTTATGATTTTTTAAAATAAAAGTTCTAATAGGAGGTCATGTGAGACACAAACACCATATTCTTATGCCTAAATTAACAGTGGGAAAGAAGACTTTTCTGTAAACAACCCCTATAATAAACATCATGAACTAATATAATACTGTCTTATGTGCTCATTTGTTTCTGAACCCTGTGCTACGGGATATTCTTAACAAAGAGCTGTAGAAAACTGAACCCTTAGGTAACTGCTCTTGGTCTAAGCATCCCTCATGGTTCAGACCTCGAACAAGCATTGATCTCGTTTTATGTATGCTCAAGTGCTTCCCTTCCTTAACTCCTGCTGAATCTAAAACTGTCCTAAACCTTTCTGTTTGAAACAAAACAAAACAACAAATGGACAAAAAGCCAAAAAAAAAAAAAAGAAAAGAAAAACAAAAAACCCAGCTCTCCCTGGAGCTTCTCTCTGTCATTACTGCCAGTTTACTCTGGGGTCTTCCAAAAGCATGCCATGATTTCTGAAGGAGTGACCCCCTTACCTCCACTTCTTTTTTTGCACTTTTCTGCCCCTACCTCTGCCCCATGCTACCACCATTTTCACTGAGCTGCTGCTGCCACTTCTGACCAAAGCTTACCTCTTATTCTCTTGAATTACCATATCAGTCTGCTGCATTTCTGCTTTGTTAAAACATTTCTTTTTTTACTAAAATTACTCCTCTGGCTTGCCCTGCCACTCTTTTTTTTTTCTCTTAGTTACAAGTCTTTCACTGGTGTTCTTCCCTTGTCCTGCTTGGTAGACATCCCTAGGCTAAGCTTCCGTACTTGCCCTCTTCTCATCTGATTTCATGTTGCAGAGAACATGAACAGGATGAGGACTCCCAACACTTTGATCTCTAGCCCTCCATTCCGGCTGCATACTGAGGTCTCTGGAATGTTCCATCCGTGTTTCAGGTCATCTGTCCCTAAGTCCTCATTTCACTGTCCACTCCTAGACCTGCTCTTCCTACAGTATTTCCTGTCTAAAGGATTAGCATGACCCAAGTCTGCTGGTAACCTAAACCAGAGCCCGAGTCATGCTAGTCAGCTCCTCCAGCACAGCATCTGCTGTGTTCATTTGGCTAGCACAACCTACCCTCACCACTGATGCGTCCCAGGTCTCCCCTTTCACAGATGCTTCGATTACCTCTGACATCATCAGTTACTGTAATGGCCTCCAGGGTTTCATCTCAGGCAGTCCCCACATTTCCATAGGGGTCTTTTCCCTTAATCTACAATGTATTAAGATGTTCACCTTCCCCTTAAAATCTCATGGCTCACAATGGCTCTCATATCCTCACTAATAGGATAAAATGTGAACCCTTTAGCCTAGTCTGGTTTAGCCTACCTGTCCAGTAGCCTCTTCAATCCAGCAAAGTCCTTGGCAACCTAACTATTTGGGGTTTCTTGTGAACAACGTTCCATTTCCAGTCTCTGTCTCTGCCCCTTTGCCTGGAATGCCTTTTCCCCCTTTCTAGTCTACTAGGTAGATCTCTTTATTTGGGGCCCTATTGTAACACACTTTCTCACTTGGTGGTGATAAATATACACCAATAAAACAAAAAATCTTCAAAAAGAACTTGAATTTTGAGTCATGCTTCGAAGGATAAGTAGAATTTTAATAAATAGAAAAGGTTATTCCAGGCAGAGGGAACAGTATATGCAAAACCATGAAAGTATGTGTGTGGTGACACAGCAAAATTGTTCTTAAATTGGTAGGAAATTATCAAAGCAGATTAAACACAGCATGCCTTCAAGACTGATGTTTACACATTCATATACCTAGCTTAATGAGAGAAATACATGAGCCACATTCCTATACTCAATCAATTTTTACTGAACTATGGCAATTCAGAATGATTTATCTTCTCTTTTCTACCCTTACTAGCTGTGTAAACTGTTCAATTGTAAAGTAGAGAGGAGTCTAATTATTATATCGTAGAGTTACTCTACCTTATAAAGTACTTAGAACAATGCCTAGCACATAATAATAATACCTAATGTTAGTTATGCCCATGCAGAGTCAGCTGGAAGTTGCTCCTAGTTTGTATCTTTAGTTAACCATAATTACTCTTCTAATTTTTTTCCCTGCAAGCATCAATACTTTAAAGGACAAGTTTTTTTTAGTGGGTCCATGATAAAATCCTGAAAAGTAGATCAGAGGCTAATAACCACATTTTGTCCCCTAGCTCCTGGCCATTTTGGAGGAGGTGGCAATCATTGATGCAAAGACAAATCCCCAGGCTATTTTCTGAAGTTCCAGATGAGTAGAATTAATCACAGAAAAGCTTGAAGTTTGCTGCTTTAAAGGTAGTCACTATTTAAAGAAACTCTCCTGTAAGTAATTAAGGAAGGAATCCTTTACCTCGTATCTGCTCATGATAAATTTCTTTCTTAAATGGAGGTTCATGTAAAATAGTGAAACTTTCAGACATCTGTAGAGTGGTACTGCTTTTCACGAGGTTGCATAAACCTGAATCCAAACAACATCCTTTAAGAGACGATCAATATTTTACCTGCAGATGATGGCCATTAACTAGATATCTGACTGACCGTCACACAAGTGATTGTGTGCCTCTTGTTTGTTGCAGCAGAAAGAAAACACACGGGTCAAGGTATATTTGCTGCGGGCTCTGCTCACTGGGACTACTAGTGTATATTACATGTTAGCCATTACTAGATTCATCCATGACTGCAGGTAAATCATATGAAGCCTTTATAAGAATTAGTAACAGTAACTCTGAACACTCCACAGAACAAGCAAAGAGAAGCATTTCAACTGGGGAGTCTGCACATAGCCCCCAACTTTATACCTGATTGTGGCCACAAGTACTAATTTGTCACAAAACTCTGGTTTTTAGGGGTTGTCAGCGTCAGAAGTCTGGGGAGGCAGCTGCCATTTCTACCCTGTTATTTTCAAACCCATTTGTGGCCCTTCGCTTGTCACTTTCACTGTGTCTAGAAAATGCTAGCCATTTATTTAACACAGTTGAGTGCCTGCCCTGTGCAAAGTGCCAGAGAATGCAGTAGTGAGTAATACGAGTTTTTCTCCTCTTGGCTTTATCTCCTTGAAAGGTGTCTATTTTAGTTGCAGAATCAAGCAATTGAGCAGACAGGGCAGCGAATCCGTGAACTGAGGCTGAGCAGTGTTAGGAGGTACAAACACATATCCATGGCTCAGTTGGTGATGCAAAACCAGCATCTTTGTTCAACTTTACTGGAGGATTTAAGAGTTTGGGACAATAATATTAGTGAAATGACAGAAAAAAGTTTAAAATTTTGAATAAAAATGTTTTGTTAAGTCTCACGTAATTAGGGGTATTTCAAAATATGTTTTAGGTATGTTACCACAGCCAGATTTTGTGATGAGGAGACAGATGTTGAATGAGTGAGGAGCATGGGGATGAGAAGGCTGGTGGCAGCACTAACATGGGTATTACTGATACGTGGTACATATGTGATGTACTGCACTCCCCTCATTCATTCATCCTCTCACTCTCCTGGACAATTACATCCCCCACTTATCTCCTCAAATTTTCCAGATTTCCCCCTTCTGACTTTCAGTTGGTCATGTGAATTTTGATTTCACCAGGATGCTACAATCATTCAAATAGTCCCACTGGAACCTCAAGCACCACACCTCCCCCTTCATGTGTCCACATGCTCCACCTTCTCTGTGGTTTCAGATGAACCATCTGCTTGCAGCAGAGGGCAGCCCCTCCTCTGAGTTCCAGCTCCTGGTACCTGCTCAGAGGTGGCTTTCCAGCAGTCCTTCCTGCTTGCTGTCATTGGATTTCCCTTCTCTACCAGGTCTTTCCATCAGCTTACAAACATGCTGTCATCTTCCCCAACTTAAAAATAACGCTTTCTTGGGGCACCTGGATGGCTCAGTCGACTGTCAAGTGTCAACTCTTGGTTTAGGCTCAGGTCATGATCTCAGGGTCGTGAGATCGATCTCCACGTTGGGCTCCATGTCAGGCTCTGTGCTCAGTGCGAGGTCTGTTTCAGATTCTTTCTCCCTACCTCTCTGCCCCCCCATGTGCACTTTCTCTCTCAAGTAAATAAAGTCTTTTAAAAAAATGAACCTTTCTTGTTTCCATATTCCTTTAGCCTTAATGTAAAGCTTTTGTCTACTTGTCAGCTCCTATTTCTCTTGTCCATTCTCTTGAATCCTCTTCACTGACTGTCTTGCTAAGGTCACAGGTGACCTCCATTATGGTAAACTGAGCCATCATTTGCAGTCCTTCTTTGCTTTTGCTCTCAGCATTTGACAGATTCCCTCTCCCCTTTGTGATACATTTTTCCTTGGCCTTCAGAATACTGCACCCTCCTACTTTCCCTCCTGTGTCTCTGGTCCTTCTCTCTCATCTCTTCATATTTTCTTCTCTTTCCAATTTTCTCTCGTTTCCTTGGTGGCCTCCTTCACTTTATTGTCAGCATTCAAGTTCATATATTCCCAGCCCATCCCTCTCCCCTCAACTCCAAACTCAACACCCTACTTAGCATTTTAACCTGGCTGGCTAATAGATACACCAAACAAGGTCATTTCTACTCCCTGCTCCCACCCTGACCCTACAGCTGTCATCTTTTGCTTTCATCTCAGTTGCAACGTCGGACCCAAACCCAAAGGTCGCCTTGACTGTTCTCTCATACCTCACATCCAATCTCTCATCTATTAACTCTAACCACAAAACATGTTCTGGAGGTACTCACAGGTGGGTGTGCCGCCTGCATAGCACCATTCCCTGTGCTTGGCTGAATGCTCTGCTGCTGCTGTCTTGAGATTTTTTTTTTTTAAGATTTTATTTATTTGAGAGAAAGAGAGTGATGGGAAAGAACAGAGGGAGAGGGAGAAGCAGACTCCTCCCTGAGCGGAGCCTAATGCAGGGGTCCATCTCAATGACCCTGAGATCATGACCCGAGCCAAAATCAAGAGTCAGATGCTTAACCCACTGAGCCACCCAAGTGCCCCTGTCTTGAAATGTTTAATAATGAAAAAAATCTTTAATTGTGATAAAATGATAACATTTATCATCCTAACCATTTTTAAGTGTATGCGTCAATATTAAGTATATTTGCATTTTTGAGTAACCAATTAGCAGAACTTTTTCATCTTGCCAAATTGAAGCTCTACTCATTTAAAAAATGTCCCCCATCCCTCAGCCTCCTGCAACTACCCTTTTAACTTTCTACTTCTGTGAATTTAACTAGTTTAGGTAGCTCATGTCAGTGGAACCATACAATACTCGTGTTCCTGTGCCTGTTTATTTCAGAGCATAATGTCCTCAAGGTCCATCTATGCGTCCCCATGTGTCGGAATTCCCTTCCTTTTTAAGATGGAACCATATTCCACTGCATGTATACATGTATGCATGGATAAACACAATACATTTTGTTTATCCCTCCATCTGTCAATGGATGCTTGGATTGCTTCCACCTCTTGGCTAGTGGGAGTAGTACTGCTATGAACATGGGTGTGCAAATAGTTCCTTGAGACCCTGCATTCAATTCTTTTGGATATACACCAAGAAGTAGAATTACTGGATCAAATAGCAATTTTTAACTTTTCAAGGAACTGGCATACTGTTTCTCATAGTGACTATATCACCGAAGATTTCTTGATAATTTTTCAACAGAAAGGTCTTGCGCTTTCATTTTGTATCCAAGCCCAGCAATTATGTGGCTGGTTCTGCCTAGTTCCCACTTCCACCTGGTCTAAGTCACTAGCTTTTGTTTAGATCATGTCAATAGCCTCCAGACTGGTGCTTCTGCTTTCACATAATGTCAAGACAAGATCCAAAGAGTCTTTTAAGATGGAAATTCGATCTTGTCATTCTTCTGCTCTCCCATTTCAGAACCTCCCATGATCTTCCCCACTCCAGCCACTGTCTCTCAGACCTCATACCCTGTTTCTCTCCGTTAGTCACTCATCTCCAACCAGACTGTTTCTTTGGTACTCCTGGGATTTCTTATGCTCACTGCTTCCTCTGCCCAGAAAGAACTTCTTATGGGCATCTCCATGGCTCAGTTTCTTACCTCCTTCAGATCTGTACTCAGGAACATGTCAGTCAATTCTTCCCTGGTCACATTATTTAAAATAACCTCCCATCCCTGCCACATGTCAGCACTTACCCCTCTTCTCTGCTTCATTTGTGTCCATAATTCTTATCACCATCTGAAATTCAATACATTTCATGATTAATTTGTTAGTTCTTTCCCCACCTCCACTAGAATGTAAGCTTCATGAGGGCATGACTTTTCAAAAGATCTTTCTCTGTTTTATTGACTGCTATCTCCCCAGAGTCTAGGACCATGTCTGACATGTAGGAACTTAGTATTTGTTGCATGAATGGATGAGCAGGAGAGTCTTAGTGCAGTGATTGTCACCATCTGGTTGTGTTAGAAATCTCACTGTTAGAACATCAGCAGAATTGGAGATGATTTCTGAGATGTGAAGAAATTATTAGGGCTGCATCGAAGTTGTCAGGGTTTAGGCAAAGTCAGTATATTAGCCAGGGTTTCTCCAGATGAATTAAACCAATAGGATGTTTATATAAATAGATTTATTGTTAGGAATTGGCTCATGCGATTACAGAGTCTGAGAAGTCCCAAGATCTGCAAGGTGAGTCAGCAAGCCCAAGAACCAGGGGAGTCAATGGCATCATTCTAGTCCGAAAGACGACAGGCTGGTGACCCAGAAAGAGTTGGTGTTTCTGTTTAAACCTGAAGGAAGGAGAAAGCCAGTACTCTGGCTTGAAGGCAGTCACCAGAAAGAATTCTCTCTTACTCGCAGAAGGGCCAACCATTTTGTTCTGTTCAGGCCTCCAAGTAGATGGATGAGGATTATCCACATCAGGAAAGGCAATCTGCTGTATTCAGTCTATCAATTCAAATACCAGTCTCATCCAAAACACCCTCACAGAAGCACTCACAATGATGTTTGACCAAATGCCTTGAGCACCTGAGGGCCCAGTCAAATAAACACATAAAAAAAAATCATAGGTTTTAAATTCAGAAAAGAAAAGATTGGGTATAGTAATTTCAGTCTGTATTTGTGCAAACGATTGACTGTAAGCAATCTACTCAAAACAATAGAGGCCGCTACTGTTTTAGATATTCCAGACCTGGTAAATCTTTATGGTTTATAAGCGACAGATGATAAGATTAAAAACAAAAAAAATTGCTTGCATCAGCTAAATCAAATTATTATAATTTGGTTTTCTTCCTGAAACTGAGGTTTCTTGAGCTCCTTTAGTTTAAAGGTGTTTTATCTTTTCTGAATATGAGGAGTGATTTTCTTGTCTTCTTTATGGAGAATGAAAGTAGGGTGCTCGTTTATTCCAGATCAACAGACAAGGCGGTAGAAGAATCACCCTCGCTTCATCTTTGGCTTTTATTTATTGTAGCTCTGATCTGTGGATTAGTGAACCCTAGAAATGTTCCCTGTTCCTTGCACTTAACAGAATTCAAAATATTTACCCACCGGGTAGACAAGACATGGTTGTTCATGTCAAATGGCTTGTCTCGCCACAGTAGTTATTGCACACACCAACACTGGAAAGTCCAAAGCCATGGATGAGCTTCTGCATGATTCAAAGACACAGAGGTCCTTGGCTTTTATAATGAAACACACAGTAAACAAAAGAAACCCCTCAAGTCTGCATCCGAAGCCAGTGTCTTCAATTTTCATAAGTCCCAATCACGTGACATCTCTTGCTTAATTGCCCTTTAAACTGTTTTATGATTTTATAGCAGCCTATAAAAGGTGATTTCCAAATATGACAAGTGCTGAAAGGCTGAATGGGAGAGTTATCCAGGAGTCATAATAACTAAATCTGTAGCCTGCTCCCCTAACAACTCAGCCTTCCCAGGAGAGGGCAAGGAACTGCCCAAGAGCTGGGCGCCATGGGGCGATACTCAGGAAGAAGCTTCCGACTGATTCTCATGTGCATCGTGAGCATCCTGCTCTTCGTGATGGAGCTAGTGATCGCCAACATAGGCAATTCTCTCTCCTTGGCCTCCGATGCTTTCGCCGTCCTCTCCCACTTTCTGTCTATGATCATAGCTTTGTTTGGTGTGAGGGTCAGCAGTATAAAACAGCACAGAAAGAGCACTTTTGGCTTCCTCCGGGCGGATGTGGTGGGAGCTTTTGGCAACTCCATTTTTGCTGTGGCTCTGATGTTCAGCATCCTGGTGGAAGCTGTCAAAAGGTATATTAATCCCCAGAAGACGGAGGAGCCCCTGCTGATTCTCAGTGCTGGAATTATCGGGCTATTATTCAATATCCTCAACTATGTCATCTTGGACTGCTGCTACTGCACGGCACACATGCCCCAGGGGGACACTGAAACAGGTAAATAGTACTTAGATGTTGTAGCAGATTTGGTGGCCCTCTTGGCCATGACTTTTCAAAAGATCTTTCTCAAAGGAATGGCCTCCAGTCTAAAGTTCCTTGCGAGCTGGGTGACATCAGGCTGCTTTCATCTTGGGTTGGGGGGGCGGGTTGTCTTTAATTTTTAGTTCCAACGGCTGAAAAGCATTCAGAGAAGCAGAGAGGGAGGAAAGGTATTGAGCAGGGTCATGAAGGAACAATTTGAAAGGAAGTGGATGTGGGATTGAAAACACTCTCATTTAATTAGTGGACAGGTGTGACAGGGTGGTGTTTGAATTTAAAAATAATATTTTCGTGTTCCTGTAAAATATGTTAAAAAAATACTGGACTACCTAATGAGCTGATATCAAGCAAAGTGTCAAACAAGTGGCTAGGCTGATAAACTCTTAGGAATATATACTGGGAGAATTTACATAAAATAGAGAAAAAATAAAGGAAATGATCTAGTGAACTCTGTCCTTTTTAAGATGGAAATATTTGTACTTAGTTATTGTATGCATCCATCCTATTTGAGAAAAAGGAAAACTATTTACATGCAAACCTTTAGAAGGGACTTAAGAATGGGTACTGAACTTACTGAGTCATCTGTCAAAAGATGGAGTTAAATCTTGGAAGAGAACAATAAATCTAAAGTGATAAATTCAGAAGATTAAATTATTAGATGGAAACTTGTTTCTTTATTGCCACAATAGGAATTAAATATATATATATATATATAAAGCTTCTTGCAGGAGAGAGAAATTTTCAGCCCCATAGCATGAACAGACCAGGTTCAAATCATGGCTCTACCACAGGGCAGCAGTGGTGTCAGCTCATCTCACCTGTCTGCCCACAGGCAATACGGAGATAGTAAGAACTAAATGGGATCCTAAGTGTTCAAGCACTTAATAAATAGGCACTTGGTAGAGAGTAACTTTTGTTTTCTTAAAAAATCACAATGTAAGCCTTTGAATTATATATATACATATTATGTATAATATTTATTAGTAACCCAGTACCATTGAATTTTAACTGCTCATCTGGCTTTTAAGAATTTTCAAGATTTTCCTTTGTTTAAAAAAATTGTATTTATTTATTTATTTTTAAAGATTTTATTTATTTATTTATGAAAGACACAGAGAAGGAGAAGCAGTGACACAGGCAGAGGGAGAAGCAGGCTCCATGCAGGGAGCCCGATGTGGGACCAAATCCCAGGACCCCAGGATCACATCCTGGGCCAAAGGTGGCACTAAACCACTGAGCCACCCAGGCTGCCCAAAAAAGTTGTATTTATTTATTCATGGGAGACAGAGAGAGAGAGAAGCAGAGACATAGGCAGAGGGAGAAGCAGGCTCCCTCTGGGGAGGCTGATGCGGGACTTGAGCCCCAGGATCACGCCCTGAGCTGAAGGCAGACGCTCAACCACTGAGCCACCCAGGTGTCCCCCAAGATTTTCCTTATTTGATGCTGATCAGTTTTCTCTCACTAGTAGGGGTGTTATACAACTAAACCTGGGGAGCCTTAGCATCTATATTTGCATTTTTCATTGTATTTCTCCTGTCTTTGCTAGTGTAAATTGTGTCAGCTGGGTCCAGTCCTTTACCCAATCTCTGTCTAAATTTTCCTACTTGTGGAATGTATGTTATGAGAGCAGCTATAGTATGTATTAGCTAGAAAAGGGAACAAACAAGAAACTAGAATATGTATCTTTATTCAATCTAATGAATTGATTAAAGTATTTTAAAAAGACAGTAATAAATTAACTTGATATTCTAAGCCTTGTTTCTATCACTCATCATGTAGAAATTATTACTTGAAATTCCAGATTATAAAATTCACATATGTGATATAAGACAAAAATCCATTTCTTATTGCTAAGTATAATTTTAAGGCAAAGAGGCAAATTTCAAACAAATGGTTAGTATTGGCAGTGGAAGTGTTGCCATCACTAAACTTACCATTGTGTTTCAGACATATGACATACACCTGCATATAGCAAAAGCAATTTAGACAGAGGGTTTGACTCTTGAACCAATGTGAAAATTGGTAGACAATAGTAGTTTTATTTTTATAAAGTGAATTATTATCAGATATGTCTTAGTTCAGTTCTTGTTTGGGAAATGGTGCTTTCCAGTGTCTATGTTCATGCTAAGATGACAAAAAGAGGCTTAAGACAAATATTTCACCCTGACTGTATCAGTTTCTATTGCCTTGATTCCAGAATATCTGTCTTCTTTTAATGCGTTGGATGCTATACAGTATGCTACTTAAAAAAAAAGATTTTGTTTATTTATTTGAGAGAGAAATAGCATGAAAAAGAGAGAGAGAGCACAAGCAGGGTGAGGGGCAGAGGGAGAAGCAGCCTCCGCACTGAGCAGGGAGCTCAATGCAGGACTCGATTCCAGGACCCTGGGGTCATGACCTGAGCTGAAGGCAGATCCTTAACCAACTGAGCGACCCAGGTGCCCAACATGCTACTTTAAATAACCAAGCATAGTGTTAGTTGTACACATTCAGCTGATGTTTTAAGATCTATGTTCTTCACTTTATTTTTTGGTGAATTTGAGATTGTATTATCCTATTAGAAATTTCAGAATGTTTAAACCCACCAAGTAATTTTAGAATATCTACTTAGCTTCTTTACATTGTGTCTTGAGTTAGGTATTTAGCACTTTTACTATAACATACATTTTGATATCTTCCCCATCACTGAAATAAGTTTAAGCTTTTTTTAAAAAAATAATATTATTTATTTATTTATTCATGAGACACACACACAGGCAGAGACACAGGCAGAGACACAGGCAGAGACACAGGCAGAGGGAGAAGCAGGCTCCATGCAGGGAGCCCGACTCGATCCTGGGTCTCCAGGATCAGGCCCTGGGCTCAAGGCGGCGCTAAACCACTCAGCCACCCAGGCTGCCCTAAAGTAAGCTTTTGAATGAATCTCATTCACAGACATTAACCCAATTTTCATTGTCTTTCATTTCAAGAAGGAATGTGATTAACCCATACATATGAATTTATAGCAGGAGGTATATAATACGAAAGAAAAATGACTCTTGACTTCAGAAGATTTGACCTAATGGATAATTATTACATGCTAATTTAGTAGGATAAAGAATTTCTGCGTGTCTAAAACCCTAACTTGTAGCTCTGTGGTACTTCATGGTTTAGTGATCAAAATCAGAATAACCCATTACTGCTTCTGTGGAATCTGTGGCTGGAGAGAATGTATACATAGCAAATCTTCTATCTGTCCTGATTCTGTGGATCTTTAACTCCTTCTGCTTTATCTGTCTGATGTGGGAATTGATGCCAGTTACATCTGATGTTTGACATCATAGGAAAGTAACAATAAGACCACTGACTTTAAATATCAACAGAATAGACTGTCTATGCAGCTAAGGCTTAAAAACATTGCTGGGGTTCATGGAGTAAGAGAAGTTGGAGAATCAGACAGGTGGAGCCAGAAATTAAACAAACAGAATAGAACAAAACAAAAAACCCTGGGAGAAAGGAATGTACAGAAGATTCAGCTGAGATGAAGGAATCTGGAAGCCATGGGTCAATCCCAACTGGCCCGAGTCCATCCCTGACATGCTAAGTGATCGGGAAAGCAGGTATTTTGGGCTAAAATAAAAGGCAAAATGAAAAAAGTAAAAATCGCAAGTGTGAAAGAAAAAACAAGAGGGAAAGTCTGAAATTTGGATGGCTACACGTGTTTGGGGAAAGAGCAAGGGGTTAAAACAACATGTAGATTCCGCCCAGGAGATGCTATGATACCAAACATTCTCTTTCTCTAGATTTAGGGACTAAATGTGCTTTTTTTTTTTTTTTTTTCCAAACATTTTTTCCTAACTGTTTACTTGATTTTCCTTGACTTTCACATTATCTTTTATGTTCATATTTTATTTTTATTTTTCTTTCTCTCTCTCTTTATTTTTTTTAAGATTTTATTTATTTATTCATGAGAGACACAGAGAGAGAGATAGGCAGAGACATAGGAAGAGGGAGAAGCAGGCTCCCTGCAGGAAGCCCAACCCAGGATCACGACCTGAGTCTAAGGCAGATACTCAACTGCTGAGCCACCCAGGCATCCCTGCTTTTATTTTTCAAGATTGAATTTTCTTTAAAATATAACAGATAGAATTCTCTATGCCCTAGTTCTATACTTGAACAGATAGATTACCTTTATATACATTGACCTTTATTTCAAACCAGAGACAATTTTGTACAGCTCTGTCTGGGATAGATTAGGCTTGCCGTTTATATAATTGATAATTAAATGTTTATAGCTGAAATATCTGCTTATTATTTTTATTCTGTTTCTTACAAAATGGCTTTCCTTTGAATTTACTTGATTTGGTTTAGTTTTGAGTCCAAATAGTGTTCATTTCTCTCTCTCTCTCTCTCTTTCTCTCCACCCCCCTTCCCATCCTCCCTGTGCCTATCCCTCTCCTTCTTACCACCTTCCTGGCATTATGTTCCCCCAACCAAATCACTAGAGGCAGTGACAGCACAGTAATCAACAAAATTCATGGTTGCAGGAGGTTTTAACCCACTCTTGATCGGTTGCTCTTACCAGCTCCTGGTTTAGACTTAGTACTAGTTAGGACTCACTACTACAGCCCGATGGGAGCCTTTCACGTGCACAGTCTGGTAAACCCTGAAAGCAAATCTGGTTTCTTTCCATGCAGAGCAAATTGGATCCAGGGACAAGCCAAGTGAGCAAGGCTCTGAGAGTCTTAGGAGGGGCAAGACGGCATCCGCTTCCTGCCTCCTGGTAGCAAATAGCAGGCAGTCAACACGAGGTCAGAATCCACACCATCAAGTGCAGCTTTTCAAACTGCAAAGGGGAAGCAGTCCTGGGCAGGAGTTCCCCGACTTCTCTGTCTCGTTCAGAGGCAGGATTGGAACGATTGGGAGAGTGCAATAATTATTACATAATTTTAAGAATCACGCTGAATTCCCAGAAGCAGTTACTTTGCCATTTGTCCGTATCTGACACCATTGTTTTCCAAGCCCCATCTTGGGTTTGGAACAATTAACTTCCACATGAGGGGCTCAGTGATAAGGACACACCTGTCACAGCTCATGGTACATGTCCCACGGTGGATGTTCCACATATTATCTTATATCTTTTTCCATCTGTTCTCTATAGCTTGGTGAATCGCTTCCTTCTCTGGTTGCCCAGTGACAGGGCTCTGGGTCAGTTCTAGGAAGTCAGTAGGAAAGATTAACCGAAGATTGAAAAATAGGAGCTATTTCACATTCGTGAAGTCAAATTCAACCGAAGAAAGAAAAAAAAAAAAAGGATAAACCAGCTCCTTGTTCTCAGCCATTTTCTTCTAAGACACAGAGGCTGTTCTGACAGCGATCTGAGTTAAATTTTAATGAAAACCCAGTGTTTATTGACATCTGTGGGGTGTCAGGCACTTTCGAAGTGTACAGACAATACCCGCAGCACCACGTGGCATACATTTGGACAATTGTATGTTGAGTTTTTTTGGTTGTTTGTTGGGTTTTTTAAATGATTTTATTTATTTATTCATGGGAAAGAGAGAGAGAGAGGCAGAGACACAGGCAGAGGGAGAAGCAGGCTCCATGCAGGAAGCCCGATGTGGGACTTGATCCTGGGTCTCCAGGATCACACCCTGGGCCGAAGGCAGGCACTTAACCCTGAACTACCCAGGCATCCCGACAATTGTATGTTTTATGAAAGAATTAAGATGTATTGCATTGAATTGGAGAATTATATGTATTATGAGAGAATATTTGCTATTCTCATTTACAGACAAGAAAACAGATTGAGAGTCAGATCCGGTCATGCAGGTAGTTCATGGTAGAGTTACAAAGAAATGACAAGGTTGAGTCTAGGCCCTTAATTAAAGACCCTATTCTGCTCCACCAAGAAAAGAAAACAGTGAAAAACTGCTTGGCAATAATCACAAAATAGCATGTCAAAAAGTGCCAATTAATATACTATAAACTGAATCCCAATTCCAGTAGCTGAGTGGCCTCCAGAAAGTTGCTCGAACTTTCTAAACCTCAGTTTCTCCATCTGTAAAATGGGTAGTATCCATCTCATAAGGGGGTTGTGAGAGTGAAATTGTATTGTGTGTGTGAACTGCCCAGTGTTGGTGTTGGTGGTTGGTGGTGATTGTCCGGGGGCTGAAGGGGCAAGGAATGTATGAAATATTAGTAAGGCCCCTCTGCAGATAAGTCCCTTGCTCTACTCCACAACCACAACTGGCAGCCCACCTTATCCCTGAACAACACACATACTTGTTTGCTGTTAGTTATACATTTGATCAATAGAGATCCATCACTATTCCTGGAAAACCACACAAAACATATCTTACTGATGACAGGTTGGTAGTGTCCTTAGTGGGGTGAACCAGAGGAGCATGGACCAGTCACCAGAAAATACATGTTTTGGTACTTCTTTCCTTATTCACTGGGTCTGACAACGGAGAAGATACTTAAGCACTTTGAGCTTCATCCCATGTATCATTACACCTACTTTAAAGAATCAATATGCTTTCCTTTTGATAAATAGTAATACCTTCACAATGCATGATATTTCAGAGGGTCCTTATAAATGTTATCTCCCTTGTCCATCAGTGCTCCAGATAACACTTTGTAGAAGGGGATTGCTTATGTTTTTCAACTGTTAAAAATTATACATTTTAAACTCCAGTCCAGCTTTTATCAAGCTGATGTAGTGGTATTAACATCAGACCTTGTCACTCATTAAAGTAATGTCACTCATAAAATAAAATGTGGCTCATATTTTCAAGTTGTAAATGAAGAAACAAAAGGCCTTTTTTAATAAAAAAGATTTTACTGGTTTATTCATGAGAGACACAGAGACACAGGCAGAGGGAGAAGCAGGCTCCCCATGGGGAGCCTGATGTGGGACTTGATCCCAGGATCCTGGGATCACGACCTGAGCCAAAGGCAGATGCTCAACCACTGAGCCACCCAGGTGCTCTGGCACCAAAGGTTTTAAAGTTAAGCCAGAGTTGATGCTAGAACCAGGACTTTGCATTTCTGTATCTCTATACAGGTGATTTGCCTTTTAAACATTTCCCTACAGTTCTGTCTAGTAAGTAGTGACATTCTCGTTTTTCCTTCCTGAGAGCCCTCATTTTTCCAAGAAGGTGGACTGAAAGTAAGCTTGTTATTTTGGTTTTCTTTTGGCCAGATGCTTACAAGATGTAAACAATATATTTGTTATTGTTCTCTTCTAGGTCTTTTGAAAGAGACAATAATGGTCAATGTGATTTTTATAAGACATTTTTGATAACTGTCTCTGATGACTATGACATGCCACCATATTTTTTATAAGTGGCAATAAATCTAGTGACTCCATTTTCTTAGAAATATCTTCCAAAGTCCATGTCCTGATATTTATTGTCTACCTTTGAGAAGGTGTCTTGAGAGAATTTTGCGGGAAGTAATTTTCAATGAAGTATGTCTGTGCTCTTGCTCTTTACCTGCTGATACGCTAAAAATTTATCAGCCCAATAGGCAATAGGACAAAGATGATCCTCAACTAAGGCCGATGAGAGCTCGAGGTTGGAGCAGCAGGGACGTCAGGTTGAAGGAGACACTACTTGGTCGGGTCACCTGTTTTCTGTAGAATTCTTTACCTGAAGAAACTGCCTTGGGATTTTTGCAGGACTAAATAGGATGGAACCACACCAGCTTTAAAGCTGGTGCCTAGGGCAACCCTGGTGGCTCAGCGATTTAGAGCCGCCTTCAGCCCAGGGTGTGATCCTGGAGACCCGGGATCGAGTTCCGCGTCGGGCTCCCTGCATGGAGCCTGCTTCTCCCTCTGCCTGTGTCTCTGCCTCTCTCTCTCTCTCTCTCTCTCTCTCAATCTGTGTCTCTCATGAATAAATAAAATCTTAAAAAAAAAATAAAGCTGGTCAATAGAGTCAATGGAGGACATTGTTGGGACATTATGGGGCCAATGAATAACTTCCACCTTGAGTCTAGAGCTAAGTGAGGACTAAGGGATCACAGATAGATAGCAATAAAAAGAGTAGTCCAGTTCTTGATAAAAGCTGTGACTGTACCTTGAATGTCACAGTGGGCTTCCTAATACTTAGCTCAGTGGTGAACATACCCTCCCTCTTACAAGCAGAGCTTAACAACTGGAGGTGCAGAGGTGGGCCCCCAAACAGGGACAGTGTACCTTCCCTGAGGGCAGGCAGTTGGGAGGGTAAAGCCCAGGAGGGGCTGAGCCAAGCTTCTTTTTTTTTTTTTTTTTTTTTTTTTTTTGAGCCAAGCTTCTTCCATTCCTTCAACTAAACCCACCAATGAAAGAAGACTTTCCCACTCCAGGAGTGACCTCTTATCTGAATGTTGGAGTGGGAGTGAAGGGGGTCAGACAACAGAGGCTGCCCTGGTGGACCTCTCATGGAAACATGAGACAAGAGGATCAGAGATCTTCCCTTTACCCTCTGCTGCTGTGTGTACTCTTCACGCTCTCCTTGAAGGACTAGATGAACAGTTATCAGGATGGTGTTGCCCACCTTCTCAAGGCTTGGGCTCCCAATACCAACCACTGTTTCCTCTGGGTATTCCCCTTGGAACCAGCACTTGGTAATTTTGATACCCCCTAACGACTGAAGTGGGTTAGAACAGCCAGTGTGTCAGTGAGATCACCTCTGAGGCTCCACGGGTGGTCAGGTGGTCAGTATTGCTCACTAGAAATTATGTAGTGACATGAAATGGTAGCATCAAGGTATTTTAATCATTCCATGTCAGCAATATAAACATGCCCCCACTTTAAATGTGAACCCCCTCACAATATCAAATTATGAGAGAAAAACTAAAATTCAAAGTTAGATGTATTGGACCTTATGCATTACTATCCAGAATAATCAAAAGCTCTGACGATTAATTTAAAGGACAGACCAAAGGCATGTCAAAACGAAACCAAAAAACCTCAAATCTTCTTCACTTTGAGCTCAGGCTCAGTTTCAGTGGAATCTCTGCCTGGTGGAGTCAGGGGTCCTCCCATTGTTTTAGCCTGAATTGTTTTCACTGGGATGGATGTCATTCTTCAGGACATCCAGGTTGGATAAGTTTGGCACCAAGACTTCCACATGCTCCACCTTTTAAAGATCTCTGTCTTTGCAGGGGCACCTGGGTGGCTCAGTTCATTAAGCATCTGCCTTCGGCTCAGGTCATGATCTTAGGGTCCTGGGATTGAGCCTGGCATCAGGCTCCATGTTCAGCAGAGCATCTGCCTCTCCTTCTCCCTCTGGTCCTTCCTCTCCCTCTACTCATGCTTTCTCTTGCTCTCTCTCAAATAAATAAAAAAAATCTTAAAAAAAAAAAAAAGGAGGGGGCGTGCCTGGGTGGTTCAGTAGGTTGGGTGTCTGGCTCCCCACTGAGTGGGGAGTCTGTTCTCCTCTGCCCCTCCCCTGCATTCACACACACTCTCTTTCTCTAAAATAAATAAATAAATCTTAAAAAAAATTTGTCTTTGACTTTCTTCAGTTTTGCTACATTTCCCTACATGAATTTCTTCTTATTTACCCCACCTGGGAATTGTTGTGCTTCCCAAATCTAAGCATTTATATCTTTCATAAATTCCAGATTTTCAGATACCATTTCTTCTAGTTTTGCCTCTCTCCTGTTCCTTCTATTTTCTCCTCCTGCAACACTAACTAGATAATATCAGATCTTCTCATTCCGTCCTTCATATTTTGTAAACTGTTTTTCATATTTTCCTCTTTATGTTGTTCTGTGTTCTACATAGCCTTGGTAGTTCTTCAGACATGCCTTCACCTTTTCAGAAACTGATACTGGCACACTGTATGTGTGTAGTTCTGTGCCATTTTGCCATATGTGTCGATTTGTGTAATCACCATCAAAATCGAGATACAGAAATATTACATCAAAGTTATCCCTCTTGCCATGTTTTTATAGTCATACTCACTCTATGCCCTCAGAACCACTCGTCTCTTTCCATCTTTAATATTATAAATTCAAAATGTTATGTAAAAATAGAATTATACATATGTGACCTTTAAAATTGGCTTTTTTGTTTCTGTATAATGCTCTTTTTTTTTAAATTTTATTTATTTATGATAGTCACACAGAGAGAGAGAGAGAGAGGCAGAGACACAGGCAGAGGGAGAAGCAGGCTCCATGCACCGGGAGCCCGACGTGGGATTCGATCCCGGGTCTCCAGGATCACGCCCTGGGCCAAAGGCAGGCGCTAAACCGCTGCGCCACCCAGGGATCCCTGTTTCTGTATAATGCTCTTAAGATCATTCAAGTTGTTGTGTGTGTATCAGTAGTTGGTTTCTTTGTATATGCTGAGTAGTATTCCATGCTATGGATGTAGTCAGATTTTTAAAGCTATTTCACCAGTTGTATGTCTTTTAATTGTTATATTTATACTATCTATGTTAAATGCAATTATTGGAGGTTAGGGCTTAACCATTTCATTTTTATTTTCTGTTTGTTCCTTCTGTTTTTCATTTCTCTGTTTTCTTTTATCTGTCTTCCTTGAGCAGTTTTTAGAATTCAATTTTGATCTCTCTATTTGAGTTTATCTTGGCATAGCTTTGTGAATGGCCATTCTAATTAGTGCACTATACATACCTAATTTATCAGAGTGTACCAATACTGGTGTCAATATTTTGAGTGAGGTGTAGAAGCCTTACCTCCCTTTATGCCCTGTTATCTTCCCCCATTTACTTATTTATTTTCTAGAAGGACTAGTAGAGGGAGAAGGAGAGAATCTTAAGCAGGGTCCACACCCAGTGCAGAGTCGATGTGGGGCTCAATCTCAAGACCCTGAGATCATGACCTGAGCTAAAACCAAAAGTTGATGCTTAACTGACTGAGTCTCCCAGGCACCCCGTCTTCCCTTTTTTATAATTCATATAGTCACACTCATCCCTGAGGCCTTGCTCATCCTTTTTTTTTAGGAGTAATTAGAATTTTAATCCATAGCTTATTTTGAAAACATTCATTTTCTTTGCTTTTTAGCTTCTTTTTGAGTTTTCAGCCTCCTCTTTTTGAAGTATTTTTTCTTTTTTTAAAAAAATATTTATTCATGAGAGACACTGAGAGAGAGGCAGAGATAGGCAGAGAGAGAAGAGGCTCCCTTTGGGGAGCTTCATGTGGGACTCGATCCCAGGACCTGGGGATCATGACCTGAGCCAAATGCAGATGCTGAACCACTGAGCCACCCAGGTGTCCATATTTTTTTTCTTTTTTTTTCCATATTTATTTTTTCTTAATGATACTTTTCATATTTCTGGTGCAGCAAGTATTCACTGTCAGCCTCTCATCTGAGTGGTTGGTGACTTGCATTACTTTGTGAGCCATAGCATTCACACCAATGTCATCAAACTCTGATCCCATGTTTTCATCCAGCAGGTGGCCATACTCTTCAGCAAATGCCAAGAGACTGGAGTCCTTGTGACTTGTCCTTTGTTTTCTCAGTCTATTACTCATTCCTTATAAAAGTTATAGCTTAGGAACAGCCAAGTAGAAAAAATGTCCAGGGCAAGGTATGGGGGAAGGCATGCAGAGCTTCCATGCCCTCACTGGGTGAATCATTTTTCCAACACCAACCCAGAAGCTCCTATTCAACTTCTCCCTCCTTTCTTTCTATTATTCAGATAGGGTACTTTTTGTTATTCTGATAGGGTACTTTTGTTATTCTATCTTCATGTTCGCTCATTTTTTCCTTTGTCTTCTCCACTCTGCTGTCAAGCTCATCCACTGATGCAGGTTTTTAAAATTTTGGTTATTGTATTTTTCAGTTTTAAAATTTCCATTTAGTTCTTTATTTATTGAGACTCTCAACAAATTTTCTCATTTATTTCCAGCATATTCGTAATTGCTTGCTGAAGTGTTTTTATGATGACTACTTTAGAATCCTGTCAGCTGGGGTGTCTGAGTGGTTCAGTCAGTTGAGTGTCTGCCTTTGGCTCAGGTCATGATCTCAGGGTCCTGGGATCGAGCCCCACATGGGGCTCTCTGCTCAGTGGAGAGTCTGTTTCTCCCTCTGGCCCTCCCTCTGTTTGTGTGCTCTCTTTCTCACCCCCTCTCTCAAACAAATAAATAAAATATTTAAAAAAAATTTTTAAATCCCATAAGCTTATTCTAACATCTGTGTTATCCAAGCATTGGTATTATTTTTTATTCAAGCAGAAATATCCCTGGCTTTTGGTATAATGAAATATTTTTATTTGAGTCCTGGACATTTGGGGTAGTAGGAAACTGTGGATCTTGTTTTCATTTTCTGATTGAGAAGGCCTTCTCTGACACTGCTGGTGGAAGGAGTGCTGCTTATCATTATAAAATGGGAGTAGAAGTCCATGTTCCCACCTGGCCTCTGTTGACACCGGGCAGGTGTGAAAGTTCAGGCTCTCTGTTAGGCCTTCACTAATAACATTCTGGCTATTAAGAGTTCTATTGAGTTCTTAATTTTAGCTATTTTTCATTTATGTTGTTTTGATCTTTACAAATCCTTTCTGTATCTTCCTTTAGTCATGTATATTCCTGTATATTAACTACACTTAGCTAATATTCTATATCTAATGTTCCAATATCAGCAACTCTTGCATGTCTGATTTTGCTCTTTATTATTTTTTAATTTCTAAAAAGATTTATTTATTTTAGAAAGAGAAGGAGAGAGAGAGAGAGAAAGAGAGCAGGGGAAGGGCAGAGGAAGAGAGAGAAAATCTTGAGCCTACTCCTGGCTGAGTGTGGAGCCTGATGCAGGGCTTGATTTCATGACCTCGAGATCATGACTAAGTCAAAATCAAGAGTCAGAAATCAACCAACAGAGCCACCCAGGGACCCCTGCTGTTTATTTTAAATATATTTTTAAAAGATTTTATTTATTTATTCAAGACAGACACACACACACACACACAGAGAGAGAGAGAGAGAGAGAAAGAGAGAGAGAGACGCAGAGACACAGGCAGAGGGAGAAGCAGGCTCCACTCAGGGAGCCCGATGTGGGACTCAATCCTGGGTCTCCAGGATCATACCCCGGGCTGAAGGCAGTGCCAAACCGCTGGGCCATCGGGGCTGCCCCCCTGCTGTTTATTATTGCTTCTTCTCTCAGGGTGTTTCCTTTCTCATGTTTTATGTGTTTCATGATTTTTTAGTGTGAATTCACTCATGTTCAATGCAACCTCCTCTGAGGGAATTCTTTGAGGAATGGACTTTAAGTACATTTTTCCACACAAGATATGCATTTGTTTTTCTCAGGTACCTGAAGATATTACCAGCTTGCGAGCACATAACTTTTTTTTTTTTCTTGAGAGAGATTGTTGTTGTTATTACCATTATTATTACAACATAGATAATGTGAATTTAGACGGCATTTCCACATGAAGGCCACAGTATAGTTTCAACTCCCTGTGGGAGTTGTCTTCACCCATAATCAAGGCCGAAACATGCACTTTCTTTGCTGTCTCCTTTGCGGCAGTGGGTTTTTGTTTGTTTGATGGTTTTGTTTCACTTCACCTTTCTCCAAGGGATTTCTCTTTGAGCTCTGACCCAGCACTCCCCTTTGCATGTATCTAAGTTTTGTCTCATACCATCCGTGTTCATATGGCTATTAAAATCCAAGGCTAGAACATTTGTCTTTACTGGAAAGATACCCCTCAGTCAGATTCTGCCTTCAACTCATCTTGTTGGATTTTGGCTTTTACTTCCTTTTTTGGCCCTTGAGTATTTTCTTAATTTCTTGTCACACTTTTTGAAGAGTTTGAAACAGTTTGACAGAACCACATCCCAGAGCTAGAGCCCTTAATATAGGTATACTTAGGTTCTCAGAGCTCAGGTCCTAGGGGCACCTGGGTGGCTCAGTTGATTAAGTGTGTCTCTCTCTATCTTTTTTTAAAATTTATTCATGAGAGAGAGAGAGAGAGAGAGAGAGAGAGAGAGAAGAAGAGAGAGAGAGGCAGAGGGAGAAGCAGACTCCATGCAGGGAGCCCAACGTGAGACTTGATCCTGGGACACCAGGATCATGCCCTGGGCCAAAGGCAGGCGCTAAACCACTGAGCCACCCAGGGATCCCCTAAGTGTCTGTCTCTTGATTTCAGCTCAGGTCGTGAGGTGAAGTCCCACACTGGCTCCACACTCAGCAGTGAGGCTGCCTAATATTCTTTCTCCCCCCTCTCCTTCTGCCCCTCCCCTCCTTACACTTGTGTGCATGCTCTTCCACTCTCTCAAATAAAAATAAAAACCCCAAAGCCCCTCCAATCCCCCCCCCCACAAAAAAAAAAAAAAAAAAACAACTCAGCACTTAGAGTAAGCCAGGTCCTCATTACCACTTACAAGGACTAGCAGAGTCCCAAGGCTGTCAGAGGACAGGACAGCAGACAGGGGGCGTCCTCTGTTTTCTGCCTCTCTGCAATGCCTGCAAGATGGAGCCAGACTGGCCAGGCCCCAGACCTGCATACTTAGTTTCAGTAGTAACAAGAGGTTAATTATGGACCAGCCTTTCCATATCTGGTAAACACATAGCATCCTTTCTCAGAGAGTGACATTTAAAATATTGCTGCTTGCTCTTAAGTGACCCCATTGCTCTTGCTCCTACTTGATGCTCCAGCAGACTTGGTCTTCCCACAGCTTCAGAATGTCTCAGGCCTCGAGTGGCATGTCGTCGTGCTAAATTTTTTGTTCGGAGCTTTGAGAGGTGTTCCTGCTTCCTGTGTGTTCTCTTCTCAGAAATGCTCGGGGGGAGTTGTCGATGATTTAATGGTTTAATCAAGGTCTTAAAATTGTTCCCTTTCCTTCTCTATCATGGACGAGGCTGGCATTTTTGTGGGACTCTTTTCTTTTCACTTTTTCATTGTTTTTTGGGTCAGACATTTGTTTTTTCCACATGGATTTTTTTTTCTTATCACAGTGAGAAAAATGAAGTCAGTGTTTTCTGGGTCTGCCAAAAGCAACTGTTGTCCAAACAAATCTTGTCAACTCTCACCTCTCTGAGTTGGATCACCTCATTTGAAGCGTGTTTTCCACTTACACAAAAAATTTAACCCAAGCCTGGACTCAAGCTATCATGTTCCTGCGTCAGTTCCCCTCAGTGTGTCCCGTTTGTGGAATCCCAACTGTCCATTTCTTGGCCTATTCCCACAGGACACAAGCAAACCCCTACATCCACAATAACCATTTTGATTTGAAGCTCCTCTAACAATGCCTTAAATATTCTGTGCTAATCTTCCTAGACTTCGTCTCTCAAATTGTTCCAAATTTTGTGGAAGCTTTGCCAATCTTTACACAGTGGTTCCTTGTTCTGGTTGCTGTGTAATGAACTGCCACAAGTTTAGTGGCATAAAACAACAATCATTTTATGATACGGGGGATTCTTTGGACTGGAATTTGGAAAGAAACCCATAGGAACACTCTGTCTGCCCCACGATGTCTGGGGCCTCAGCTGGGGAGACTCTGAGGATGGGATAGTGACTTGATGGCAGGTGGCTGCATCATCATCTGTATGGCTCCTAGGCTGGAGTCTAGTCTAACTGGACCACTAGCCAGGACAAATCAGAGTAGCTTGGCTTCCTCTCACTGGAGCGACCTCGGGACATCGTAGGTGGTATCTCAGGGTTTCAAACATGAGTGTTCCATGTGTTCCATCAAACAAGGTGGACACTCCAATACCTTTTCTGGTGCAACCTCAGATTCTATGGATTATAAGCAAATGACATCATAGAAGGAGTGTCAAACCCATGAACAACCTCCTCCTCCTCCTCCTCCTCCTCCTCCTCCTCCTCCTCCTCCTCCTCCTCCTCCTCCTTCTTCTTCTTCTTCTTCTTCTTCTTCTTCTTCTTCTTCTTCTTCTTCTTCTTCTTCTTCTTCTTTTAGGATTTTATTTATTCATTTGAGAGAGAGAGTGCTAGGGGCGTAGAGGGAGAGGGAGAAGCAGACTCCTTGCTGAGTAGGAAGCCTGACATAGGGCTCCATCCCAGGACCCTGGGATCGTGACTTGAGCTGAAGTCAGATGCTTAATGGACTGAGCCACCCAGACACCCACTATGAACCCACTTCTGATGGAAGAAGCATCAAGATCACCCTGTGGAAAAACACGCAGAATAGAAGATATGGTTGGGTCCATCTTTGGAAGAAGCAACCTTAACAGTCTGCCCTCAGGCTAAGAATTCATATCAATGGGACACGCAAAGTCCACTCCCCAGGACTCCTGAAGTCTCCTCTCATGGGCAATCAGCTTGGGGTGCAGGCTCTTGTCATCTCACTCAGGTTCAGGGCGAATGAGACTCCTCAGGCACAGTTCCTTGAGTGCCTCCCCCTCCACCTGAAGATCTGTGAACTAGAGATACAAAGGACTTGCTCTCCACATCCCCAATGGGGGGTGGTTTGCAGATATCCCACAGCTGCTGTGTTCCCCAGGTGCTTTTACTTCAGACAATATTCACAGCTTTCAGAGGATGACTGTTAATAGTTCCCTGGATCTGGTTCTCTGTGGTGATGGTGGAAGCATTCCAGAGCCCAGTCAGCGAGCTGAAATCTTGCCTTCCTGCTTCTGACCTGAAGGATTTCCTTGGTCCCAGGTCTGATCTGAGCTAATCCCCTCCTTAAGAAGGATATTTAGATAACGCCTGTTATCTAAGTCTTCCCTTCCTGTTTTTGTATCTGTCTCCCTTCAGGAAAAGTCCTTTCCTCTGGTTCAATCTTATTTCTGAGAGCACACTATTCTCTCTCTCGCTTTCTGCACAATAAGACTCAAGCACACAGTAAAACCAATCTTTTTTATTTTTTATTTTTTTTTTAGTAAAACCAGTTTTGAAACTCATGCTCACAAGGGCCTATGAAAATAGCCCTGCAGCTATAACAAGGGCCATTTTTTTTTCTGTAGGCAGTAAGCTGCTGTGACTTGTCAAGGTCAAAATACTGCCAGGCTCACACTGGAGCCTTAAAACCTCACAGCGTCTGCTCTGGCTCCCCCAGAAGCCTCAGTCCCTGTGCTTCGCAGGGCCTGTAGATTCTTAGCTTAATCCGTCTCCAGGCTCCTGCCAACTCACCAGGATGTTAGGGCTTTAGGGGCTCATACATAATACCCCTTTTTTACTCTCCTAGGTTTGGAAACAATTGATAGATAAGATATGGATGACATTTGAACACAACACCAGCTTTATTGTAGATATGTTACAGAATATGGCTTACATGTGTAGCAGCAAAGAGCTTGTTCATAGTTCATCCCAGAATTAATCTCACCCACCCAGTCCCAGACACCTCTGCACAGAGCAGAGCCTGCCCCAACATAGTTTCCCTCCCGTACATGCAGACCAGGATTGTGGATCTCCGTGGGAAGATGAAAAAAAAAAAAGAAAGAAAAGAAAGAAAGAAAGAAAGAAAGAAAGAAAGAAAGAAAGAAAGAAAGAAAGAAGAAAGAAGAAAGAAAGAAAGAAGAAAGAAAGAAAGAAAAAGAAAGAAAGAAAGAAAGAAAGAAGAAAAAGAAAGGAAGAAAGAAAGAAAGAAAGAAAGAAAGAAAGGAAGGTCAGAGGAGGTCAGCTGAGCATGCCCCATGCTTTCTCCCATACCTCGTAACTGGAGTAGTGACCCTGCCTCTGAAAAAAGCTGTGGAAGGGACAGAAAGATGCGAGGAGTGTCATTTCTGTGGAGGTGCCCCTGTGGAAGTACAAAGCTCATGGGAGAGAGAGTCTCCTTAACACACAAAAAGCTGTGAGCTCCAACATGAACCATGTTTGTTTGCTCCTTCTTTCCTTCCTCCTTCCTTCCTTTTTTCTTTCCATCTCTTCCTCCCTCTCTCTTTTACTTTTTTTGCCTGTTCTTTGTTTAATTTCCTGTCATTCTGTGGGCCACAAAGGGGGAATGAATGTCAAGGAAGGAGGAGTGGCTTTTGCGACATAAGGCATGAGGATGAGGAGTTGAGTGGGGGTAAAGAATGTTCCAGGAGGAGGGGATAGCATGAGCCAAGTCCAGGAGAATGGACTGGGGGAGATAACCAAAGGGATGAGCATGGATAGAGGGGAGTAGTGGGCCTGAGACTGAGTCCTGAGACTCACCAACATTTAGAAATTTAGAGGAGAAGGAGTTATCCATGAGATATACGGAAAGCCAGGAAGGTGTATTATTCAGCAGTCACAGGGAAAAAGTCTTCAGAAAGGGAAGCAAGGTCTTCAATCACAAATGTTGCCGAGAATTCCAAGATGAGCAGAGAAAACCAATGGATTCGGGTGTGAGAAGATGGTGAGTGACTTGCACAGAGCCTGGTCAACGGTGTGGTGGATGGAGATGGGCATGGCATTGGGTGGGTGGCAGAGAGAATGGTATTTGAGGAAGCAAAGATGGTGACAGTGTTCTCTGGAGTTTTTTCCTTTGGAGGGAGCAGAAATATGGAGCAGGAATAATTTTTCCAGCATTGGTGAGGAATTGAAGTAAGGAAAGGTCCTATTTAGTCTGCCATTTTATTTTTGTAATTATTAAGTTTCTATTTCTCATGAGTCTTGAAAGTGGAGGAGAAAACCACTCTTAGCCCCTTGCAACAGGCGTAGGTTCTTGGTCAGCTATTGACCAGAAGTGTCTGGTTGCAAGGGACAAAAACCCACCTTATGCTTGCTTAGGCAAAAAGGGAACTTTTGTAGGTTCACATAATTAACTTGGAACCAGAGACTGAAGTTCCACAAGAGATTCTCTTTCACTGACTCTCCTCTCTTTCTGCTTCCCTTCCTATTGCAGAATGAAGGGTTTGGGGAAGAAAATAAGGGGGAGAGATAATTATTAGGGGCTCTGAGTCACCTCCTTACTGAGTTAGTGACCAGGCAGGAGTGGGAACCTCTGTCTCTAGTATATTTTGAAAGCTTCAAGAGAACTCTGGCCTATCTTGGATCAAGTGCCCATCCTTTGAATCGAGCGCTGTGGCGAGAGAACGCGGAACTATGTTTGGCTCAACCTTGGTTATATGCCCATGTCTGTATCCGACGGGACAGGACATCTTACCAGAAGGAAGCAGGGAGGAGTTCCAGGCAGCCTAAAACCTTGGCTGAACCATTTACATTCCTGGTGCTTTCTAGAACTCATGTTGATTGTGGCTTCTTAATTGCAACAGAAGCAATGCTTTTTACTTGTCTACATATTTGTACCTCTGTTGTCTTATTTGATGCTCAAAACACCTACAAGCACTGAGTAGTATAAGGTTCTTATTTGCATTTTACAGATTAGGAAACTAAGGCTCAGAAATTTAGTGACTGGTCTAAGTTGTACAGTGATTTAGTGCCAGAGGTCGAGAATCTTGGTTTGTCTCCAGACCTCATTAATATTCAACACAACTTCTGATTTTATGATGATAATAAAGTTATGTTTTTCAGTCCAGCCACCTGATTCTCTCTGTTCTTTTGCCGCATGATAACAGTTGAGAGAGTCATGATGGACAAAGAAGTATAGTAATGATAGCTGAGAAGTTTGGAGTTTTAGATTTGGAGGAGCAGAGGGAGAGAGAGAGAGAGAGAAAGAGAGAGAGAGAGAGAGAATCTTAAGCAGACTCCACACCCAGTGCAGAGCCTGACACGGGGCTCATTCTGACAATCCTGAGATATGACCTGAGCCGCAATCAAGAATTGGACGCCTAACTGAGTGAGTCACCCAGGTGCCCCATAGATTTGTAAAGTATTTTAAGTATTTTATAGTCTTAAAACATTTTATTAATCAGTACTTGGCATTCATAATACATTTTATGAATCAGTAACTAATGAGTTCTAAGCTAAACAGATTATTTGAACCAAGGGGGAGCAGGTGGTCTTATAAAAAATAAGGTAATCTAAATAACTGCGAAAAGGATGCCAGATTGTTACTTATCAGAAGTCAACAATACTTCTGGGAATGGTGACAGCCAGAGGGTAAAGAAGGGAGCCACACTTTGTCAACTACTTACTATGAGAGCACCATGTAGGCTCTCCACTATGCTGTCGCCTTTGATTCTCACAACCATTGAGTGAGAGAATGACGTCTCTACCTCCAGATTGTAAGTGAGAACACAGACCTAAAAGAAATTAAGCGATTTGGCCAGTTGCTAACAACCGATAGAGCCAAGATTGTATCCCAGATTTGAGTGGCTCCCAAATCTGTCTCTCCACCACATAACCCTGACTGTTGAACTAGTGTATTTGGCAGGGGGAAAGTAAAGGTATTTATAGGTTTTATTTGAACCCCCACACAATTATTCCCACAATTTCTTGAGCAAATGGACTCTTATTTTCATATATAGTAGTCACATGGGGTACGTTCTAAGATCCTCAGTGAATGCCTGAAACCACAGATAGTACCAAGCCCTGTATACACTGTGTCTCTTCCTATACATACGTATCGATGAGAAAGTCTAATTTATAAATTAGGCACAGTAAGGGATGAACAATAATAACCAATAATAGAATAATTATAGAGGTGAACTGTAATAAAAATAATGTGAATATGGTCTCTCTCAAAATATCTTACTGTCCTCACCCTTGTTGTGATGATGTGAGATAATCTATGCGTGCGTGATGGGATGAAGGCAGGTGGATGACATGGACATCATGAGGTAGCGTGAGGCTATTACTGATCTTCTGAGGCGACATCAGGAGGATCACCTTCCAGATCACAGCCGACTGCAGGTGATTAAAATTGCAGAAAGTGGAACTATGGATATGGGATTGGGGGGGGGGAACTAATGTAGTTTAAAAATTAAGGTGAATCTAGTGGTGAAGAAATCTGCTGTCTGTATGGTAATGGTTCAGATGGCATTAAATAACGCATGTAAAAGCTTTTTGTAAATTATTAAGTGACAGGGGACTTAACCTATAGCTAAAACTATTTGGTTTAGAATCAATATTAAGGGGGCAGTTTCTCCCTGTTTCTTGCACCTTTGAGAATTTTTTTTGTTTGTTTTTTTGCTTCCATTTGAATTAGAAATGGTCCAAAAGCTGATTTCTTTGTTACTCTTATTCACCAAGCAGGAGTTTTCACACCCAAATTCTGTCAGTTAGTGATGAGTTTTAGATGATGTGTGTCTTGAGCTCCTAGTTCTGCCTCTAATCCTTTCCCCCTTCTTCCCAGTAGCTGTGTCCCTTTCCACTTGCTGGTTTGCATCCTCCTCTCCCTCTCCACACTTCACGCATAACACTACCCCATGAGCATCTCGGCGTGACTTTGGGATCTGCAGATGGTAAGAAGCACACAGACCAGAGCTGCAATGCCCACAAGTACCCCAAATAACATGGGCATTGTTACTGCCAGATGTATCAAATAGCCCAATCTCAGCATCCCTGGTGGGATATACTGATCATAGTCATTCGTTTATAGCTGTGTACTCAACAGTTGGTAACTTGCATTCCTATACTTTGTTTTAATCCATTTAGGCTGCTAACAAAATACTACAAATTGAATATTTATTTATTTATTTATTTATTTATTTATTTATTTATTTAAAGATTTTATTTATTCATGAGAGAGAGAGAGAGAGGCAGAAACACAGGCAGAGGGAGAAGAAGGCTCCATGCAGGGAGCCTGATGTGGGACTCAATCCCAGGTCTCCAGGATCACGCCCTGGGCTGAAGGGGGCGCTAAACCACTGAGCCACAAGGGCTGCCCAAGATTGATTACTTAAAAGTATTGACAAAGTATTTAAAAGTATTTTAAGAGATGTTATTTATTTATTTATTTATTTATTTATTTATTTATTTGAGAGCGATAAAGAGAGCACAGAGTGAGAGAGAGAAGCAGACTCCCCATCAAGCAGAGAAGACGACGCAGGGCTCCATCCCAGGACCCTGAGATTGTGACCTGAGCTGAAGGCAGACGCTTAACCCATTGAGCCATCCAGGTGCCCCAGACTGGGTAGTTTATAAAAAATAGAAGTTTGTTAACATTTATTGAGCCCTTCTTATGAGCCTGGCACTCCACTAGGTAATCTGCATACATTTTCTCAAGCCTCGTGATAACCCCATGAGATATATACTATTATGGTCCTTAGTTCACACACACACACACACACACACACGTATAAAAAGAAGGTTGTAAGGAACTTGTCCCAGGTCACGCAAGCAAGCAACAGGGCTGGGATTTGGTTCCAAGTCTGTCTGATTCCAAAGGTCAAATTATGAACTGCTGTGCTTTTCAACCTTTCAAGTGTTCTTTAAGTGAGTGCAAAATTAATATTATCTAGAGTCTGTTTTTTTTCTTTTTTTCAATAAGCAAATTGTAGTATTTGATGTTGTGATGAGGCTTGCATTCCTACCACTTCCTGGCCTAGCTACCACTTTGCTACAAGAAAGTGGCATTTTGGAGGAGCCTTGGTGGTGCCACTTGGCAGGCTGATGGGCAGAGCTCTAAATTCATGTGGGAGCTGCCTCTTTCTAAGTGGGCTTCAACTCACAACACCGCTGAGTACTCGCCCTAAACAGCCCATTCCGAAGGGAGTTGACCACTACTTATGTGTTATTTTTTTATACCTCCTGCCTCTATCATCAAAAAAATGTGTAGTCATCTCAAAGAATCTCTTGAATTTAATGTACTCTAAAAAACATGGAAGGACAAAATACATATTTTGGGGTGCAAAAAGTATCTGTGTTACAAAGTGTTACAAAAATACACATTATATAAATTTGTCAACAAGGAGCCGGTGTGGACGGGAGATGCCTCAGTGACCTGGAGAAGTAATTTCCTTTCGGAAAGTCTACACATATTATCAGGCTCTGCGGGTTTCCAGCTGGGCTACAGGTGAGAGTACCCAGATTCTGATGATGTATTTAAAATCTGGAGGCAGGAGCTATGGGGAAAAAGAACTACCTCTTCTTTTTTTTTTTTTTTTTTTTTAAGATGTTTTTATTTATTCATGAGAGAAAGAGAGGCAGAGACACAGGCAGAGGGAGAAGCAGGCTCCATGCAGGGAGCCCGACATGAGACTCGATCCCAGGACCCCAGGATCACGACCTGAGCTGAAGGCAGCACTAAACAGGCTGCCCATATGTCTTCTTTTGAAAAACAGTTTGGTGCTTTGGATGAGATGTCTATTTTCTTCCTTGAAGGGAGCATCATCTCTGGTCACTTAGAACAAAACAAAACAAAAACAAAAACAGCTGTTTTTTCGAATTCTTTAAAAAAAAAAAAACTTTGTTACTTTCTGGGTCAATACCAGTGTAGGAAGAACTTTTAGTGCTATCATCTCTATAAGTTGTAGAGCATCAAGGTCTATGCCAATAATAATAAAAAAAAATGTAAGTTTAAAAAGAATCCTTTCATTTGTTTAGAACAAAAGGAGTGTTGAAAATGATCAAATAAGTATAATGTGGGGCCGAAGAATGTTAAGTTCTAGAGTTTGATGCCTGGATCAGATCTCCAGATTCTATCCCTTATATATTGTGTGATCTTGGGCAAGTTACTTAAAATCTCTGGGCTCTAGGTTCTTCATGTATAAGACGTTGCTAGTTTTATGAGTCATCTGTGCGGATGACAATGAGGTTGTGCCTGTAAAGTGCTCAGCACAGGGTTGGGCAGTCAAAGCCCAACAGACAGAAGCTGTTGAAACCTCATCATCGGGACACCTGGGTGGACTCAGCGGTTGAGCGTCTGCCTTTGGCTCAGGGCCTGAACCCAGAGTCCCAGGGCTGAGTCCCCATCGGGCTCCTATGCATGGAGCCTGCTTCTCCTCCCTCTGCCTGTGTCTCTGCCTCTCTTTCTGTATCTCTCATGAATAAATAAATAAAATCTTTATAAAAAAAACCTTATCATCTACAAGAATGCATAGGAGGCAGTCTACATTTTTGTCAATTAACTTAGATTATATATATTCTCTCTCTATATATAAACTTTATAGGTCTACCTATCTATCTAGTCATGGGTAGCTAGCCAAAGCATTTTTCTTAAGTGCATTTTGTTGATACCTTCAACCTGTCTGGAAGTCAAATAACGAGGCTCTGGGCAGGGCCCCTCACGCTGAACCTTCTAGTTCCATCAGCTACCCTCCTGGGGCAGTGACATAATTCTCGTTATCTGCCTTCTGTTAGGAGGACGACTGGGTAACAGGCACAAGTGATAGATTTCTGCTGACCTTGGGTTTTTCTGTCATTTGTGAATGACAAAGAAATGCAATCAGTAGGGACCTTGTGAGCACTGCCAAGTGGTTTCCACCAGGCCCCCTGTCTTGCTTCGACTGCTTTGCTTGCTGTCCTATGTTTCATGTTGCAGAGGCTTCACAGTTTGAAGACAGGATAAGCCAGAAACTGGGATATCTTTCTCCCCAACAGAGTGTGACAGCTGCAGTTCAACAGTAATTCTGGTACGCATGTGCCCAAGTGCTAATATCAATACTAGCAGGCTGATGATAACAGGGGGGCCTCCGGACCACTTTGCCCTTCCTGCCTCCTCCTGCCCAGTCTCTTCCTCCTCCCTTCACACCTTCTTTTCCTTCGTGTTATTTATTTATTAAATTTATTTTTAAATAAACAGCTAACAATTTGTTGAGTGCTTACTACGCACCGTTATAACCACTTTACACATATTAACCCATTTAATCCTCACAAACCTATGAGGAGACACTGTTTTTATTCCTCTTTTTACAGGAGTGAAAGCCAGACCAGACAATTAAGGAACTTGTCCAAGGCCAAACAGCTTCAAACCTTTCCTCGGCCTATCTGTATCTTTTTGTTTCTTTTAAATGATTTGACTATTTTAATACTCGTTTTCAGAGGCACTTCAGAGGATCAGTTCCCTCAAGTTCTCGATGTAGGGACATTCTCCCGGAGGCGGGCAGGGAGCCAGTTAGGATGCTCATCTTGTATAACGAGGGCCCTCAGGTCAAGGGTATTTTAGCATGTTTGTTGGGGTCCCTTAGCCCTGAAAGACAAAAGATTGTCATTTATAAGGCTAAGACAGTGGATGGGGCGAGAATCAGAGTGTGCTACTAACAGACGCATTTGTTTCCAGGCCCAAACCTGGCATGTGTTTCAGGAATGGTTAAAGTTTGGGGGTTAGGGACAGGAGAGGGGGACTAGTGATCACAACTTTGCAGTCAGATCCTTTTGGGGAACGAGAACAGAATCTAAAACAAAAACAAACCAAGAATGAAAACAGCAAGGGCTCTCCCACCGGGGCCTCCCTGAACACCCAACAGCGAACACCCTTCTTCAAGGGCTTCCAGCGCTGGGCCTCTCCCAGCGCCCTGGGGACAGCTCTCTTTCTGGATAACTTTTCCTTGGAACAGAGCCTGTTGTCAACAGGAAAGGCTTTATTTGGAATAAGCCTTCATGGAGGTCAGTGGATTGAACTTTGAGTATCAGGTCATGTGCTGTGAGGGACACATGGGGGGATGAAGAGAATATTCTCTGCAGTGGAAAACGAGACCAGGGCACAGAGGAGGCCCGCCCGGGCTTCTTGGTGGTCAAGCGACTTGGGTCTACCCTTGGGGGTGGGGGTGGGGGACTGATTTCTGAGCGCTTGGGGGGGGGTGTGGGGGGGAGTCCAGGCTTATCAAGGAATGATGTGCGCGCTCTCTCCGCCTGCAGTTCACCTGGGGAGGGAGGCCTGGTGAGTGGAGGCGCTGGGAGGGGTCCGGGGGACAGGGAAGGCTGTGTGCCCTGGGGCGCGGGGGGGGGGGGTGACACAGCGATGATGATGATGATGATGGTGATGATGATGATGATGATGATGGTGCGCGGGAGGCTTGGGCGGATGGCGATGCCGAGGGAGGGCTCGGCACCCAGCACCCTGCAGCTTGGGCGGGGCTGGCCCGGGGCCCCACCCGGTGGCTGCGGAATCCGCAGGGCGAGCGGCGTCCGGGCACGTAGGCCAGGCTGTCCACGTCCCCCCGGCGAACCCGCCCCGCGGCGCTGCAGGGCCTTATCGGGGCCCGGGGAGGGGAGGGGCTGGGGCCGCGGGGGTCGGGGTCGCGGTCGGGGTCGCGGCGGGGGGGGGGGGGCGCTCCGGACCCGCCCCCTGCGCCCGCCGCTCGGGGCGGTCCTCGGAGGCCAGACCTTGGCCGGCGGCCACCTGCCGGGCGGGGCCGGGCCCGGGCCGGGCTGCGGGGCCTCGGAGGCGGCCGGGGGGGGGGCCTCGGAGGCTGCGGCCGCGGCCCCTCCCTCGGACTCTGGACGCGCGCGGGCCTCATAAGGCGGCGGCCGGGGCTCGGCGCGCAGGGGCGCCCCCGCCGGCGGCCGCGATGGGCCGCTACTCGGGCAAGACGTGCCGGCTGCTCTTCATGCTCGTGCTCACCGTCGCCTTCTTCGCGGCCGAGCTGGTGTCGGGCTACCTGGGCAACTCCATCGCGCTGCTGTCCGACTCGTTCAACATGCTGTCGGACCTGCTGTCGCTGTGCGTGGGGCTGGGCGCGGGCCGCGTGGCGCGGCGGCCCGGCGGGGGGCTGGGGGCCACCTACGGCTACGCGCGCGCCGAGGTGCTGGGCGCCCTGGGCAACGCCGTGTTCCTCAGCGCGCTCTGCTTCACCATCGCCGTGGAGGCCGTGCTGCGCCTGGCGCGGCCCGAGCGCATCGACGACCCCGCGCTGGTGCTCGTCGTCGGCGCGCTGGGGCTGGCGGTCAACGTGCTGGGGCTGCTCATCTTCCAGGACTGCGGCGCCTGGCTCGCCTGCTGGGGGCCCCGCCGCCGCCGCCGCCGCCGCCCGCCGCCGGGACCGCGGGCCGACCTCGGGGCCCCGCGGGGCGCGCCCGGACCCCGGCCCGGCCCCGGCCCCGGCCCCGGCCCCGGCCCCGCCCGCGCGTCGGCCGGCGGGAAGGAGGAGCAGGCGGCCACCGTGTTCTCCAACGTAGCAGGTGCCTTTCGGTTGCATCCTCCGGGCCTCTCCGCCCTCCCTCCTCCCGCCCGGCCCGAGCTCGGCATCCACGCCCTCTTTCTCTTTCTGGCCGTTGCGGCTGCTTCTATTTTGTTGGGGGAAAAAAAAAAAAATCTATGCCTTCTGCAGCTTTATTCTCCGCTGCTAACGTAGCGTCTTCCCCACGGTCTCCTTTGTTTCTCTTGGGTCCTCAGGCCTGACCTCCGTCCTTCCCTCCTTCCTTTCTCTCTTTCTCGCTTTCTTTCTCCCTCCCTCCCTCCCTCCCTCCCTCCCTTCCTTCCTTCCTTCCTTCCTTCCTTCCTTCTTTTCCTTCTTTCCCTTTTCTCTTTCTTTCTTTCTTTCTTTCTTCTTTCTTTCTTTCTTTCTTTCTTTCTTTCTTTCTTTCTCTTTCTTTCTTTTTCTTTCTTTCTTTCTTCCTCTTCCTTCCTTCCTTTCTGTCTTTTCCATCCTTCTTTCTTCTTTCTTTCTTTCGTCTTTCTTCTTTCTTTTCCTTCCTTCCCTTTTCTCTTTCTTTTTTTCTTTCTTTCTTTTCTTTCTTTCTTTCTCTTTCTTTCTTTCTTTCTTTCTTTCTTTCTTTCTTTCTTTCTTCTTTCTTTCTTTCTTTCTTTCTTCCTCTTCCTTCCTTCCTTTCTGTCTTTTCCATCCTTCTTTCTTCTTTCTTTCTTTCTTTCTTTCTTTCTTTCTTTCTTTCTGTCTTTCTTTCTTCTTTCTTTTCCTTCCTTCCTTCCTTCTTTCTTTTCCTTCCTTCCCTTTTCTCTTTCTTTCTTTCTTCTTTCTTTCTTTTCTTTTCTTTCTTTCTTTCTTTCTTTCTTTCTTTCTTTCTTTCTTTCTTTCTTCCTTTCTCTTCCTTCCTTCCTTTCTGTCTTTTCCATCCTTCTTTCTTCTTTCTTTCTTTCTTTCTTTCTTTCTTTCTTTCTTTCTTTCTGTCTTTCTTTCTTCTTTCTTTTCCTTCCTTCCTTCCTTCCTTCCTTCCTTCCTCTTTCTTCCTTTTTTTTTCTTTCTTTGTTTCTTTGTTTCTTTCTTTCTCTATCTTTCCTTCCTTCCTTCCTTCCTCTCCTTTCCCTTTTTCCCTTTTTCCCTTTTTCCTTTCCTTTCCTTTCCTTTCCTTTCCTTTCCTTTCCTTTCCTTTCCTTTCCTTTCCTTTCCTTCTTTTCCCCTTCCCCATTATTCTGTCTGCCTTGGAGCATTCATTTTCTCAAAAATCAGTTATTATTGGGCAACAGATAGCACCCCCCCCCCAACCCTTAGCCCCTCATTGGATGCTGTCTGCACTTTATTTTCTCCCTTCCCCTTTGCGCATCGTTTTTTCCCCCTGGGAGTTAACCGGTTGGGGGATGGGGGTGGGCTCCCACTTTGCTCCTTTTTGTTTGTTTGTTTTAACTTGGATGGAAGTGTGAATGGAATGTAAAAGTGGCTCACAAGGCTCATGTCAAGGCCCAAATGTACTCTTCTGGGCCGTGTGTGTGGAGGGGGTCTGAGGAGCTTAGGAGTTTAAAATAACGGAACTTTTTTTGAGTCCATTGGTTCTTTTTGTTTGTAGAACTTATACACAACACAAGGTTTCTTCTTTGAATGCAGGTGATTCTCTGAACACCCAGAATGAACCAGAAGAGACTATGAAAAAGGAGAAAAAGTCTGAAGCCCTGAATATCAGAGGTAGGGTCGACTTTGGCTCGATTTGAAACCCTTTTCTGTAATACATAATGACTGTGTTGTACCCTTCGTTTCTGTTTGCCTTTTAATAACGTGTGTTAGAAAGGAGGCCGGTTGCACGAATAGACTATGACCCTAGCCTCTTGCCTAATCATTGCATTGATTCTGAGTGACACACTAGTTGCTAATGATTTATCCTTGCTCCACTTAGAGCCAGGCCAGTGCTACCTGCTTCAGAGCCTCACAGATCAGTGGCATGCTATTACTTTACTTGGTTTTGTCCACTCCTAGATATTGTTAACGTAAAATGAGGCCTGTCTTAATTGAATGTAATTGTGACACAGGTGAGAAGAGGGTAGGTGGCTGCTGTCCAACATGACATTGCTGATTGACTCTCAGGCCTCAACGTATTTCTGCCAGAAATCTGCGTCTGTGATGGATCTCTTGACTTACTTGAATCTGTATTTCCAGGCCCAAAGGGGAGGGTCTGGTGAGGCACATGAAAGGCACATTACTAGCCTTCTCTCTACCATGCGCTCAAGGTCACCAGCGCTGGGCAAAGGTTAGCTCAGGGAGTTCAGAGGTGCATCTCTCACTAGACACCAATATTGTATGCAGCATCTCTTCCAACTTCTTGAGCAGAGGCTTTACTTCAGATTCACTCCAGAAGGGTCAGTCCCCAGTCTCGACTTTGAGGATTTCAATAAAGATTATGCAACCCTTTACTTTCAGATGATTTGGGGGAAGCCTATGATAGGGCTTCAGTGGAAACAATATTTTTAAAAAGTAATAATCGGGAGACATTTTCATTTTTGAGAGACTCCTGGCTTTTTCTATAGTGTGATACCTGGAATGGATCTCTAGGGCAAAATCAGAAAAAACCCCAACAACAATAACAGCCATACACGAGCTTCTAAAAATTTCCACATGAATCACTTTTTAAAAATTGAACAGCAACAGGGGAATTTCTAAAGTGCTTGGTGGTGAATCTTTCTGGAAAGAGACATCTAAAATGAAAAATCTCTACCCTTTATCTTTCTTTGGGTTCAATATAAAAATATGTATATAGTATATGCTATATATAATGTGTATCAAATACATACTATAATATTATATATGTATCATAGATTTTCCATAGCATTTTAACTTTTCAGACAACATTCAGTTAATTATTCATTCTTATGTTGCAGAGAAGAAGAACAGGTAGGTGGAAAGATGCTAAGAGGAATGAAGAGTGGGACAGTACATATTGTGACCCTGTTTGGGAAGCATGTTTTATGGCAAATTTGTATGATCTGGCTAATCTTTAAAGCTGTTGGAACTCCTAGGTGGAAAAATCGGGGGGGGTAAAGCACCTCACTGTACCTGGCTCAGCCCTGTGGTCCACAGGTACTGACCAGTGTCCATCTCTGGTTTCTGGCAGAGGTGAATAATGCAGTGCCTGAAAGATTGGGATTTGGGCTCAAGATGCCTGGGTTTGGGATCTTGGCTCTGTCATTTAAAACTCTGATTTTGGGAAAGTTTTTGGACTCTCTAAGCCTCCAGCTCGCTCTCTCTAAAATAGTATCTACTTCACAGGTGGTTGTTAGATAAAGGATGTGATATGGGAGGAAAAGCAGCTTCCCTGTTTAGGGGGTGCATGCTTGTGCCAGGCACCATTCATGAGTGAGTCGCTTAGCATTTGTAAGAATCTCACCGGGTGGGAGCTGTTGTCTCTCAGGTAGTGAGAGAAATTGCTGGGCTCAACCCTGTGCTGCCTCTGCTTCAGTGGCCTTTCCACTTTCAGGCCAAGGGGGAGGCTGGCCTCAGCTTAGGTCCTACGTCCTCATCTCCGAGCCACAATTCAGAGAAGGCCCACAGGATGTTACAGCTGGAAAGGCCTTAGTGGGAATGGACTCCACCCCCTCGCTTTGCAGGGTGGGAAGGTTTCCTTTGCAAGGAAACAGGGTCCCTAGAGTCCGGTGACTTCCCAAGTCACCCAGGCTAGCAGCAGAGGCAAGTCTGGCACCTGCCTTCACATTTCCACCGCTTCCCAGTTTTGGACGCTGCCTGTACGCTCCAGGAAAGATGGTTTGTTTCTCCAGTGTAGACAGTCCACTGAGTGGTTACACTTTTGCCATTTAAGTGGTTGCTCTAGAAAGCACGACTGTCTTCCCAGATCTGCAGGGGAGCAAACGACTGATGGGGATTCTCGTGAACAAAAATCATTTCTGGATTTTAATTAGTGTTTCTCTTATTTCAATGGAATAAAACAAATGCCTTCTGAGAAACACAGTCCATCTTCTGCAAAGCACAGTGAAAGCACAATCCTTTAAAGATTCTCGTCAATTGTAGCGGTTGGTTTTATTTGATGGGATCAAAAGGGATACATTAAAAAATGTTGCAACAGCATGTCAGAAAGATAATTAACTTTTTGTATTTCAGTATAAGTATAAATAGATACACCACAACCCTGACATCATTTGAAAATAAGTCTCCTTGGATGAGATGCTTCTTTCTGATTGTTTTTTTCCAATAAGAAAGATCTCTCATCTTTCCATAACCACTTGTTATTGCCCAGGGCTAGTGCGCTGTGTTTCTGGTTTACCAACAAACTCAACGACACTGATGGCTTTTCCAAATGCTGGGACACATCAGATTTCAACTTATGTCAAATTGCTGTGTTATAAGCCAGTTTTTCTGAGTTTTTTAAAGAATCTCAAGACAGGAAGTGAGGGCCAGCTGTTAAGATGTCCTGTCATTCATTGTAAAGCTACCTTGGGAGCAGTTTGACTAATTGGATGATTGAGCTGCCTGCCAATCCATCTTTGTCTCTCAGGTAATGTTGCCTGGCTTATTTTCTGAATCAGAAAGGTGATCAGATCACTTCAGAATCTGCTCAGAGATCTTCACCGCCTCCAGAATAAGGTCCTAACACTGCTGACATTCGCGGGCTTGCTGTGCCAGTGTCAGCACTCCTTTCTAGGCATTTCTGCCCTCTTCTCCTTGGCTGCCCCATCATCTCCGAGACCTGTACTGTCTCTCTCCTACCCCCGCCCCTATTCCCATCCAGTGCACACTTACAGTGAGATGAGAAGTGCTCAGTTCAAGTTCAGCCTCTGCCTTTTACTAAGCTAAGTGACCTTGGACAAGTAACTTAATGTCTCTGAACTTCAGTCTCCTTATGGATCGACTCTCGGGACTTTCTCTTCGTGGCTCAGAACAGGGCCTGGGGAGTAAAAAGCTCTCTCAGGGGTGTGAGGGGAAAGGGGACACAGAATTAGAAAGAATGGAATTGTTTAATGTATTTATTGAATCAGGATCCTATTCTAATACCTAAACACTCAGCCAGAAGGAGATACATTTTACTCCTATATTATTTTGGGGCAACGTGGCCACAAATCGCATTTAGTATGTCCACAGAATGCCATTTTGTCTCCGATGCTACTCAGCTACTCAGAATCCTAAAAAGTATTGCCAAGAGGAAGCTTTAGCTTCATTAAAGCATTTTCCAGGTGAGACCATTCACTTGTAACCATGAGTGAGCTATTAGAATTTTGGATTATTATTAATTCTACTGAATGGATCTGTGGGATACTTGGAGAGGCAAAATGAATCTTTTTTTTTTTTTTTTAAGATTTTCTTTATTTATTCATGAGAGACACAGAGACACAGGCAGAGGCAGAAGCAGGCTCCTCACAGGGAGCCCGATGTGGGACTCAATCCCGGGACCCTGGGATCACTCCCTGAGCCCAAGGCAGCCGCTCAACGGCTGAGCCACCCAGGCGTTCGGGGCACCGGATCTTCTCTGTTAGGATTGCATATTTTCTGGATCATAATTAAAACCCTTAAGAGTGGTTCCCTGCGTTAAGGGCAGCCACAATTTGGGTTATTGTCTCTTTGATTTGAATCTTATTGTGACAAATGGCTCTTTCTTCAGTGGCAGTGCTGCCGGAGGCTCTTCCCGAGGACGCCTTGAACCAGATCCAGTTTGAATGACTCGGGCTAAGGGGGGAGTAGCAGAGGCATGTAGGGAAAGGGGAAACAGACTCAGGAAGAGAGAAGACAAGGAATAATAAGAACCGCTCTTTTGTTATTAGTTCCCTCTCCTCTTCAAAATGCTTAAAACAATTAATTAATTAATTTTTAATTATTTATGATAGTCACACAGAGAGAGGCAGAGACATAGGCAGAGGGAGAAGCAGGCTCCATGCACCAGAAGCCCGATGTGGGATTCGATCCCGGGTCTCCAGGATCACGCCCTGGGCCAAAGGCAGGCGCCAAACCGCTGCACCACCCAGGGATCCCTGCTTAAAACAATTTAATACCAGATATTTGTCTCAAAGAATAAGAAACTATTTGCATAGCCTCTTTTCCGGTTTGGTGGCTTCTGATGAGTGGCAGGTGGCAGTGGTGTAGCATTAGGAACCCGCACGGTCCCTCTTCCCACGCGTGTCTGCAGCTCAGAATCTTCCGAGGCTGTTGCAGGTTCTCTGGGTTCTGGGATGGTGGCCTAGGGCTTTGTTTTCTATGAAGTAGTTGACTTTTTTTTTTTTTTCATTTGAATCCATCCTGCTGTCCTAACCAAAAAGAAAACAAATAACAACTGATATATTCTTAGACTTGGGAACCCGGGTCACTGCGTGTTCCCAGCTCCCAAATTTGGATCTGTGCTTTAGTGGCCTTTCTTTCTCCCCGGCAGGTGTACTTTTGCATGTGATGGGCGATGCCCTGGGGTCGGTGGTGGTGGTGATCACGGCCATCATATTTTATGTGCGTCCTCTGCAACCTGAGGACCCATGTAACTGGCAGTGCTACATCGACCCCAGCCTGACTATCATCATGGTTATCATCATTTTGTCATCTGCCTTCCCACTCATCAAGGAGACTGCTGCCATTCTGCTGCAGATGGTCCCCAAAGGAGTTAACATGGAAGAGCTGAGTAAGTCAGATGCTTCTTATCTAGAACCATGCCCGCTTAATGCTCTTCAGGCCAAAGGGCCAGCGCTATTTCAAAGCAGTGTTTGATTTATGTATCCTGAAATACTTTAAATCACCTGGCAAAAGAAACATCTATCATATGTTTTGTAGCCTAGTAGGATGACTCACAGCTCCAAGAACCAAAGGTCCTTTGCAACCCATGACTGATTCCACTGCAAAGTTTTGAGTATATAATGCTTGGGCAGTACCTGTTCCTCGGCTTTTACCTTCATGTCAAAGATTTATTTTAATTCCAATAAGATTACCCTGCCAAGAACTTGATCTTTAATCTCCTTATTCTGAAAACATGAATCACTGATTGGTATTCTAGATCCTGCTTTCTTGTTAATTGATTTTTTTATGGGCACGCAAGTCACCATGTCTAATACCATAAAAAGGACCGTGTTTTAAATTCAGATCATTCATGACCTCGTTCAGTAATGAAATCTGTTCCTTTGCTTTGCTCAAACAGAAAATCAAACTCTTACCTTAGTCAGGCGCATCTGTCCCTCCATATTTTGGAGACTTTGCAGAGTTCTAAATGAGAACTATCCAGATGTTGACAAGAAACTGAATGTGCGCCTTTATTTCTAATGGTTCTAAATGGAGATTATGTTTTTATAGAAAAAAAGCTTTCTTGCATATTTGCTGTTACACTCTATCATTGCTTCACCAGTGAGCCAGGAACCATGCAGATAGAGCCCAGCCCTCTATGAGGCTCAAAGTTGGAAGACCTTACATCATGTCAGATCCCTGAAATGAGGTGTGAATGGGTCTTAATACATTGTGTGGCCACAGCTAGGCTTTCCCCTGGGAGGGTGTGATTTATGGTGGTCAGTGTAGGTCGTAGCCCTCCCAGCCCCATGTTCAGTAGCATGCACTGGGACCAGCTGGTCCAGCCATTGCTAACAGCTGGTGCTTCTCCTACAGTCCTTCCCCCTGGATGTTCTTTTTGCGTTTTGGAGCCTCATCTTTGGCAGCATTGCTTACTTTACGGTCTCAGAGTCAGTTAGGTGTGGCCAGCGCTCTGGCTGCTTTACTGTACAGAGGTAAAGTAATCCGCCTTCATTTCCTGCAGTCTGCCCAGTGCTGCAGGGAGAGGAGGTAGGAGGTGGGGAAGGAGATACCGGGAGCAGATACGCAGCATTGTCTCCACCTTCCAGAAACTTGTTTCCCAGCTGAGGGAACAAGATAAACATATCAAAACAATTTGTGATATATAATGGCTTATCTTGCCTTTTAACAAAGTAAGATATATATATTATATTATTTACACACATTTAAAAATAGATGATAATAATAGAGAAGCAACACTTCTCTGGCACTTATTACGTGCTAGTAGTGTTCTCGGTGCTTTATTTATATTCACTTATTTAAATCCTGAAAGTAAACCTATGGGGAACTATCATTATTATTCCCGATTTACAGATAAGGAGACTGAGGCACTGCAGGTTAGGTAAAGTACCCAAGACCAGTCTAAACTGGGATTCAAACTCTAATTGGCTACAGGGTCTTTGCTCATAATCATCATTCAACATCATCTCTCTAAATACATGCTCATTTGAGAAACTATGGAAAATATAGAAGACTTAAATTAAAAAAAGGAAATCTCTCATAATCCTGTCACCCAGAAATTACCACTTTTAATTTTCAATCAATCCATCAGTAAGACAAAGCTTTATCTGTATAAAATGTGTGTGTGTGTGTGTGTGTGTATACACTGATGCTTGTTTTAAAAAAAGAAAAAAATCGTGCTGTATATACAGTAAAACTATTTGCTTTTTCACTTAAAGATACCTTCTGTGCCTTTTCTCATATCCTGAAATATGCAACTTACTTATTAATGGCTGTCATATTTTATATAATTGATTTAGCTATTTCCTTATTTCCATTTTTTTTTTCGTTAATACAAAGAACATTGCTCAAACCATTTTTGTACATGAATCTTTGGGTATTTCCTTTTAGGTTAACTTCCTAGTACTAGACACGCAGGTGAAAGTTTTTGGGCCTCGTTGCCAAGTTCTCCTTTCAAATTGGCATCCTACTTTATACTCCTGACACACCCTGGGTGTCTTCCCTTGTAAACTCAACAACCTTGGAAATTTTGGGGGGTGTTGTTAAAGTTATTTTCTTGGATTGTTCTTTATGGGTTCATGATGGGTGGTATAGGGACTCGGAGAGGAGAAAGAAGAGTATGGAAACATGTCCCCAGATCGGTACAGCTCTTTTTCTTCCCATTGTTGTAAATCCATCATTGAGAATGCCTTCAGGGACCATGTCCCTCCCATAGAGGTACCTTGTTTCCAGTAGCCTTAGCTAATTGTTCGCTCTCCCTCGTTGTAGTGAGTAAACTCTCGGCCGTGCCCGGGATTAGCAGTGTACATGAAGTGCACATCTGGGAACTTATAAGCGGAAAGATCATCGCCACCCTGCACATCAAGTATCAGAAGGACAGGGACTATCAGGACGCCAGTAGGAAAATTCGAGAGATCTTCCACAGTGTGGGAATCCACAACGTGACCATCCAGTTTGAGCAAGTGGACTTGAAGGACCCCGTAGAGCAGAAGGACTTGCTGTTGCTCTGCAGCTCCCCCTGCATCTCCAAGGGCTGTGAGAAGCAGCTGTGCTGCCCCCCCGGGGCCCTGCCTCTGGCCCACGTCAATGGCTGTGCGGAGCACAACGGCTGTCCCCCTCTGGACACGTACCCAAGTGATGGCCTCAGGAGGCGAGAAACAACAGAAGTGGCTATTGAAGTATCGTTGGACAGCTGTCTGAGTGAGCATGGACAAGCCCCCAGCAAAAGTCAGGAGGACCCACATTATGTCAACAGCACGCATTTTTAATCTGGACCCCGCATACACAGACTGTATAGACGAGGCGCTCTGGTTTCTGGAAAGACCTCTGTGGGCTCTAGGCACTGATCAAAATCGTGGTGCGCACGCTCTGTGTTGTTTGGGATGTTAATTGCATGTGTCTGTTAATTCCTCTGTGCCTGAGAACCCCTTTAGGTCGTGCTGGGGGTCTCATGCTGCTCTTCAACAAACTGGCTGTTTTAGTTTGAGCATTTATTTTAAGAAGCAACCTGCACTCGCATACGTGTCGGGGACATTGAGGGCTGGGACCCCGTGGTGGTGGACACAGGATTCAAAGTGGTTCTTGTTTTAAAGTGATTGGAACTTGTAGCTGACTCTCAGGTGAGCTCATAGCCCAGTACACTGAAAAAGCCTAAAAGCCATGATAGCTTCCCCCCCCCCCATTCCATTATCAGATCATAAAAGAGGAAAAAGTTGGACAGTCCCGTCACTGTGGAAGTTTTTTTTTCCTTGACTCATTTTCGAATACATGTAAAATGAATACCCATTAAAGTAGAAAATATTCTCAGAACATTAGAGGAAGTGGAGTTTATTGGGGGAAGAGAGGAAGAAAATGCTTTCTGACTACCTCTTCATTTTGTGAGGTGGAGAGAAAACGAGTGTTTACTTTCCGCTGTGAAATGAACTACAGCTATAGGGTGCTTCAAGTGTTTCATGCATAAAATACTTTTCTTTTTCACTTGGAAGTGTGGGAATATTTGCACTTCCTAAAGTATGATGCAATACTAATATTGCAGAACCAGTCCAGTTGGGATCGTTCTCATTTATTGCTTAACAGTTTATTTGTCCAAATTTCCCTTGGGTCTTCTTTCCCATGATCACATTAATATATGTAGCATTTACCAGGAGAAAATGGGTATCCCTAAGAGAGAAGCATATATGGCCCTGAGTATTCATTCCTGCTAGATTGACTTTTCTTTCCCTAGACATATTTTGAAGTATTTATTATAGTTGCCAACCAGTAACTTGTTGGAGAAGTGTATGTGTAGGGAAAAATGAGAATTAATTTAATTGCTGCCTTTTAATGCATTTTGAGGAGCTTCCAATTTCCTTTACTTCCTTTTCCACTCTGACCCATGTTACCAATTTCAAATAAATTTATTATAATTTGATTTGGATCCATAATCGACATACTAATGGATTAGTAGTGGAGAACCACCTGTCACATATCGAACAAGTTGAGGCAGCAGAATTTTAATCAGAACAGTTTCAAAATAGGTCTGAATAATGGGAGATGCCCTCATAGAGAACTAGAGTCTTCCTTGATGGGTTGCAAAATTGACAATGATCATCTCTCAGGTTGCAGGCACTGGGTCCTATTTAGAATCTAAACAATAGTCAACAGAAATGCTGGGTTGTTAATGGAAAAAGGACGCACGTTTTGCAGCACTAATACCATTTAAAAAATGTCTTTGTGTTCACTCTAAGGCTGAAATAAGTAAGCAGCTGTGATCAGTAGGATAGGAATTTTTTTCATTCCTTGAAATTTTAGAATCTGTGTTTAAATTTGCCATGAATTAGGTAAATCCCATTTTTAGTCCTAGGAGTTTATTGGACTAGTCTGTATGGCCAAGTGAGGGGTAAACTATAAGACAGCATTTTTATTTTTATATTTAATACGAAAAGTACAGCATGTACTCACAAAAACAAAGCAAAAACAAAAACGGGAGAATCTCTTTGAAGCTCACCCTGTGATGAGTGAACCAAATTCTAGACAGATGTTGGTTGAGGTGTTTTGACTGGAACCAAAGAAGAAATCTGTCCCTCACTTCCAAATTTGAAGGTCTAATCTGATTTCACATCGTTCTGCTTTTATTAAAAGGGGAAGATAATAAGTTTATAGTGTCTGTGCAGCTGGCTAAAGAAACACACGCTAGTTTGCATCTAAATAATGTTCTGTAAGTCTCTGAAGTTTCTTTTTAGGAAAGGAAAAGGCACTTAATTCCAGTATAACTAAATTGACCTCAGAAAAGTTGCTTGATGGACACTAATTCACATACAGCTAATGTGAAATAATCCCTTTTGAAGACAGTTTGAGTGCGTTTAATGTGTTCCAACAAGCTAATTAAGTGCAATATTTTTCTGTGGGGTTAGGTGGTTTCTTTTGTCCTCTTTGGTGCTGTGATGCCTGCAGTATGGTATTTTTATTTTATTTTTTTAAAGATTTTACTTATTTATTCATGAGAGACATACACAGAGAGAGAGAGAGAGAGACACAGGGAGAGGGAGAAGCAGGCTCCCTGCCGGGAGCCTGATGTGGGACCTGATCCCAGAACCTCAGGAACACGCCCTGAATCCAAGGTAGATGCTCAACTGCTGAGCCACCCATGCATCCCTTTACTTGGGTTTTGCTCTCCCTTTAGTTGTCTTGCATTTTAATTCTCCCAAGGAAAAGCAGACTTTTCTTTCCCTCTTTGAGTCAGCCTTGCCTGGTGGCAGTAGGCCTGATGAACAGTGGCTTTACGAACTCCGAGTTTCTGTCTTTTTTTAAGGGAATGAAAATAACTTTTTAAAAGTTGAGGGCAACCTCTGTGTGTCGGGTCGGGACCAGCCATCCTGAGCCCTAACCTGGAGGACATAGAGAATGGCCCTTGCTGCTGCCCTCTGTCCTCCTATCTCGATAGAAAGAGTCCTTTCCACATTATTTCAGCACAGGCTCTGGGAAGCACTGTGTCTGCTTTTATCTTCCAAATATCAACTTTGGTTGTGAAAATAGAGATTAGGGTTTTTTTTTCATGACATTTGGCCCATGTCTCATGGGCCAAAATGTCCCATGATATTTGGGACAATAGATATATTGTCCCTCTAATTTTTGCTAAAGTATCAATAAAATAGGGAGACATTGTTTGAGGAAGAATTAAAAATATTCTCTGTATTGGTTACTTTTTTTCCTTTTTGCCACCAGCTGGCCAAACCCTAGTGGGGGTAAATCAGGAACTCCAAAGTTCAGTAGGATAGAGTGCTTTCAAGATCAAAGAAATCACTGAGGTGGATTTGGGATTATAATAAGGCAGCTGCCCTGTAGGCAGTAAGAGTCTTTGTTATGCTTTCTCAGCATTATTGACATTTTCAACTGGATTAATTCCTTGTTGTGTGGGGCCGTCCTGTGCATTGTAGGATGTTTGGCAGGATCCCTGGCCTCTGCTCACTTAGATGCACACTCATGAGTTGTGACAACCAAAAATGTCCCCAGACATTGCCACCAGTCCTCTGAGGGCAAATTGGCCTCTATTTCTGAGCCACTGACTTATCCTAAGAGTAGTTGAGAATTATTGTTGGTAAAAGTCCCTCCAGAGCCCGGTAATCATTTTAATAGAATCAGTTCTGCACAATTCAGTCTTCAAAAAATATTTTTAAAGCAGAGATCAAACCGTTCATCAAAATGACAGTCATCTCTACTTAGGAACTTTGGACATTTAAAGAAATGATATAATTTTGTGGGGGCAGCAAAGGCTTTACAAATCGGATTATGCAGATGAGTCAGTATAACAGCGAATGAGATGAAAAGCATTTGCTCTCACTGTCATGTCGTGACCCCTTCAACTCACGAATGTCCTCGGTCTGATGAATTCACTAAAAAATGAGACCAAAAGATTCCAGGAGGATTGATTCCTGGGGCTCAAGTATTTAATTCTCCACCAGTTTTAAACATGATGGTGTTTCTTCTTTTGGTTCCAGATAAGCCCCTCATCTTGGTGCCAAGGACAAGTTCAGATGCTAAAACGAATTCTGGAATTGTCTGTGGTTACCTTAACCCTTTGCCAAATCGTACCGTTTTTTTTCCAGGAGGTCAAGAGACATTTCTCGCTTTTTTTTTCTTTTTCTTTTTCTTTTTTTTACATTTCTCGCTTTTAAATGTATCTTTACACTCTTGCAATTGAAGACTGCAGAAAAGGACTGTGTTAGAAAAAAAAAAAAAAAAGAGGAAATGTGACCTGATTTACGTTTTGAATTTAGACTGAATCATGAATATGCCTTTTCTATAGCTCTGCTGTTCACCTGCTAAGTTGTTACCTGTTTGTGCTTCTGAGTGTGTTTGCACATGAGTCGCCGTGGGTAGGAATGAAAGTATTGCATCAAGAAACTAAGCTGCTCCAATGGAAATTGCCTCGGACCCCAATCCTCACCGTAATCTAAATGTTAGGAATTTGGAGTTTAGCTAATGCGATGTGTCATGTTCAGGAGCTTCTCTTTTCAAGTGTTTTATTCTGGACCTTTTTGTTTACGTGGAACTTTCTTGAACATTGCTGGATGGATCAACTGTCTCCTCTTGGTACAAAGCCAGGCCATGAGACGATGAACCTGTTGTGAATTCTGGTGGGAATAATCCAGGGAGGACGATGATTTCTGGAAGGTGAGCTCTTCCTTCCAGGAGGTCTGAAGTTATGTTACAGTATTATGATGGAGTTCTGTTGCTTCAAGTCTTCCTCCTGTCCTCACAGGCGATTTTGCCAAAGTTTAATTGTCACATTTGTGGGAACTACTAAAACTTTAAGATACAAAGTTTAAATAACTCATTACTAATTGCATGTGAAATGCCCCCAGTAATGTGTGCACATTTGCATACCTGTAACAGTGAAAGTTGTTCAATGGTGCTGTAAAATAAATAAATAAAAAAAAAACACCACACACACATCACATGACTGAGGTGTTTGTGGAAATCAGATGGATACGCGAGAGAGTTGAACTCATTTTGTCTTTGTCTCTTACTCTAGTCATTTTATTACTCAGTAATGCTTCCGATCGGTTTTCCACTGCTGTGGGGCTTGTCTCCATCTCTGTTTCGCTCCCGTCTTCTCTGTGCCCCTCTGCCACTCTTCCCCACCTGCAGTGTCACAGGCCCATCTTGGCACAAATGTCCCAAACTGACCCAGCTGACTACTTTCTGTAGCCTGGACTGACCCGGGTTTCTAGTGGGGCTTGTGTGGCCTAGGGCTGCCCAAGGGGGTTTGTGCAGAAGGGGAGCTCCTGGCATTTAGGGAACGGTGGAGAGGCTAGGCTTATTTTGGAGAAGTCCTATAGATTTTAAGGGGATCACAGTCTTCAGTTCTTCCAACTGTTTTTAACCGAATCAACCAATCAACTGATAGCCAGCATACACTTACTAGAAACTGTGCAAGTGGTTCTGGCCTCCAGGAAGCTAATAGCCTGCCCTGGAAGCTAAGTAAGGCAGTCCGGCTCTGTGGGAGTTTAAGGAGGCCCACTCTCAGCCTGGGGGTGGGGGTGGAGGATCTTGTGCTGAATGGGTCTGGGGGCTCAGAGGCACACCTCCCAAGCCCTGGGCTGCATCAGGACAAGAACAGAGCTTCACATTTCATGACTGTCCCCTTCTGTCAGCAATGAGTCTGCAGGATGGAACAGAGGACTCAGCTGGGGGCTCAGAGTCCAGGACGTCAGACTACTCCATCTAGTGGGGAACCTGCCTCCTCTGGGTCTCCTTCCTGCGTGCTGTTTCTTCACAGCACTGTGACTTTGGAACATCATGTCACACATTCACTCACTTATTTCCTGTCTCTTCCACTAGAATAAGTCTGTGTATGATCCACAGCTGTGTTCTTCAGCCCCCATCTCGTGCTGGGAACAGTGACACAGGACCTGGCACCAATAAATATTTATCAAACGAATGAATGAATACACACATGAATGAACGAATAGGTTCAACTCTTGGTGTTAACAGTTACAGGATTCGGATAAATCATTTAACAGCATTGAGCTTCAGGTTTTTTTTTTTTTTTTTTTTTTTTTTTAAATAATGATGGCCTGTGCTCCCTTCCTTGTGGGGCTGTTGTAGGAGTCCTAGGAGACAGGAGAGCAGAGTTAAATGTCAAGTGATTTTGTTATCTTATGCTTTCAACCTGGCATTCACATTTTTCCTGTTCTTATCCTGTTCCTCCCATCTCGGTAATCCCATTTTGTCAATTAAGCAGCATTTAAGGCGAATTGGCATGACACAGTGGTACAATCAACGCGAGTGAAGACGAGGAGGAAAGGCTTCACGGAAGATCTGGCATTTGGAATTGGCCTTGGAGTAGGTCAGTGGGTGGAGAGAGGTGGAAAGGACAACCCAGCCTGAAGGCTTGGACGTCCTTCTTTAGGCAGCTGGCCCCAGAGCTTTGGTGGGGAGCGGGGTGCAGATGGGGGAAAAGCCAGGACTACCTATTCACAGGGAACGGTTTCATCCAGAGGCTTCCCCACCCTGCTCTGGTGCTTTGTTGGTCAGCGTTGGAGCATCAGCTGTCTCCTGTCCTGCCCGGAATCCTGAGCGCCCCCAGCTGTAGCTGAGCACTTGCTGTGCATGTCCCTGGCGGGGGGGAGTGTCCTCACTCCTCCAGATTCCTGGGCAGTTTCTCCCAGTCCCCTGATCAGCCTTCCTGGGTGCGTTTCTGCCTCGACCCTGCTGCCATGCGTAACGCTGCCTCCAGCTCATCCTGGGTCTCCCCAGTCACTGGGCTGCACTAAAGTCCACTTCAAGGACTCCATGTCAGTCCCTGCTTCTCCAGTCTTGTCCCCGACTCTCAGGTTCGGCTTGATCATCTCACATCTGGTGGGAGCCTGCCCACCAGCCACCTCCAAGTTCCCTGTCAACTGTCCTGGAAGGACCGAGTTGGCCTGTCACTGGGGCCTCCCACCTGCACGCCCCAGCCTTATCTTCCCCAGCAGATGAGAAGCACATAGAAACCCAAAGAAGTTAGAACAGAATAAAATAGAGTGGTGCGTGAGTTGGGGGTGAAATCATACCTGGTCCTTGTGTGCTCCAAAGTCATTTTTACTTTTTCCAGTTTGCAATTACACCCACCACGTTACTTCCTTTCTGCTTTCTCTCTGTCTCTGTCTGTCTGTCTGTCTCTCTCTCTGGCCAGTTTCCTCCTTTTCTGTTAGTATGCCCCGTGCCCGGGAGGTGATTTCCTGTGGATGACAGACCGCAGCCCTACATGCCCGGTGTCCTGATTCAGGAGCCCACTCGGAAACGGGCCTACCCTGTGCCCAGAAGCAGAGCCACGATCTTTCCCATCTTTTTTTGTAAAGCAAAAGCGGGGGAGGCCTCTGTTGGCTCATAGTATCACCGCATGACCACCAACGTGGCCTCGCGGTGACAGTGAGCTCCAACATAGAGCAAAACCATCTGGCACGCCGCACTGGTTCTTTTAGGCTTGCGGGTGCAAGAGGGCAACTGGCACGGGGTTTATACCTGGGGGCTGGTGGTGTTTTGCTTGCAACCTGGGCGGTGGGGAGCATTCTCAGAGTGGCCGCGTGGACGCGGGCTTGCAGTGGGAGTGGTAATAACCAGGCCTGGCACCTGCTCAGAAAGCTGGGACCTAAAGAAAGTCATGCTGAGCGCGGTGAGTTTGTGGCTGTCACCTGACGTTCAGAGGTATTTGGAGTGTCACTTCTGGAAGGAGTGATGCTTGGTGCTTGCTTTATAGCTAGACTTGCAAAGCAGGGTACGGCCTGAGTGGGGAGACGTGATTTGGCCCATTGTACCACTAAACCTGTGCTACAGAAAAGAGCTTTATGGGGAGATTTTGTTACACAAAGTAACGTATCCTGTGAAGTATAGCCTGAAGTTTGAGCATCGTGGCTTCCAGGTTGGCCTGCTGGTAAATCCTGGCTCTACCACTGATGAGCTGCTTGACCTTAGGAAGACTACATGCTGTGAATAAAATGAGTTCTCGAGGCCTGTGTTGCCATCTGTAAAACTGGGGAATATCCTAATTCCTGGCTCTCGAGATTGCTGTGAGGGGGACAGGAGACTGCCCGTCGGGGGCTCAGCACAGGGCCTGGAGCTGAACATGCTCAAGGAATGCTAGATCTTTAAAATGCCCACTTTATTTGTGTGTGTGTGTGTGTGTGTGTGTGTGTGTGTGTGTGTGAGTGTGAGATTTTATTTATTTATTCATGAGAGACACAGAGAGAAAGAGAGGCAGAGACACAGGCAGAGGGAGAAGCAGGTTCCATGCAGGGAGCCCGATGAAGGACTCGATCCCAGGACCTGAGGATCGTGACTCAAGCCAAAGGCAGATGCTCAACCACTGAGCCACCCGGGTGCCCTAAAATGCCCACTTTCATAGGTAAGGTTTCGAGTGGCTTTATTCTTATTTTAACTCACTACTCACAATGGAAATGCCAAAAATGTATAGTGTAGACCAACCTGAGTGTCCTTAGCCAGGTAGATTTGAAAGTCCTTGAGGGAGGAGGCCACATCGCCTGACATCGCCGGAGAATAACACAGACCTGAGGACATGACCAAAAATCCCAGACATCTTATTCCCAGGAAAATAAAATAGATTCAGTGCTGAAGGGCTTCATTATCAACACCAGGGCTCAATCCCAAAGGACCCTAACAGTAGCTTACTGCTGCAGGATCACTGGGTCCAGGGTTCAAAGGTCAGAGGCAGTGAGGGCTTCAGGTGAATCTGTGTGAACATCCATTTCTGTCCCTGACCTCCAGCCGGAGACCACCAGGGACACGTCTGTGGCTGAACATGGGGGGTGTATGCTCGATGCAGAGGGGACACTGTACACCCCGGGGACCGTGCAGTGCTTCAAAGGGGGTGTTCACTGGGACCTAGTACAGCCTTTGGGCTGGTCTTAGGTGATTGGGGGAAGACTCAAGGAAATGGGGCTTTGTCCTGAATGGGGTGCTGCCAATATTACCCCAATGGTAATAATTCCATGACTGGGTCTTTTTTTTTTTAAAGATTTTACTTATTTATTCATGAGAGACAGAGAGAGAGAGGCAGAGACACAGGCAGAGGGAGAAGCAGGCTCCACGCAGGGAGCCCAATGCAGGACTCGATCGTGGGACTCCAGGATCGTGCCCTGGGCCAAAGGCAGGTGCTAAACCACTGAGCCCCCCAGGAATCCCCCTGGGTCTTTTTTTAAAAAATGGAAGTATAATTGCTATACAACGTTATATAGTGTCAGGTGTACAACATAAGGATTCAATATTTGTATGTACTGCAAAATGATCACCACATATTTAGTTCTCATCGGTCACCATACATCGTTACAAATTTGTTTTCTTGTGATGAGAACTTTTAAGATCTACTCTCTTAGCAACTTCCAAACACACAGTATAGTATTATTAATGACACTCACTGTGTTGTGCACTGGATCCTGAGGGCTCATTTATTTTATAGCTGGACAATTTTTACCCTTACCTTTTCCCTATTTCATCCATCCCCAAACCTCTGCCTCTGGCGGCCACCAATCTGTTCTCTGTATGACTGGGTATCTCAACAAATCCTATCTATTAGGTAGAAAGGATAAATCAAGGGTCACACGTTAATTGTTTTTTTTTTTTAAAAAGCAGCAGTCACTCATAGTGTGCAGGACGAGGGGGTGTGCTTAGCAGAGTGTGTTTTTGTTTTGATCTGCGCTTAGACAAGAGCACAGAGTGGCCTCTTGTCTGTTTTCTTTTTTCTTTTCTTTTCTTTTCTTTTCTTTTTTTCTTTTCTTTCTTTCTTTCTTTCTTTCTTTCTTTCTTTCTTTCTTTCTTTCTTTCTTTCTTTCTTCTTTCTTCTTTTCTTTCTTTCTCATTGAAGTATAGTTGACACACAATGTTATATTTGTATAGTTCTCCACAGGAGAACACCCTGGCTCAGCTGTGAGTTCCAAGGCAGTCCTAGCAACACCAGTGCTGGGCTCTAAGTATCAGTTTCCAGATGTCAAGAGGTCTTTGTCTCTTTCTCATATTTTCCATACTTAATATATTTGTGCGTTTTCTTAAAAAAATATTTATTTATTCATGAGAGATGCAGAGAGAAAGGCAGAGACACAGGCAGAGGGAGAAGCAGGCTCCCTGTGGGGAGCCCCATGTGGGACTCGATCCGAGGACCCTGGGATCTCACCCTGAGCCGAAGGCAGATGCTCAACCACTGAACCACCCGGGTGCCCCTATTTGTGTGTTTTAATGAAGAAGGCTGTGAGCATTTAAGTCCTGATTAAGAGGCTACCTAAAAGCTGTTTGACCCTGAGCAGTTCCTTCATCTCTTGGAACATCAGTATCCCTCACACCTTCTACCTGAGGTAGGATACCTACTGCTGGGGTGTTGTGAAAATTAAGTGAAATCATGCAAGTTCCTGGCAGAGTCAGTGATGTTAAAATGTTAGCTATTTTTGGGTGAGTCCCTCTGTATTCTGCCTCCATGACTGGCTCAATTTAGAACATGAGTCAAATGCACTCTCATTTTGCCTTATTTTATTTCATTGTGTCATGGGACTATTAAAAAAATCTTTTAAAAATATCTTTAAATATGATTTTTTAATCATAATAATTAATCATTAATTAATAATATCTTTTAATACCATAACTTTAAATTCCATGATTAGAAGACCTGCAGATGCCTTAGTTGTTTGTAGGTGTTCATAGAAAATATTCTCGTGTCACCGCAGTCACCACCACTGTCACCACCACCACTGTGACGGTGTCAAATAAGAAGGATTAAAGAGTCTGGCGAATGTGTGTGTGGTATTGCAACTTGTGAGTGGCCAGACTATTATCCAGACACCCAGGTATCTGTCAACTGTCAATAAATGTTTGCTGAATGAATGAATGAATAAGTGAATGAATGAATGAATGAGTATAAATGGTGAAATGTAGATCACCTCTCACCTCGCAGTCTATCAAGCAGGTATTTTCGGTCTTTGACACCAACATTCAAATGAGACTCCATTGTACAGATTACAATTCACGCTCAAGACTTCCATGCAAAGAATGCACTGGCAAGATATCTGTGGTTTCCAAGAGTCAACAGGGTTTGGGGGAGCAGATCTCCTATCTCCTCTGGACAACGCCTGGGCTTGGGCTGCCACACCCGCATCCACTGCAGGTCATAACAGCTGAAACAGAGGTTCTGAGGCCCATTGCTCATTTGATAAGATAGTGTCCTTTGCTACTTTGGGTTCTTTTTTTAAGATTTTATTTATTTATTCATAAGAGACACAAAGAGAGAGGCTGAGACACAGGCAGAGGGAGAAGCAGGCTCCATGCAGGGAGCCTGATGTGGGACTCGATCCCAGGTCTCCACGATCATGAGCTGAAGGCAGATGCTTAACCACTGAGCCACCCAGGTGCCACTACTTTGGGACTCTTGATGTCTCTTGTTCTTCCTTCTTCCTCACTTCCCTTTTTTTTTTTTTTTTTTTTTTTTTAGGGGGTAATACAGGATTTATGGAATTTTTCTAATTATAATGGAGATCACATCTACATACTATTTAGCTACTCTGCATGGGTACATTAATCCTAATGCATTTAGATTTATGATGAATAGGCTTAATCATACAACCACACACATACACACACTAATTGGTTTAAAACAGTGGTGCATGCATTATACTCCTCCTAGAAAGCTAGTTTTGATGAAAAAAAAAACATTAGTTTCAAAAATCAGTCTGATTTTGAAAATGAACCAAGATACCTACTGTCTGATTCTAGAATCTATTTTAGCCATTTTGGACAGTTGCTATCTTATCAGACCACAGTATGTGTTTTTCAAAAAGAAACCGATGAAGGGCACCATCTGGTGTTTACTTTGACCACAGCCAGCTTCTTTCCCCTCCCCTCAAAAAACTTTGGCCAAGAGTTCTCCATTGTGAAGACTGAATTTATTCTTTTTGCTTTAGAACATTTTCAAAAATTATTAGATGGTAATAAAGCCAAAAAAAGTACAGATACATGTAAAGGATTTGAGATCATTTTAAATCTCCAAGGAAAACGTGCTTAACAAAATAAGTCTTCACACTATATGTTTTGTTCTTCAACTTGCTTTTTTAAGTTAGCAATATATTCTCATTGTCTTTCCAAGTCAGGACATAAAAATCTACTCTGTTTTTATTAACAGCTACATAGCATTCCATCATGACTGTAAAATCTGCACTCCTATTAAGAAATTTTGCTTCCTTTAGAAAATCATGTGGACTTTAAGTTCCACTGGCATTACTCTACTATTTTATGGGTATTACATGTGTGTGTAAATTTAGAATTAATGTCATTAAAATGTTTCTGCTTTTTGCACCCCCTCATAATATTTAATAATGAGTATATGGTATTTAATAATATCAGAGAAAAGTTATTTAAGATAGTACATGTTTCACAAATATTTTGCTCAGTTCTGAATTCCAGTAATACTTACTGTTCCTACTACCCCACCTAAGATTTGATTACGTGTCTCATCTCTTCAAATAAATAGTATGTTCCTTGAGAACATGGATTGTATCTTAATAATAACAACACTGGCTCAACACTTCTACATGCCAGATACTTGACTTGTACTTGATTGATCTCGTGCAATCTTCGCAAAACTGCAAAATCAGTTCACTCCTTTAGTAGCAAGGAGAATAAGGCTCAAGAGAGTAAAAATGATTCACTCAATTCAGCTGTGGTGAGAGTGGATTTTAAGCCACTTTGGCTCCAGTGCCTGGCCCTTTTCATTGCCCTGAACTATTCCCTACTTCAGAATCCGTGCAAGGATAGACACACAATATGTGTGTAATTACAACTCGTTGGCTTAAATATGGTGCAAGTCAATACTTCTTCTAGAGACACACCCCCGCCAGCATGCCCAAGCCAGTCTCCTCAAAGGCCAAGTCTATACAACATGATCTGACCACTAATAATTCCTTTCTTTACAGCATTAGCGATTGAATTCTCTTCAGCCTGTTGGACCTGAGATATCACAACATGGAAGGAAAAGAGGCAGCTGGGGAAAAGGTATAGTGGTCTTCGGAAACAAAAACGTTTGCTATAAGACAGAGGGTAAAGCTCAGTGGATCAGACTACTAGATCGTGACTACTATGAAGCCCTGGTTATTGATACTGAGATGTGGGGGTGACTCTTCATTAATCTCTTATCTAATAGTTGTTCATTAGAATTCAGAACTGCTTTGTCACAAAAGAGGGCTTGCATTAGGAACTGCCGGGTGCTGGGAAAGCAAAATCTCTGGATTTTTAAAATGTTTTTGATGTGCTATTCCTTAGGAAAATAACCACACCTCATGGTGATCTTATCCAGGCCCCGGGAAGCAAGTCATGTCTTGCAGTTTAGTTGTGATTCATTCTTCCTTCCTTCTTTCCCTTCTGTCTCTCTCTCTTTCTTTCTCTTCCTCTAGTGCTCTTTTTATGAGCATCTCTAAGTATGTTAGATATACACTTTATTGAAGTTCTCATTTCATTAAATCCTAACATAAGGAGTTTTACTTCTGCGTGCCTTCTCAATGTCTGGGGAGAATCTGGATGCTAGAACGTGCAAAGTTTATGTCAACTCCAGTGGAGATAATTTGGGAAAAGGGGGAGCTAGGTATTAGAAAGAGAAAAAAGAAACAGTTGACAGAGCAGAATTAGAGCTGCTTGCAAGGATGTCTTAGGAAAGAAAAGCAAAGGAGGAAAATTAACTGTGGCCTTGAAACTGTACATCCCTGGTGTGTCTGACAGGGGCCAGGGCTGAGGAATAAACGACCAGGGGAAGGGCTGAAAAAACGAACAGTTTCTAGCAAGCAAGTGATGATATGATGAAATCATAATATGGCACCTTAATACTTGTTTACAGCATATAAATAAACATTAGTATTATCTATATTTGGTATTTTCTTCATAGGTGTATTTTGGTGTATATAAATATTTATTAGAGGTTTCCCCCTTTGGCCTCATTTCAACTTATATATTTTTTAAAGATTTATTTATTTATTTTAGAAGGGAGGGGGAGAGAGAGAAAGAGAGAGAAATGGAGCGAACACACAGAGGCAAAGGGCAGAGGAAGAGGGAGAGAGAGTCTTAAGCAGACTCCACATTGAGCACAGAGCCCGACCTGGGGCTTGATCTTATGACCCTGACATCGGGACATGGAACCCAAAACCATTAAGTCAGACACTTAATTGACTGGGCCACCCAGAGGCCCCTCATTTCAACTTGCATGAATAAGGGCTTAAGTTTTTTCAATGGAGAATTCTTCTGAGAGCTTTTAGAAACCCAGCCCCAATATTTGAGGAGAATATGCTGTTTTATGAATGGTTCATAACATCAAAATAATAACAATGCAAAAGATAGTCATGGATTTGAAAGAAAAAACACGATTCAGTATTGCCAGGTCAACTTCATTTACAAACATTTTGAAAAGGGCAGCCTTTACTTAAAAGGAAAAAGTAGTTTGGGCTGAGCGGAGACATTCATCATAATAATTTACCAAAATCTGTTTTTGAGCTTCCCTGATGCACATTCCCATTTTCCTTCCCTCTGGCCTGCCTCCACTGTAGAGGTTGGAAATGCTGAGGGCTTACCCACCCAGCCTCACTTGCCACTAGGGATGCCCATATGGCAGATTTGGCTGAGGACCAGTATAGGAAGTTCAGGGTGGGGGTGGGGAAAGTTCTGAGAAGGCTTTTGTTTTTCTTGACAAAAAAAAAAAAAAAAAAAGAAGCTTTTACACTTCCCTTCCTCTCTTCTTTTTCTGAATACAGATTGGATGCAGTGAGCTGTGACAGTCTTGTCATGGTCAAGAAAAGTCAAGTTTCCCCACGTCATGCCTCCAACAGAAATAAAATCATACAGAAATTTAGGTCCTGATACCATTGTGCTACCAAACCAAAGGCAGTAGCTGCCAACCTCTAGGCTTTTTAGATGAGAAGAAAAAGCCCGTATTCTCTTAAACATATTGTTGGTAAGTTTTTTGTTACTTAAAGGGAAAAGCATTCCTAATGGATTCATAGTATCCTAATTTCTTTATGTCTTCATTGACCAACACTGGCCTGTTCATGGGATTTGTATCAATACTGAACAGTAATTATGAATAGTGAGCATTGTTTCAGTTTTGTCCTGTATTCTCAAGTCATGTTTTCAAGAATCGCAGTATTTTCAATTAAAATTTCCCTGTGATAAGCTGTTCCATCTATCCAAAATTATCTTTAGTGTTTGATATTGGAAAAGATATTTCATGAAAGTCAGGGGGAAAACGTGTCTTTGTCAAGAGTTATCATAGCCTCATTTGTACTTGGAGCTGAACAATCTCAGTATAAATCCCATTTCATTCTGAAACGCTGATGCAAGGGGGCAGGCCCAAGTTCTATCCAGTTTATAGATGGAAAAATAGACTCAAATAGTAAAAGCTCTTATGTAAAATTTCACAGCAACTCAGACTTTGGGCAATAGTAGAACGTTTGCAATCTGTTAGGATTAAGCATTTCTTAATCTTTTAAGTTCTTAACAGGTCCTAGAAGTTCTAGACTTACTTTTCCTGGGTTTTTAAAATACCCTGGGATGTGGACAGGTAGGTTCTCACAGAAATGCACATATTTAATCTATTTAACATATCTTTTACCATATAGTCCGTCCTTCCTTCCTTCCTTTCTTCCTTCCTTCCTTCCTTCCTTCCTTCCCTCTCCTTCCTTCCTTCCCTCTCTCTCCTTCCTTCCATCTGTCTTCCTTCCTGTTCTTCTTTCTTTCTTGTTCTTTATAGATAGCAAACAGTGTGCGGTGGAGCCATATTCCTGAAGTAGGACTTAGGTATGGAAAATGATTTTAGGCAATACATGGACAAACATCTTTTATTTGAATATTTTGAATTTATTTTAAAGTTTATTGAAATATAACTATCACACCAAACTTGTAATTTCACAGTTGTGTTATGCAGTCTCTCCTTTCAATATATTTGCAAAAACCTGATTTAAAGAAAATTCTGAAATAATACTAGTGAACTTTGATTAAGGACTTACTATAGTGCTTTAATGTATATTTATTCATTTGATCCTCAAAACAGTCCTATGAGGTAGGTGCTATCACCCCCCATTTTAAGTACAAGGAAACATGTACTGGTCACATCTGTTGCCTAACATCACAAAGCTACTAAGATTGGAACTTAGGCACATTGACTTCAGGATTATGTTCTACCCATTAAACCATACTGCCTCTCAGGAAATAATAGAGTGCATGGTACAGGATTTTCAAAGAAATCGTGAAGATGATATTTGAGGTTTAGTGAAGATTGATACTGAGGTTTAGGAAGTAGTCATGTGATGGAAAGGGCATGGGCTTTGGAGTCAGGCAAATCTCAAATGCTGTATTGGTTATTGATCAGTTATGTGTTTCTGGACACATCACTAAACCTTTATTAAAATGATGGAGAGGGGGGATCCTTGGGTGGCTCAGTGGTTTAGCGCCTGCCTTCGGCCCAGGGCATGATCCTGGGGTCCCAGGATCGAGTCCCACGTCAGGCTCCCAGCACGGAGCCTGCTTCTCCTTCTGCCTGTGTCTCTGCCTCTCTCTCTCTCTTTCTCTCTCTCTCGAATAAAAAAATAAAGCCTTCAAAAAATAAAAAAATAAAATTATGGAGAAAATGTAAAGTGTTCCTCCTACAGTAAGTGTTAACACACATTAATTCACTCTCCTCTCTGTGAATCTCAGTTCTCTCATTGGCAAAATATCACAATCAGTGAATATGGAGAATATTAGAAAAAGTAACAGCAGGGCGCCTAGGTGTCTCAGTTGATTAAGTGTCTGCCTTCAGCTCAGGTCATGATCCCAGGGTCCTGGGATGGGGCCACTATCGGGCTCCCTTCTCCCTGGGAAGCCTGCTTCTTCCTTTTCCTCTGCCTAGCACTCCCCCTGCTTGTGTTCTTTCTCTCTCAAACAAATAAGTAAAATCTTAAAAAAAAAAAAAAGAAATAAAGGAAAGAAAGAGAGAGAGAAAAAGAAAGAAAGAAAGAAAGAAAGAAAAAAGAAGAAAGAAAGAAAGAAGAAAGAAAGAAAAAAGAAGAAAGAAGAAAGAAAGAAAGAAAAAGAAAGAAAGAAAGAAAGAAAGAAAGAAAGAAAGAAAGAAAGAAAGAAAGAAAGAAAGAAAGAAAGAAAGAAAGAAAGAAAATAACAGCTATCAATGCATGGCAGGTGTCTGTAAAAGTACAGGTCTTCTATTGTTGGTGGCCATTCATAGTTGACACTGACATTTGTGATCCCAAGAAGCGAAAGGAAAGACCCTGCTCTCCTGCTCCCCCCAGCGACCAACACAGGATCAGCCTGGTGAATTTCACTGATGTCAAACTCCCCATGGGTCGCAAGGAGTGCAGGGTGACCAGAGCCAGGAGGAGAGTGCATTCCTTGATTGGAGACAAGCTGATAGGAAAGGGGTTGTGTCTCCATCAGAAGAGAAGGGAGTGGGAGATGAAGACAATCTCTCAAGGTCCCTTCCAGTTCTGAGAGTCCATATGTGGGCAGGTTCACAAGTAGTTTGTTTGCTGTATGTTTCGTTAAGTGACGTTCCTGACCTGTAAGATGTAACTGTGGGCAGAGCCAGCTTTGGTTCAAAATGGGAAATGCCTATAGCAACAGTCTTGTGGTAAAATATTTCCAGATTTTACAGCTTTGAACCCATTATCCCATAAGGAATAATATAAATGGCTCCAGACTGTTTACCCAAGTGATTACAATGGCATTTGGCAAAGATAGGGCCATTTTATTCCTCACAAATGATTAAACTCCTGTGACTAATACAAGGACAATTGCATTTTAAGGAAAAAGATTGATTTGCTCAGCATTTAAAAAATAGATGGCCTGATTTTGTGGCTGAAAACAAAATTTTTCATGCATTTCAGTTGAAAGGGTTTTTAAAGCCCACCCCAGCCCCGTCCCTCATAAATGTGTGTGTGTGTGTGTGTGTGTGTGTTTTCATTTTCCTTTTCTTCTTTCATACTGTAGGAAAAAGCAGAGTCTGGGTCTGAAACTCTACATTCCAATCCCTGTTCTTCCATTTAAGACCTTGGGTAATTCACAAAACTGTCTGGATCTGAGTTTCTTATCAACAAAGTGAGGGTAACAATACCTGCCCTGTCTGCCTGATGGGATGAAGGTAGGTGTTATCGTGTAAGATAATATTTGTGAAAGTGTTTTTGAAAACTATGAAATGCCACAAAATGCAAGGTATTCTGTTATTCGCTGTCTTGGAACTAGACGCCAAGCAATTTCCCCTTCCAAGTTACATGGAGCTTTCCTATTGCCTCCCTAAAGCTTAACTCCAAAGTGGTATAGGGGTAGGGAGACTGTGAGGCTCAGCCTTGTCCAGTTCAAGCCTTGACGGCTCCAGAAGCACAGTAGTTTGCTCATTTTTGTTTTATTTTGCAAACACAAAATGAAATCTCATCCATTGGGGGAAAGCTAGGGAAAATAGGGAAAAAATAAGAAGTAATTTAAAATATTAACACTATTTTATTATGTTTTTCCTATGAAAGCAGGAAGGTTTTTTTTAAAAAGATTTTATTTATTCATGAGAGACACACAGAGAGAGGCAGAGACATAGGCAGAGGGAGAAGCAGGGCTCCCGGACTCCATCCCAGGACCCCAGGATCACACCCTGAGCCAAAGGCAGATGCTCAACCACTGAGCCACCCAGGCATCCCTGAAAGCAGTAATTTTAAGGCCTGCCCCATGGGCTCACCTAGATGTTAGGTGAGATACAAAGGAAGCTTTTGATGGACCTTTAGTTTAGTTTTTTTTTTTTTTTTAATTTCATGTAATAGAGAGAGAGAGCGTGCACTCAGGAGAGAATATGAGCTGGGGTCGGGGGAGGAGCAGAAGGAGAGGGAGAAGCAGACTCCCTGCTAAGCAGAGAGCCCAACCACTGAGCTGGATCCCAGAACCCTGGGATCAAGACCTGACTGAGGGCAGATGCTTCATCGACTGAGCCACCCAGGTAGCCCTAATGGACCTTTAGTTTAATACGTGAATGTGGGTGCGTGATGCTCCAAATGCATAAGGAAAAACTAGAAGAGGCAATCTTACCTGGGCTTTCACAGGCTTCTTAAGGAGTCTACAAATGTGTTGTCACAAGGTCCTTGAAATCAGATGTCAGGGCTTGTACGTATGTGCATGTGTGTAAACTTTCCATAGGGAGAATCCAGAGCTTTCATTCAGGCTTCAAATGGTCTCTGATATAAACAAATAAACAAACAAACAAATAAAACCAACCAACCAACCAACCAACCAACATACCTTATGAGCTGAGTCAGAGAACACAGCTAAGTCACAGAGAGATCAAAGTAAAGATTCGTAGCACACTGATCATTATGTGGCGAGGTAAGAAAAGCCTTTCCAAAGAACTGATTGAGTCAGGCCCTATGGAAGACAGGTTTTTGCTGGGTCTGCTTCTATGGGTAGATAAGATTAACTGATTAGGTATAGGAAACCATTATGGTAAGAAATTCTAATATCTATACTTGGCTAGTTGCAAAAGCTTTAGAAAATTGCATTGGTCATAACTCCTAATTTAACTGTTGAATCTAGCAATCAGGCTTCAGTTTCAATACATTTTGAAACTTCTCTGAAGAAGATGCAAAGTTAAAACAAACTTTTATAATATGGGGGAAGCAAAAAAAAAAAAAAAAAAAGGAGTAAATGTGGAGAAATAACATTAGTGGGATCTTTGACCAGGTGATCCCCTTTCCTCCTTTTAGTCAGTTCATTGCGTAACTAGTTTTTCTTCTATCAATTCCATGTTCCCAACTGTTTCTTCAGCAAACATGTTTATTGAGTCCCTCTTCTGTAGAAGGTGCCATGCATAGAATTTAAAAGTTGTCTGTGATCAGGTATTTATTATCTGGCTGGAGAATTAGGAGGCAAAGGGAGTGGTGGAAAGAGCTCAGGAGGCCCTCCCACCATGTGGGGTTTGAATCCCACCTGTGAAACTTTGTTCTTGGGAGACACCGGGGACAAACTTAGCCTTAGACACCCCCCTACCCCCCAGCCCTGAACACAATGGGAATTTGGATTCTTCATTCAACTGTTGAAAATATTTTATCCCATTTTTGGCTAGTCTAATTGGCAGTTAGTCTAAGTCTATTGAGTCTGCAGATTCTAGAGTGGGAATGAATGCCTTGTTGTCAAATGAGTGGCACAAATGTTGCTGTCATTTTAGAGGCATTTGAAGCTATAATAATGACTGGAAGCCTCCAGAGGGGGGTGGCGTCAGCTGAGTGTTGAGTATAGGGCAGGACTGGCATGATAAGTAAGGTAATTTCATTTTCTAAAGTTGGATAGTATTATCATTTTTGAAGTGTGTGTAAAGTGAATGCTCCACGGCTCATGTAAAGGAGGTCACTAGCTTAGCTCAAGTCAAATGATTACACATTCTAAATTGGTATTAATTAATTGAGGATGTGTTTTCCCCCTTTCTCTTAAGAAAGACATTAACATAATGAAAATATTGCCAAGAGTGAATTATGCATGCAAGAGATCAAGTCATTACTGTGTTTTAAGACAACTTTGTGGGGCTAACAATTTGTTGATAACAGTAAAACTGAAGAGAATGTTATAGTTTACAAAGTACTCTTGAATAAAGTGTAAAATATTGGCATAAAGTATGTATGCAACAAGGCAAAGCATGACCTATATTACAGGGTCAGATGTTACTATTCATCTCTTTGTAGATAGGAAAAAAGTTACAGAGAAATTCAATGACCTGCCTGTGGGTTATTGATGAGTTAGATTCTTTCCTCAGTTTCCACGATATTGTGCTTTGTGGCTCCAATCTCTCTGGTTACTTGTCCTCTGTCTCCTTCACTTCATTTCCTTTTCAACTCCTTCCCTATCCTCCGCCTTCCTTCCTTCTTCTTTTTGTTTTAGTTTAATTAATATTTTTAAAAGTTTGGGTTTTTTTTAGTAATCCCTACACCCAGCATGGGGCTCAAACTCATCACCCCAAGACCACGAGTCGCATGCTCTTCTGACTGAGCCAGCCAGGCATCCCCCTTCCTTCTTTTTTTTTTTTTTTAATTTTTATTTATTTATGATAGTCACAGAGAGAGAGAGAGAGGCAGAGACACAGGCAGAGGGAGAAGCAGGCTCCATGCACCGGGAGCCCGATGTGGGATTCGATCCCGGGTCTCCAGGATCGCGCCCTGGGCCAAAGGCAGGCGCCAAACCGCTGTGCCACCCAGGGATCCCCCCCTTCCTTCTTTTAATCTATGCTTTCACTTGATTGTGTGGTGGTTTTCACTCCATGAATGACTCCAAATCTCATCTCCACACACGTCACTATTTTCGTAAGCTCTCGAGCTCTGTTCTTAACTGCCTGCTGGACAACTTCCACCTGGAGATCCTAGCAGCACTTCCAACTCAACACGTTAAACACAAACCCATTATCCTTTATGTCAAATCATCTCTTCTTCCTGACCCCCTTAACTTTCTTAGTAACATCACCACCTCCAAATCATCTAGGCACCAAAATAACACAAGCTCTCCTGTCATGCTTTACTTATGTTATTTCCAAAATCTTAACAGAACTTGAGAAGCAGGGTGATTTATTTTACTAGTCCTCATTTTCTGTATTCCTACCTGCAGACTGGTATCACACAGACCTGGCTGCCAATAACAGCTCCTCAATAGATTAGCTGCGGGGATCTTGAGAAGAGGACTTGATCTCCATTTTCCTAGTATATAAAATGAGAATAAGAATATCCATTTGCTTAGGAGGAAAAACATCTTGAGGTAAGAAAGAAGTAAAGAGCCAAGGGAATTGGTAGTAGGGGGAAAGTAAGAGGAGAGTGTCCCCTTATGTTGTCTCTATCTCACTCAGAAGTGGTGTGCTTTTGGGAAGGAAAGCTATGAGGTGAGGCCAGAGGAAGGTAGTGAGAATATACACAGCTGCTCTGCAGGATGGAAGACTGGGGATGACCCCAAGGGAAGGCTCAATGAGGTCAAAGAGGAGGACCAGAGTGCACAGGGAATGACAGATGAATTTCGAAGAGTGGGAAATTGAAGCCTGAGATTGCAGAAGTAGAAGAGTTCTGGGTGAAAAGTGGGTCCCAAAAGTGGGTGGCTGCTGTGGAATCAAGGAATCAAGGAATCAAGGATTCAGAACATGGCCTGTCAGGTGGGGGCATGTAACGTGTGTAGAAGTAGTGTGTGCAAATCCTTTCCCCTACCGTTTGGCTGGCTAGCAAGCAGATGCAATGGAACAGAGCAAGGGAGTAAAGAACTGTGGCCATTTTATCATTGACAAACACCAGCTATTCTTCTAATTATGTGTGCTAAAAGCATCTTTCCCCACTAGGGGCTTACCTTTACACTCTCACTGATGTTTTCTGCTAAAAAGATCTTCTTAATTTTAATGTTATTCAATTTATCAGTTTCCCCCTCCCCTTTTATACAGTTGTTATTTAAGTCATCTTTTCCCACGTCTAGATCACAAAGTCTCTCCTATGGTATTTTTTTTAAAAAAAGAGTTTATTAAAAAATAAAAAATAAAAATAAAAATAAGATTTTATATTTATTCATGAGAGACAGAAAGAGAGGCAGAGAGACAGGCAGAGGAAGAAGCAGGCTCCCTGCAGGGAGCCCGATGTGGGACTCGATCCCAGGACCCCAGGGTCATGACCTGAGCCGAAGGCAGATGCTCAACTCTGTGCCACCCAGGTGCCCACTCCTGTGGTATTTTCAAAAGACTGTTTTACAATTCACATGTAGGTATACAGTTCTCCCGGAATTAATGTATGGATATGGTGTGAGGCTGGGGTTAAGTTTCACTTATTTTCTAATATGGCTAACGAATTGATTCTTTTAAAAAAAAAGATTCTATTTATTTATTAGAGAGAGCTCAAGCAGGGCAAGGGGCAGAAGGAGGAAAGGGAGAAGCAGGCTCCCCACTGAGCAGAGAGCCCGACATGGGGCTTGATCCCAGGACCCCAGGATCATGACCTGAGCCGAAGGAACATACTTAACCAACTGAGCCACCCAGGCACCCTTAACCATTTATTGGAAATCAGTCCATTGCTCTGCCCTGGTCACCTTTGTTATAGATAAGTGTTCTTGTACACGTGGATCTGTTTCATTGCTCTGTCCTTTCACATTGGTCTATTCATTTATCCTTGCAGTGTGTACCACACTGTTTTAATTGCTAAAGTCTTATAAAAAGTCTTTATATCAGATATAGGATTCTAGGTCAGTGGTCATTTTCTTTAAGAATTTAAATATATGGGCAGCCCAGGTGGCTCAGCGGTTTAGTGCCATCTTCCGTCCAGGTCATGATCCTGGAGACCCGGGATCGAATCCCACGTCGGGCTCCCTGCATGGAGCCTGCTTCTCCCTCTGCCTGTGTCTCTGCCTCTCTCTCTCTCTGTATGTCTCTCATGAATAAATAAAACCTTTAAAAAAAAGAATTTAAATATATTATTCCTTTATCTTCTGGTTTTTGCTGTTTCATCTATTGTTCTACTTTTCTGAAGATAATCTTTCTTTCCTTTTCCTCTCATCTTAAAAAATTCCTCTTGTGCTATTCTTGTCTGTTAATCAAGTATAAAACGTATTGGTATAGGTTTTTTTTAAACCTCTTTCTCTTATCCAGAAGAAAGAGGATCTTTGTTTCTCTCTTCAGTCCCTTGAGCATTAACCAATCAGTCTTTTGCTTGTAGAGAGCACTTAATGGTACGACTCAAAAGAATTATCCTCATCCTGGCTAAAAAGACTGCATTTGAGGGATTCTCAGAGACTTGGCTGAAAAAGCTCCAGCTGCCTGGGTAACTGAGAAGAGTAGAAGCAGAATCTCAGCTTTTCGATCACTTCCCAAGGCGGCTTTATTTTGTTCAGGAAGAGAGGGAATGCACTGTGATTCTTAAAGAAACTTGGTGCTTTTTCGCTTCATGATTACAGGTTTGCAAGACACCCATCCCTTTGCTGCATGTATTTCCTTACAGGACAAAGATGAGTAGATGCAGTGACTGTCTCACTGAGATGGTGGAGGATGTTCCAAATTGGGGCATCCAAGTGATACAGACCACATGAAGTTGCCCAGGGAGCTTTTTATTGCCTCCTTATATATCCGTTCCTATTTCTTGGTTTACTCAGCAAGGGTGTGAGCTCGACTTTTTGGTGCAGAGAGCTACAGCTGTTATGATAGCCCTCTGACAACTTAATAAGGGTTGAATACACACTGAATGTCACTTTCATAGACTTTTAGATTGACTCCTGGGCAAGAAAGAAAAGGTTTAATTTGGGTTCATAAAATTGCTCCTGGATACTATAAAAATTTTTTTCACCACTGCTATAGGACCTGCTTGAATTCTAGTTTATTCCAGCAAATAAGAGATAATCACTACATATTTTTTGAATAGATTAATGAATGAATCTTCCATTCCCCCACAATATCTTCCCAATAAACTTTATGTTGGTATATTATTTGGCAGGGGGATATACTTTTCTATTTTGATCATTTACTGGCAGGTATCTCATAACCTGAAAAGCCCTTAACCCTAAACTGGATTTTTTTTCATAGCAGGTGAATAAGACACACACAAAATTACATTCTCTAACAAAACCACATTTGTTAATAAGATGTTAGGATCAAGCATCTTTGCTTTTCATCATAAATTGATAGTCATCCTATTTCCAATGCAGTTGCCAGTCACATAAGAAGCAAAAATACAAATGAGTTACTACTTAGTAGCTTTTCACAATAAGACTTAAACAGGTCAGTCAGTTGCAAAGGAAAAAGGAGAGATTTGAAACAAAAGTTGGGAGTTCTCAGTTGTTGCCTTCTGCCCCTGCAAGCTATTAAAGATGAACGATAACAAGAGTAGAGCTACGATGCTGAGCATCAGCAAAATTGGGAAAATAAAACAACCGCTTCGGGAAGATTAGATGCAAGTTCATGAAAAGCACATAATCATTTAAAAAAATAGCAAGCACACATTCCTTCCCCTTTGGCAGATGAAAACAACCAAGCTGTGGAGAGATGAAGTAATTTGCCTAAATTCTTCCAGCAAGTAACAAAGCTAAGATCTGAACCCAGGTGGTCTGGCTCCAGAGCCTTTGCTCTTGGCTGTGAGGCTACATTGCCTCTCAAAAGATGCCAGCAAGTATATCAAAGACTGTTTATCTTCAAATATTAGCTAAAGACCCAGCTCTCACAGTAACTCTTTGAAAAAGAAAATTAGTACACTATCATCATTGCAGAAAGAGTCTTTCTTATTATCTTTACTTCTAGAGAGTGGAAAGGATTCAAGAGATAATGCCAATAAACTACTTTTAGCTTTCTATAGCTTAAACACAGAGATAATTATTATCAATGCACGTTAGCAGCTGTAGATGCACACAGAAAGGTGCATGTAATAAGTCCAATGAAAAACTGGTATCAGACACAGAGAAAATCAACCTCCTTCCCCCGCCAAAAAGCCCCATACAAAAGGCACAAGGTTCATGGGCACATACCTTTTCCTACGTTATTGATTAGGCTACATTGTTTGATTTTTTTTTTCCTGTCAAAGATCAGCTCGAATAATGGCTATGAAAAATCACCAGATGCAAAAGAAAAACATTTCTGTTAGTTTTATTCCAAAAAGACTACAAAAAGTCTCCAAATGATAGACCTAAATCCTGATTTTTAGTTTTCTTGATGTTTCAGAACATAGACAATTTCCATTCAGCTTTAAGCTTTAATTAGTTCCTGGGCACATTCAATGTTTTTTTCCAACATTACATAATCGAATTCACTCATAAAATAATAAGGATGCAGATGCCATTAAAAATTACCCCCAAATAACAAACATTATACATAAGGCAGACATTTCCTTATATTAGAGTAAATGGATTTATTAGATGTGGTTATTGGTTACACAGTAAGAGAATTGATATCAATGTAAAATGTTATTTGGATACTTTTGATTTGCAAAGCGGCCAAGAATATTAACCAAACATTTTGATTCAATGGCTAAGGGAAAACAAATCACTGATAGTGGTAAAGGATTGTAGGAGAATTGTATTAGGCAAATGAGCTTTTGACTTCCAAATTTCATGCTGACAATAATCTTGTTACATTTCTTAAAACCTTTAGTTTATCCAGCGGTGCCTGGAACCTAAGGCAGGAAATTTTAAGAAGGCAATTTTCAATATAGATTTATAAACATGACACTCACTAATAAATTTTAAGCTTGAAATATTTTTAAAGTGAAACATTCATTTGATTGCCAAACTCACAAAGTACTTATTCAGGGATTTAATTTCCTCTTGTAGAATCAATAATACACTTGGCTTTAATAAGAAGATTACAGGTTAAATATTATTTAACTTGTGCATGTTTATTTATTTTCTCGATACCAATTTTTAGACCTTTGGCATGATAACTTGACATCAAACTAGCAGGAAGATGACATGACATTTGTGAGTTCAGTAGGTTTTTTCTGTGTGTATAAAATGGAATAGAAACAAACGGAAGGATATAAAATTCAGTATCTTCTTCCTAAACCTCCTAAAATCTTGTTTATTCTCTTGGGAATCTATCCCCTCCCATTTGAAATCTCATGTCATCTAGAAGAATTCACTGTGATATTCAAAGCTAAATATATTTAATCCTTAGACTCCCTTCTGCCTTAGTTCAGGAATGGTCAGTTGTACTAAGCTTGGTGAAACCAAGGTATCAACATTTTCTCTTCAGGGTAATTCTCTATTTCAGTGTTATTTATTCCTGAAGTATTAAATTTATATACATCACAAAATTGGATGTAACCCTTAAAAAAATTTTTTTAGCACATTCTTTCATTTAATGGTTTTGAGTCGAGTGAGTAATGGGGCTGGACTTGGTTTTATTCTGAAAATGCTCTCGTTGCAGTGAAATGACCTGCCCATGATCATGATTGAACAGCTCAATATTTTAAACTGTGAGCAACTCACCAGCTTACCTGGCTGGTTACAGTGCAATGAAATATCTATATATCTTGAATTTTTTCCCTTTGATTTTCTTTGAAAAAAGAATCTGAAGAGCTATTTGATAACTTGATAAAGAAAATAATCTTTCTGATCTGATTATAGTTTTGTGACTGTTAATGAAAACATATTTGTAACATGAAACCTTAGTGTATTAATTAATCCACTCACAAAGAGTTAAAGCTTTTCAAATTGTAAAAAAAAAAGGACTCTTTAATATCAAATGCTAATTTTTCAAGCCTTTAGTAAATAAAATATTTTTATTTTATTGATGGCACTTAGCACCTTGTAATTCCTTAAGCTACAGAGAAAATTTTCTGAAAAAAGAAATTGGCTTAGAAAAAATTTTGAAGAGCTTACTCTTTAATTGCTCACAGAAGGACTACAGAATTCTGAAGTCTCACCTGGGATTAGGTCCTGTGTGTGAGCTAAGGTTGTGCTTTCTATTTTACAGGTTTGTCATGAGATTTATCTGAGCAAATTCAGGATTTCCAAGGTTGACTGTTTTAGTCTAATAGAGTTCATTTCTGTCCAAAATTGATAAGTTCATATTTATCAATGCAGAGTATAAAAACAAAAAAAGAAAACATTTGTATAAATCACTGATTAGCTTAATAATTTTTTGACACGGCTGAGTTTAATATGCAGCAATATAAAACCAGCGAAGTTTCTAGAATAAAGAAAACAGAAGAGGTGATTTCAAGATCAACATCAAAATCATCCAAGATCTTCTCAAATTTTAGATTTAGTAATGCTTCTCCCCCACCTCTATTCAATTGTTTTCTAAGAAATTATTTTTCCAGAGGTTGGCTAACCTGTAATTTTGAAAGTTTACTTCTTAGTGTATTACTTTTACTAATATTTGTTAAATACTCGTTTTTACCTTCACCAGCTTGAAATATTTTCTGCATTTCACCCAGTTCATATTGTAAGAAATGTGTATATTATGCATACATTTTGTCTCTGATTTCCTTAAGACTAAAGGTATAATATAGACCTGTAAGTTAATTTCTCTTATTACAGAAGACACTGATCGTTCTTTCCTCTTTCCCTCTGAATTTATACCCATATTTTGCAATTTTCTGCTATTAAAGCTAATGTTACACACAAATCACATTGTGTCTAAAAGTTTTGTTTTGTAAGATTGTGAGTGATTGCTAGACTTCTCTCCTTCCTTGATTTATTTTCATTGATTATATTCCTGGTGGCAGGACCTGATTTTGCCCATTTCATTTAATTTGGGGAGAGTCTGAGTTTTCTGGCATTGATTTAAACACTTTCTTCTCTTCCAGAAAAAGGACTGCCCCTCATGTAAGCATCAAACCTTAAAATTAGCTGTTGGTTTCATAAGATCTGTATTTTATATGTTCTTGGTATATTTCCATATTTTTTTGCAGGACCAGGAACAATGAAAACAGGGAAGGTTGAGATATGAACACCATGTTCTTTCATCTCTAGACACTTTAGAAAGGAGAAAAATCCCCATAAATGCAATGAAGAGACTACTTGATATTTTAGTATGTAAATTTGTTGTAGTAGATTTAGTTAAAAACAAAATAAACACTCACTTTTGGTTTGGAGAAGAGAAACCATGTATCTAGAGTTAGAAGGGGAATCCTACTGAAGCTACAAAGATGTTTTGAGTAAATTCTTATCTGTTGCACATTATTTTGGCCTTGGTGGCCTGAGATACTCTTACCATTGCTTGAGAAAGTAGCCTATTGAGTACTTTAACTGAAAATAAGCATCTTAAAATTTTTTTTCATCTTTAAAATTTTAAGGGAGTTCGGATTCATATAAAATACTGCAACCCATCTTAAAAAATTATATTGTTTGCAAGTGATGGCTATGAAGGAAAAAACTGATAGTTTTATTGTTATTGTTATTACTATATACATTTATTCTGGCTTTGTTACTCACCCTGCGGCCCAGAGAAAGTTTCCATAGGTCCTCTTGAATTGGATGAGTTTTTACAAATCCTCTGTCCTTGGATAAGTTCACAATCACAGCAAAAAAAGTCTGTAAATGCTGAGTATACCTGTTGAGAAAAATTCTGTGCTTTTCTCTGCAGGACTGCAACAGATTCTAGTGAGTTTTAGTAGTTATAAGCAGAAATTAATTCTGAACCTTCATCTCCGTCCTGGTAGCGCCCCCTATGTTCAGGATCTGGAATATACAACAAATGCCTAAATATGGTTGAGTGAGAAGCCAAAACCAGGGGCTTCAGTCTGGGACTGTTAGTGACAGAAATGGCTTTAACTTGCTGTGTCTCACTGGCTGCCCCGCTGCCCCCTGAAGACCCAGTGCCAGTAATCTCTTGTTTTCTTTCCAGCCTCCCTCCTGTTTTTTTTTTTTTTTTTTTGGAAGGCATTTCGTAGACTACTTTACACTGAAATATAACGTGCGGAGATTTATTATGCTGCTCCCTTGGGGAGATTTGCATTTTAATTGCAGGCAGTGCTGTAAAAAAGGGGGTTTGTGAAGTGTGGGATTTCAGGGATCGCTGAATGAGTACAGAAGGGCCAAGATTAGGATGAGGTGAGTGAGGCCAAATGAGTCAAGTAGAGGGTCCAATTCCATCTGTGTTTAAAATGTCAATAGGTTGCTCATCATGTTTTTTTTTTTTTTTTTGCATTGATTTCTATTTCTTTTTGTATTGGAAATATGATTTATCTTGATTACTAAGTTTTTGGCTTTGGCTCTGCATGCCCCACCACCTGCCCCTGCCTGCCCCCAGTGTCCTACTTGCCTCACCCTTGCCCTGAACCATTCAGTAGGAGGTGGTCTTTGTTTTGAACTTGCCATTTCTAGAATTCTAGATATCACACTACCAAGTTGCCACCCACTCCACCTTCCCATTGAACTCGATGACCATGGTGAACAAGCAGTTTCCCTGTGTCTATCAGCAGCACAGTGTAAGCAAATGGAACCGAAAACTTGCCACCAATCCACTGATGTTGGAAGGGTTTAATGGGTTCATGCAACAAGGGCGGAAGAGGTCCTTGGGTTCAAAGGATCATAAAATAATAAAGTTGTATGACATTCTTTGTGCTACTCTAATAAAAAAATAAAGAACCTGCCGTATGCGATGTTATCTAAGGTCTTGGAATGATCTTTTGCTGTTGTGCAGCCAAGTTTTCAGTAGTCATTATTCTTAACATTTCAAGATGTAGTCAGATTGGAGAAGAGCATAATGTTTAATAATAGCTTCCTTGAGAGCACCATGGAGGGCTTCCTGGGGGTGCCCAAGCTCAGCACTCCCGTGTCTGAAATGTGGCCAGATTTCAGCCTTCAAAGGTCAGCACCTGAAACTTCTGGAATAGGGAAGAATAGTTGAGCCATGTTCCGCAGCCTGTAGGAACCAGAGGTGGTTCTGTTTGAGTTGAATGCATAATGTGTTTTGGAGGAGTTAGTTTTTTCCATAGGTCAAAATTTCCTGGCTTTAACAAAATAAGGAAGCCAGAAAGCTTTTAACTGCAGCTGGGCAAGAAGACAGGGCTAGGGAGAGGCTGATTCTGATGAAAAGCAAGAGTTTAAATTCACGTAGGTCTTTGCTTTTACGCCTGAAAATAGATCTCCACCTAATTTAGACTTTCATTTCAGTATGACTGGGGCATCATCTTCATTGTGTTCATCAGGAACTAAAATCTCGAGGGTCAGGTTCTAATAAATTCATTTGAAATCTGCCTTGAACTCATTGTGGGAGAAATCTGGCTATAAATAATAAACCAGTCTCGTAGTTGACACAGGCTTAATTAAAACAATGTTGGCAACCAGGCGTGTTCCTGATTTTCTATTTCCACAGGAGTCAGAGAAAAGGAGTCGTGTAACATCATATTAGGGAATGACTTCCTGTTGTTTTTAGAAAAACATTACAACATATTAGATACTAGATGATAATAGACATTGCTTTTCTTGATATCATTTCCATGGGAAACACTTGTGTGTTTCCAAGGGCTCTTTTGGGATACATACGGTTTAAATATGGGTTTAATTAATTTTTACTTTCTAAGCTTGAATAATCTATCTTGTAATTGGATAGGAACTCAGATAAAAAAAAAACCTCTGTACTTTATTTAATAAGACTTTCAAATTAGTGTTTTAAAGTTGAGAAAACAATTTGGGTTAAAGGGTTATTACCTGCCACACAAAGAATCTCATAAATAACCTTGTGCGATCGGAGTAGATCATTAAGATTGTGTCAGTTAAGCATCTCTATCAGGTACCTCCCCCTCGGAAAAGCAAAGTGAGACTCCTAGAGTTAACATGCATAATAAAGAACTTTCATGTGGTCAGTTGCAAGTGTCCAGAAAGTCACAAAAGTAATTCTACAAAAGTCCCCATTTGTCTTACTTTTCTATAATTAAACTTTCCTTTATTCAACACTGACCCTTACAATGAATAGATAATATGTATGAATTGAATTTATCTTCCTCAAGACATTTAAATGCTAATATCATAATAACAATGTTGTATTCCCTTTATTGCCTACCCCTCCTGACCTCCACCTCTTTTTTGGCTGATGTTCAAGTAAGCAGATTCTTGTGATTTAGCCTTGGAAACTGGCCACCATTTTAAATACTATTACCATGGGAAAATGAAGAAACTTTGCAAAGTAATATCTGCATTAAAGAGTTCTTCTATTTGTTATAGAGGATCATGGACCCCATGATAGTTAAGGTTTCTTACTGAGGTATCAAAATGAGCTCAGTGTAAGACCACTTTAACCCAGGGGTGAAAATTTCCCAATACTTCAATATTTTCCTGATTGGAGTGGTGGTAATGTTAATGATTTCAATTTGTTGATATTGTGTAACAAAGCGTGTCAATATTCGAAATATCTGTGTAACTCAATCAATATTTTCCACATGATCAATGATATTATAAAATCAGGCACAAGTCAAAGACTCATGTAAAGTATGAGATATTGATTTTTAATGTTATAGAGTAAAAGCTCATTGGTAAGTTTTCAGATTCTATGTTGCAACTAACTTTATTTTATTTTTTTTGTTAATTTTTATTTATTTATGATAGTCACAGAGAGAGAGAGAGAGGCAGAGACGCAGGCAGAGGGAGAAGCAGGCTCCATGCACCGGGAGCCTGACGTGGGATTCGATCCCGGGTCTCCAGGATCGCGCCCTGGGCCAAAGGCAGGCGCCAAACCGCTGCGCCACCCAGGGATCCCTGCAACTAACTTTAAATAAATGATCATTTCTTGTGTTTTTGTGTAGTATCAGAGAAGCATATCCAGGGGGACTGGCTGACTCTGTCTGTAGAGTGTGCGACTCTTGATCTTGGGGTTAGTGAGCACAAGCCCCACGTTGGGCATAGAGATAACTTAAAAAAAAAAAGAATGCTATCCATGATGATCTGAAATGTCTATCAAAATACTCCTTTTCCCAACTACATCTGTGTGAGGCCAGATTTTCTCCATGGACTTCATACTTCAGCCAGAACAACACATTGAATGCAGACGTAGCTCAGAGAATCCAGCTGTTCTCTATCAAGCCAGATACTTGCAAAACTGTAAAACAACACCACTCTTACTTTTTCGTTGTCATTTGGAAAACATGGTTATTGTTAATAGAAATATGGTTTTTACTTATCATGTATTGAGTGTGTTATCTCTCAATGTATTAATAATATTTAAAAACATCTTAAATTTTAATTTCTAATATGATAACAATTGAAAGCTATAACCCACATAAGCTCTTTGGCAACTTCAATCATTCTTAATAGTGTCAAGAGAGCACTGAAATAAAAAACATTTGAGAACCTCTGTACTAAAGCATCCAGTGTGGTAGCCACTTCCTGATAAACGGATATGGTTAGCATGATTTTGTACGCATATGGAAGTAGGGTGAATTTCTGTAATATGTCAAGATGAGCAGGATCCCTGCCGAATGTATTATGACAAGGAGCAGGAGAATTGTCTTTACCGTAAGGCAGGACAGTGTGTTTGCCCTTTCTATGTAAGGGCAAACTGCTTTCCATCCTTGCTCCAGATTGCTGTTGATAAGAAGCATTCACCCAACTAGTAGGCACATATTAAGTGACAAAGTCTACTCATTGCTCCTGTTCAGATACAGCTTTAACATGGCCACTGAGGTTTGGGCTCTCACCTGGTTAAGAGTATGGCAGCTCGCTGTTACCTGCCACTATCCCTCTCATGGTTACAGACGTCAGATAGATGAATGAAGGTGGGTATGCTGAGGCTCCACGCTCTGGCATCCTCCAGGTTTTCGATGGTGGTGATAATCTCTGACGCCCTGAAGAAGCTGATCTTACTTCTGATTTACTGTCCTTCAGTTTCAGAGGCTTTCACTTTGTTCTTCCTCCCACAATGGCCCTTGCTCTATAAATAGGGGAACAAGTGGAAGGTTTCATGGCTTCTCAGTCCATGGTTTCACTGGACCCTCTATGAGATAGACTTGGGCCATTTATTGTCTATATTATAACCATTTATTGTTTTCTTGGATGTCAAAATCTCCTTTTGACCTGAAGATCTTTGAATGAAAAGATGTGTTGTCCCACTGCCTCCCTCCACACCTGTCCCAAATTCAACAGTGATACACGGAGAGGATAATGACAATAAACACTCTCATTCAAAAAGGGGAGTCACATAGCAGCCACTGAAATCCCCCTGGGAAGATGTTTGCAGATCCTCTTGGAGTGAGGAGTGTTTCTTTATTAGGCCCTGCTTCTGCTATTTGGGGTGGCTTCCCCAGGGAACACTGTCCTGTATGTCTCTTAGCTCTGCCCTCTGAGATATAGTTTCTTTTCTATCCTACTCACCACTTCTAAAGAGGGCAGTGGAAAATATGTCATTTAAGCAATTTTTTTCAACCTGATTTAAGAATGTTAAGTCCCAGAGACCCTTTTGTGTTTTGAGCAACCTCATTCACTTTTAGTTCAGGCTGGTGGCACTTGACCCAATGCGACGCCCTTAAAAATACTGTAGCCTTCTTATGAATGTGATTCCAAGATCACTCCAGTCAATAAAAGCCATATTCATAATTATTTTTGCGATGTGCCTCTGAATACTTATTTATTGTTATTTAGGGATTGGGCTTCTTTGGGACAATATCCTTAACATTCGTACAAGTCATTTTGTCTGGGGAAGAGGGGCTACGAGGCATTGTCTTAACTCTTCTCTTTTTTTGAAGATTTTATTTATTTGTTCATGAGAGATACACACGGAGAGGCAGAGACACAGGCAGAGGGAGAGGCAGGCTCCCTGCGGGGAGCCCGATGCAGAACTCCATCCCAGGACCCTGAGATCACAACCTGCGCTAAAGGTAGACACACTCAACCGCTGAGTCACCCAGCTGCCCCGAGAAACCTCTTTTATTTTGCAACTCAGCAAGTTATGACCTCTCCCAGTCCCTGAACATTATCCTTGCAACCAGGCCAGTTTTCCTTTAGCTCATCTCTTTCTTGCCATACTGTATCAAACGCACCTAGGAGCGGTCAGCTGACACTATGGGCACTTGGCCCTGGAAATCATCTTGCTCAAATGCAGACGGTTTTTCCCAAATTGCCACAGTTTTACCCACTGTTTTTCCACCACACAACCTGGATTTCCACTTTCCCAGGCTGTTCATGGTGGTTTCCTACTGCTTTTTCTATGTTCTTCCTGTTTTCCAGTCTCCAAAGCCAATGTCACATATTGTTGGTTTTTGCGATGGCAGCTCTACCCTTTTGTGACCAGTTTCTGAATCGGTTATCTCTTGCCGCACCGGTGCTGCACGATAAGCAACCATCGAACCCCAGTGACACACTTCAGTGAACATTTATTTTTGCTTCCAGCTCTGAGGGTCTGCTGGTTCTGCTGCTCAGAGTCGGGTTCAGCAGGGCTCAAAAATCTAAGGTCAGCTGTGAGTCAGGCAGGTGACTTTATTAGGAGATTTTTGGGGGCAAGTGTGATATTTTGATTTCTAAGAAGAAATATAGATTTGATCTTTGTCTTCCATTCTGACACAGAGCTTTAAAAACCCTTGGAATTCTCTAAGCCACGAGAGGCAGGTGTTTTTTGTTATATTAGTGAGGTGACTTTTGGATCTCACCTAAGCTTGGGGGTTGATTGCCAGGGCAACCAACTGCATGATTAGAAAGTTGAAAGGGTTCAGTCCCAGTCCCCTGATCTGGGGAGGGAGAGAGGCTGGAGATTAACTTCAATGATCTAAAGGCAGTGATTTAATCAACTGTGCCTATGTGATGAAGCCTCCACAAAACCCAAAAGGACTGGATGGGAGACCTTCCTGGTTGGTGAACACGTGGAGGTGTGGGGAGACTGGCATATTCCGAGGGTGTGGAAGCTCTGTGCCCTTTCCCTATGCATCTCTTCCATCTGGCTGTTCCTGAGTTACAGCCTTTTATCATAAACCTGTAACCCACCGAGTAAAATGTTTCTCTGAGTTCTGTGAGCTGCTTTTATTCTAGTAGATTGATTGAACCCAAGGAGAGAGTCATTGGAACCTCCTGTCAGAAGCACAGGGGACAACCCGAGCTTGTGATCGGTGTGTGAAGTGGAGGGGGCCAATCCTGTAGGACTGATCCAGAATCTGTGGGATCTGACATCATCTCTAGATCGATAGTGTCAGGACTGAGTTAAGTTGTAGGACGCAGCTGATGCCTGGTGGTGGTGATGAACTACTTCCCCATAGCATTGAAATTGGTGATTAGAATTATCATTGGATCAGAATCTTAGCAAGAAGCATCCCTTATTTATCCTTGCGTGTACTCCTTCCTCTAACATTGTGTCTACACAAAAAAGTGAAAGTGCATCTCGGGATATATTTATGAGCTTTTCTCCAATGTGTTCAGAATTCTTGTCCTCACTGATCGGCCTGGGGCTTCTTCCTGTCTAGGGGAGAAGGAATATTTGACTTCTGATATCAAAATGAGATTTCTCAATTCTTTTGTATCTCTTTTAAAATGATGAATGGCCAGGCTCTCAGAGTTACTGTATAGTAAAAGGAAGGGACACCAGCCAGCATGGCCATTGGTCTTGCTTTGCTATGATACTGGTGACATCAAAGGTCAGAGGATTATGATAGGAGGGAAGGGAAGAGAGTGAGGAGGTGAGGAGAGTGGTTAGATGGGTGGGTTTTTATTTGCCCTCAGAGTGTTAGATAGATTGAAGAGAATACCAGTGACCTAGGGGTGCTGTCCTCACTGTCTGAGAGAGGAAAGTGTCTCATGGGCTGCTCTGGCATCAACCTTGAAAGGCCCTATAAGCTTAGGATCACTGTATTGAGAGGCAGAGGGACATCCTTGGCCTTAACTTTTCTGAGCTTCCCATGGTCTACAGAGGTCAAGGATAGGACCAAATGGTGTGGAGGGGGTGCTGGCAATTTGGCTAGAATGAGTTAGTGTGATGGGTGCAAGGTGGCTCTTATAGTACCTGCAAGACAGATGGTCCAGGCTGGAGCTGAGTGGATGTCACATCTGGCCTTCTAGGAGATCAGTTGTGCTAGGAAGGCATGGAGATGAGACAGAATCATGAAAGGAAGATGGTCCTGGCTTCCCGGGAGCAGGTCCTGACTCTGTGGACCAAGACGTTGACTATGAGTTTACTAGTTCCAAACTGACATTGTGCCCAGTAGGGCTCCTGGCACCTGCACAAAAGATAGATTCCTTGGAGGCCAGAAGAAGTAAAGGAAATCATGCCTTAGGACCCTGATCCTCCCCTTCTGTCACAAGGCTCTGTGGGCCACACCTCTTCATGACGCTGCCTTGGAGAAGAAAGGGGGATGATGGTGTGAAAGACCAAACAATCTAAGACAATGGACAATTTTTCCTGGAGAGACCAACATTTACTTAAAGGAGATGTCTTTAAGACATTATTCCCATTAACCAGGGGAAGTAGAATAAGAAGGGAAGCAATATTGAAATGAATATAATACTGAGGTTAATATTTATTGAATACTTATTATGCATGAGGCATGTGCTAAATTTAAATTAGTATATTAAAGCAGAGAGGTTTAGAAATTTCCCCCAGGTTGCACAGTTCTTACCAAACCAGAATTCAAAACTAGGCCATTTGAAACCAGAGTCTGTGTGGTTTTTTTTTTTTTTTTTAAAGATTTTATTTATTTATTCATGACAGAGAGAGAGAAAGAGAAAGAAAGAGAGAGACGCACACACACAGGCAGAGGGAGAAGCAGGCTCCATGCAGGGAACCTGACGTGGGACTCGATCCCGGGTCTCCAGGATCACACCCCGGGCTGAAGGCGGCGCTAAACCTCTGAGCCAACTGGGCTGCCCAAGAATCTGTGTTTTCTCCTTTGCAAATTCAAACTGTAGAATGAGATAAATTTGCAATTCCATTTCACAAACGGTAATAAGTACTTTCTGGATAAATAAATGTTGTGGTAAATCAGATTAATAGAGATTACACTTGCCCGATTGACATGTGGACTTGGGTTTGAATCCCATTATTTTGAGAACCGCTAAAGAAGTAGTTCTTGTCTGACCATAAAGTTTAAGTAGGGAACCACCAATCAGAAAGGTAGGCAACTTACTCATCTGTTTCCTGAGCCACGAAGAATTGGGACAACACTTTGATGAACTCTGTTGAAGACTCAACAGAGGACTCAGCACTTCTGTTGAGAAGTGTTACTTTTGAGATTTTGATATCACTTCAACCCAAGATGGGCAATAGACCACGTCGCTGGAAATAAAGGGCCTAAGAAGAGAAAGTAGAGGGTGCATGAGGTGAGTTTAGCTGCTGATACAGGCTTCCAAAGCTTGGGGGGGGGGGGGGTGGGCGAGTAGCTGAGGAAAGAGGTCTAGTCCCAGGATGGCACAGCCTAGCCCTCTGAATGTACAAAGAAGCAAAAACTGAACACTTTAGGTCAAAATTACATGTGCTCCTTTCAATGTAAACATATTTTTTAAAGGAAATGTACCTTTATATTTTCACGTGTCACTCTGTGCCTCCCACAAGCTTTCCACCATGAAGGAATCCAAGCTTTCCAAAGATTCGCTAGTCAGGAAATATGTCACATGCTTTTCCAGGTTTGCTCACTGAATCCTCACAACATCTCTGGAAATGAGGCATCATTAACTCCTCATTTAACACATTAGAAAGTAAGGCTCAGTGAGATTACCCTTCTCAAAAAAACCCAGCTGGAGTTAGAATTCAGCTCTAGGTTGGTTTGATGCCAAAGTCAATGTGTTTTCTGCCCTCCGCCTATCTTGAGCTCCTCTTCTCCATCAGTCAAGTGGTTTCCGATTCTTCCACTTGGCAGTCTTGGACTTGCTGATGCTACTGCAACTCAACCATACATACCTCCTCCTCTACAATATGGACCCAGGATTCTAAAAATCCTAGGGCAGGATTATGTAAAACATGTGTGAGCCACTGCAAAACACGATTTACTCGGCACTTTTATCTGTTGATCAAACAAAATGGAAGCTGAACATAAGTCCTTTCTTTTAATTGTAAATATAGACTCGGTTATTTAATCTTTCTCTGCACATTGACTATCACCTGTCCAGAAAATGCTGTGCTGAGCACTGGAGGTGCTGGTGGGGCGTGTGGGCGTTACAAGGGTGTGTGTGTCCTAGGTCCTACCATCTGGGATATTACTATGATCTTTGACTGTGGAGAGTGAATTCCTCTTTCTTGCCACACACACACATACACACACACACACACACACGACTTAGACTGTGATTATGTGTAGCTAAATTACCCTCACAACCAAGGTTTGCCAAAGCAAATACTGAGAATAATAGCAGACAAACCTGGTAACCTTAGGTGTGAGACCCCAGTGTGATAACAGCCCCATAAAAGCTGCTGAATTGGAGTGACCCAGGATTGAGAGTCTGGCCGTCCGTTTACTCTGCTTAAAGGTGTTTCCTGAAAGCAATTCTCTGGGGAAGGAGGAGTTAGCCTGGGATACTCAGGTAGAAGGGACAGATCAATAAGGGGAATTCTTGTGCTTTTCCTATTGTTTGATGACTCAAATATTTTCAAAGAGCAGCCTATAAACAGCCTCAAACTAAAGAGCCTATGTCACGGCCGGGCCTATCCGAAGAGGGTCATTTTAAGTGTCCAAGCTTTCTCTCCTGTTTGTTGGCAATTGGAGGGACACAGTCTACACACCAGCCTTTGTTTCTGGACACAACTCATGGTTTCTGGGGCTTGTTCCTCTTGAGACACACGTCAGCAGAGGGAAGCTCAGGATCGCCCAGAGGCTTTCTGTGGGCAGGCAGGAGGGAATGTCTGGCCCTGTAGGGTAGAAGGCCTTTTCTGCTCATGGGGTGGCTTCCAAGGTTACCAGAAACAAAGGGAAGAATATTCTGGTTTATTTTTGCTGAATGGGAGCATACAAATATTGGCTACTTTGTTGGATTTACTGATAGTAGCTCGTGTTAGTTCATTTCTTGATTGAATTGTGGAAATTCCGAGCAAACACATGAACAAGCAGACACATCTCTCTTCCCTCAACAAAAGGGACAGAAGTGAGTCTACGTTTTACTATGAGGAGGCATTGACGTCAGTGTTGAGCACACTGCTGATTTATGGCGGACATTGCAGCCCAAGTGGCAGACAGCACAGTGTTAGGTTTTTGTCACATTAAAGTTGGGGTTGGGACCCACTCTCCCAGAACATGTACTCTAAGCTCTCTACCTTGGTTTCCTACACTGTCATAACCATCCTGGAAAGAAGATGAATTTCTCCGAACCCTCTATAATCCCAGTCCTCAGATCCCATCTATCCAGGGATATCTCTGAGCACTCACTGTCCTGCATGTGGATTCTTACCCATAGATTAAAACTCAAAATCTAGCACTTAAAAATAATAGAAAATTGACATACCTGGATGACTGGTTGAGCACCTACCTTTGGCTCAGGTCATGATTGATCCTGGGATCGAGTCTTGCATCAGGCTCCCCACGGGGAGCCTACTCCTCCTCCCTTTGCCTATGTCTCTGCTTCTCTGTGTCTCTCAGGAATAAATAAACAAAATCTTTTCAAAAAATGATAGAAAATGGAGGATGTAGATTTATTTATTTCTACAAAAATTGCCACCACAGGAAAAAAACATATATTGCTGAAGATTCGTTCTAAATTCAATTTATACTTTGCTTAAAGAACCAAATTCTGCATTGACTTAAAAATTTAATAAAGTATCATGACAGAGAAACTCAAACATTAATTTATTATTATTATTATTTTGCATGGAGAGCCAAACACAGGGCCTGAACTCATGACCCTGAGATCAAGACCTGAGCTGAGAACAAGAGCTGGATGCTTAACCAACTGAGTCACCCAGGCACCCTTCTATTGCATTTATAGAAGACTTCCTAAAATAAGTCCTCTTATTTTTTTTATTGTTCCACTGATTTGAACTTAAAGCATCAAAATTCATGTAAATATATATTCCCCTTTGATTCTCAGAGAAACCTAAAGTATCTAATTTTCAAACATGTACAGAGTTGTAATATAAGAGTCCTTGAGTGGAGCGTGATATAGAGTCCAGTGTGTCTTCTCAAAATTATGAATAGGAGTGATTATGTCTTGAACCCAACTTCCATTTATTTAACTTTATTCCCATTGCTCCTTTCTTCCACATTCTCCTCATCCCTTAATATTCATTGCTTCCCACCCCACCAACACCCTAAAAGAATATAATTTAAAAATTAACATTGCATTATTTATCAGTATGAACATTTTGGGTCTGCCTCTGAAAGTTAGAAAAAAAAAAAAGCATTGCCTCTAAATAAAAAATGTAAAAAATGAAGTTGATCAAAGGTATGAAGATGAACTCCATGTAAGCTGAATATTTAAGCCTTCGGTTTAATTGAAGGCATTATGTTTACTTTGCTTTATTAAGACTTGGATAATCTGGGCATTTGAAGTCCTTTACAAATGAAGGAGTCACATACAGAATCTGGCTAGGACTCCAGATTTAAATTATGTTGCTATTCACCATAGGAACTTGAGTACAGGGGAAAAAAAAACAACAACAAAGGAAAAAAGAAAGAAAATACAATTTGGGATTGGAGTCAGAAACTCTGACTGAAGTGAGCACTGTTCAATGACAGTGACAGCAAGTGCAAACATTGGTTGCCATCTACCGGATGTCGATGGCTTTCCTTCTCTCTCAGGGACTGGCTGGCTGTGTGACTGGGGAAGCCTCATAAAAGCCTTTGTGAAACCCAGTTGTAAGTGATTTAAATAATGCTGTGTACCCATCTCATCTCATAAGGATGTTATGACTCAAATGAGATAATAGGTAACGTGAACGTAAGAGCTAAAATGTATGGAGCGCTGATTATGTATCAGGCCTCGTTCTAACCACTTCGCATGTGTTCGTGCGTTGGTTGTTGTCAACTCTCCTACAAGGTGGGAAGTAATCTTTTATAGACAAGGAAACCAAGGCAAAGGAACTTTAAGCATCTTGCCCAAGGTTGTATAGCTAGCAAGGATTTGCACGAAATGACACAGTAAGATGATCTGTGTGTGTTTGTGTGTGGTAGTATTTCAACAGAAAATCCTCAAGTTAAATCTCATTCATTTGGGGAATATAAAAAATAGTGAAAGGGAATGAAGGGGAAAGGAGAAAAAATGAGTGGGACATATCAGAAAGGGAGACAGAACATGAGAGACTCCTAACTCTGGGAAACGAACTAGGGTGGTATAAAGAGAGGTGGGCGGGGGGTTGGGGTGAGTGGGTGACGGGCACTGAGGGGGACACTTGATGGGATGAGCACTGGGTGTTATTCTATATGTTGGCAAATTGAACACCAATAAAAAATAAATTTATAAAAAAGTAAAAAAAAATAGATTGGGATGTCTAGTGATTCCTTGGATCTTCATTCAGGAGCTCACCATGAATTTGCTTGTTGTCTGATGGTACGGAAGGAGCAGCTCTTGGGATTGGGAAGTTCCATAGACTTCCTGTTCCTATCTTGTTATTCGGGCAGCTTTGTCACAGTCCACGCGTGGTTCCTCTCTCTTTTCTCTTCCTGCCAAGTTTCTGCCATTCACTGCACCTCTGCGCTTTGCCAATTTATGGCCAACTAGAGAGTCTAGCCTTTAGGAAGAAGTGACTTGCACACTTTTCAATGCCCAAATGACCTCAGTAGTTTGAATGCCAGGTGCCCTGGGCTCACCTTCAATCCAATGAGAGGAAGGCCAGGCTCATTATGTCACCTTCTTCTCCCATCACAGCTTTCATGATCACCCTCTTTGTGCCATGGTATTATTATTGTTGGCATGGTTGTTATTTGCCGCTGAGGCTGGAAAACCTGATACCACGCAGTGGAGACGATCAGAGCACGCTGTGGACCCAGACCACTGGAGGTTGAGCTGCAGCCCCGCCACCTATATCAACTGGGTGACTCTGGCCAAGTTATTCAACCTCAGTTTATTTGTCTGTAAAAACGGGACACTAAGAATTCCTACTTCATAGCTCTGTTGTGCGGACTCAACAGTTAATATTATGTGGTGTGCTTAAGAGTCCTGGCACCGAGTGCTTGTAGCAATAGTAATAATAAACAAATAATACCACATTATATGAATAATTTATATACAGTATACAATAATAATTACTTATCATCATAACTGTTAATTTTATGACTTGTCTGTAGACTCTAGAAGCTCAAGGTCCTTCTGTTTTTTCACCCTTGAAAAAAACCACTGTCTCTACAACTCATCCTTTGGTTTCCTATTAACTTTTCTGAGAAATGCCTTTCATCATTCCGTTCTCTTGCTCACCCCATGGACTGACCTTGGAGTGAATAGACAATAAACTCACACTTCTTTGGTTGCCAGTCTAGGCTCTCCACAGCCTGGCCTCCCCAGATACCCCAGGCCTGCATTTTATATTGGATGGTTTCTCAGTTTAGTTTCAGAGACAGCAGCACCATCTACTGGACAGTTTTTATTCTAAGTAAAACTGAGCATCAACCAGTCCAGACTTTTAGAACTTTTAGTATCATTAGATGCCACAGGTCAGAATCACTTTGAGAGCCATGATGCAGATTCCTGGGCCCTACCCGAGGCCCACCTGGGAATCAAATCAGCACTTAGTGGTGGAATCTGTGTCGAAGATTCTTCCTAAAGCTGTTCTGAAGCAATTCTTCGGGTTATTCCTGGATGATCCCAGCCTCCTTCTGGAGCCTCCCACCTGGGCCTGCCCCTCCCCGTGCAGTACCTTGTGGTACAGTTTCCCCTTCCCTCCCCACTCTTAAGCAAAATGGCTTTCTCTATGTCTCCTTCCCTTCCAGAAGTCTATACAGTTGGAAAGCAATATGTTAAAATAAGCAGTTTGAAAAAAAAAATCTCAATTTTAAATGACATAGTTTGAAATTAATTTATAGAATTTGAAATACACGATCGTGATAACAAAACCAATCAATACGGAAGTGTATGAAAGTGAAAAGCAAAGCTTTCTTTTTACTCCCCTCATTCCCACCAAACTCTCTATTCCCAAAGCCACTGTTAACAGTTGGAATGCATCTATCTTTTAAGATGTTTTTTTCTGTGTCGAACACCACCCACCCTCTTTCAAAAATACTTTTACCGAGATGTCATTGGCCTAGAATAAACAGCACATATTTGAAACGCACAATCTGTTAGGTTTTGACCTATCAGATCAAAGGCCCACACCTGTGACACCATCCCCACACCAACTATCTCCCACCCCCAAAAGTTTAAAAGCAGGAACACCAACTTGGGGCCTCTAGCTCTACAGTGATGGAGACATTTGACCCATTTCTGTGCTTCTAAGAACACATGCAGAATATCCCCAAATCCAAATTCTACTTCTCACACTTGTTGAGTTGAGTGCATAAGTATTTTCACTGCGCACTCCGCATTCCATGGGGTTTAACACGAGAAAAGTTGCTTTTAAACACCCAGCTGTGGGACACCTGCGTGGCTCAGTGGTTGAGTGTCTGTCTTTGGCTCAGGTCATGATCCCAGGGTCTCGGGATCAAGTCCCACATCAGGGCTCCCTGCATGGAGCCTGCTTCTTCCTCTGCCTGTGTCTCTGCCTCTCTCTCATGAATAAATAAATAAAATCTTTTAAAAAAAAACCACCCAGCTGCTGGTGAACAGTTGGGGCTTAAGAGGCTGTCCCTCACTCTGATTCACCTGACCCATCAGTGCTTTTTTTTTAAAACCCAAGGTGGCTATTGGTGCTAGCTTTTGGTTCATTCATTTATTCTAAGATCCCATTTTTTTAAAAAAAGATTTTATTTATTCATGAGAGGCAGAGGGAGAAGCAGGCTTCATGCAGGGAGCCCGACGTGGGACTCGATCCTGGGTCTCCAGGATCATGCCCTGGGTCAAAGGCATCGCTCAACTGCTGAGCCACCCGGGCTGCCCTAAGATCCCATTTCAAAGAAGAATAGAAATAAGACTGTGGACGAGCCATGGAGGTGTCATGGATAGTTAACTATGGTTTCATTTTGAAAACCTTTGAAATCATGACTCTAGAATGCAGAGAGCTTAGATGATAAGAGCAGCGACAATGGAGTCCAGCTGTATGTTTATGCATCATTTCCTAGTTCTTCAAGACCTTCCACATCATCTTATTTGACCCTCAAGATAGCCTTGTAGTAAAGGCATTGGCATCTCTCACCTGCATTTCCAAGGCAAGAAGACTGAGGTGCAGGGAGGTTAAATCATGCGCTTTGGCTTTAAAATCAGGACTTGTGACACTCCTGGTTCTGAGTACGTCCTATTATACTATACTTACCTACTCCTAACTCTCATTTTGCACTTGAGAAAACTGGATCCCAACGAGGCCAAGCAATGTATCTCAAATCACGTGGTATGTCAAGAGCGGTATCAGAAAAACAGTGCAAGCCCCTTGACCTACAGCCCAGCACCGGCACCCACCCTAGTTCCTCTCTCATTTTGCCCAAACCCCAACAACCAGGGCATCAGTGATGAACATAGCTGATGAAACTCTGTTGGAATTACTGCTCTGAGTTGTGAAAGCAGGCATGTGAAGCCTGAAAGCCTTTGCAGGTGATTCCAATACCCACCAGGAGTGAGATCAGCCCATGGCAGGGCCTGACCTTGAGGCCAAGAAAGAGGTGGGGAGGGAGGGGCACCACCCAGAAACCTCAGGCCAACCCCCTACATACTCTTGGGTTTGGCTCTGGCCCACATTCTCACTCCCGGGACGCCAGGCCGAGGGAGCCACTCCAGCAAGGCTGTTTCACACCTGCCTTCTGACCTCTGGGCCGACCCTCTCTCCTTACTGCAGGAAGTAGGGAAGCGGCCATGGGAGCCAAGGGCTTTGTAACACATCCTCTGCCAGGACTGGGATCTGTTTCCTGAGCAGCTCTTACAATTTGAGTCCTGGTGCTTGACATGCTGGTGCAGGGAGCATGTCTTATTTCCTGCTCTCAATTCCTACTTCTGGGAGTTTTAATGAAGACCTGATCATTCTCTGTGGGCTGAATCTTGGCACAAGACCTTCCTGGAAATATAAAAATGTCACCTGGGCTTGCTTGCACTTAGGTAACTCTTGCTGGAGCAACTTAGTTTGAAAGAAACCAGGAGACCCTTCTAGTCCAAATATTTCAAACCGTTTAATTCTCAAACTTGCACAAACTATTATGGCTCTTTTGCAGTTGATTAAATTTTCTAGGACCACAATTCCTGGAGCTAGTCTTGCTTTATAAAACCTATTTAAGAGTGAGTGTTCATCTAGATTCCAAATTTAGCACTTCGCATTTTCCCTGCATTCTGCTGTTGCCAGGAAATACTGGAAGTTTTACTCGTTGGGTGGACAACTGGAGTTTTCAAATTACGTTGTATGATTTTCTCTGCCTTTCTTATGTAAGGGGAAACATTTTTGCTGTACAAATGTCAGTTCCAAATTTCAAAATCTGAATCCTAGAGGATGGAGTTCGGCTTGTACTCCACTGTGTCCTTCAAGATGACGGCTCGAGGGATGGCAAGGACATGCTGTGGAGGAAGGTGTGGCCAGAAGGTGAACACGTAATCTATAAGGCAGGCTCAAGGACGATTGCGAGGGTAAGAAAAGATGATTAGAAGGTAAACTTTTTCCTTTCCATTTGTAGTATTTGCCCTTAAGGCACCAAAGGGGAGCTCAGAGATAAGCCAGCAAAGTTGCTGGATTAATAGATTTAGAAGACCATGGGCTCTTTGGATGGACACTCTTGACCTCTTTGGAGGTCATTGCCCAGGGAGGCCAAGTGGGTGCCAGAAAGTTTAACAGAAACATTGTTTGAAATCCAAGGAATGTTGGAAAATGGTTTAAATATTTTTTTTGATATTTTTAAATTTTATTTTATTTATGATAGTCACACAGAGAGAGAGAGAGAGAGGCAGAGACACAGGCAGAGGGAGAAGCAGGCTCCATGCACCGGGAGCCTGATGTGGGATTCGATCCTGGGTCTCCAGGATCGTGCCCTGGGCCAAAGGCAGGCGCCAAACCGCTGCGCCACCCAGGGATCCCTTTTTTTGAGATTTTTATTTATTTATTTGACAGAGAGGGAGAGAGGGCATGAGAGAGAGTAAGTGCATGCATGAGCAGGGGGTGGGGTGAGGGTAGAGACAGAAGCAGGCTCCCCACTGAGCAGGGAGCCCAATGCAGGGCTTGATCCCAGGACCCTGAGATCATGACCCGAGCTGAAGGCAGACACTTAACTGACTGAGAAACCCAGGTGCCCTGGGAAATGGTTTAAATCTTCACGGAAATTTCTGTAAGAGTGCAAAAGGAATGGTTACATTGTTTGACATAGCGAAACACCCTCAATTTTTCATTGGTGATTTATCCACCACAACCTTATCCTCAAGGCAGTTTCTAGGGTGACCAGATTAGTTATTGTCCAAATTGGGACATTTTTAAAAGTGAAAGAGGTGCTATTAATACTTACACTGGAGTAATAGGCTTATAGCAGGCCTGTACTCAGCAAATGGGGATGAATTGTCATCCATGGCTCTTCCCACTGCTCCATCTTCTATTTCTCTCAAATTCTGGCATCCTCTGAGCCATCTACCTTCACTGTCCCTCCCAACTAACTAATCTGTGGGATTTCTTTTGTTTTCCAAGAGGAGCCAGAATGTAAATCACTGCTCTGCCCATTACTGGGATCAGCACAACAAAAACCTGGTGACTGTTGCATCCCTTTTGCCCCCATTCCTCTCTCTTATTTATGTTTTAAAAGAAAGCCTTCTGGTTTAGAAGCAGTGACACTCCAGAACATAAGCACACCCAGTGCCCAGATCTTGTTTTCTAAATACTGTTCTCCAATAAAATGAACAAGGCTTCCTTGGAGAAATAGCTGGTTCTAGGATTAGAGCCTGGAAAATACAAGACTTACCTGGAGAATCTTGTTGTGGCAGGAAATAAAGAAGTGCTCAAAACACTAAAGGATAGAGGCTTGTCAGAGGGACATAAACACCAACACGAAAGAGCTCCTGATGGCCAAAGCTGGGACAAGTTGAATAATTAAAAAATACGTATAGTATTGAATTGTAGCCCAGAGTATGAGATAAATATACATGAGCCCATACAGCTAGAGATAATGAGATAAATACATAAATAAATGCTGGGTGATGGGCACTGAGGAGGGCACTTGATGGGATGAGCACTGGGTGTTATTCTATATGTTGGCAAATTGAACACCAATAAAAAGTAAATTTATAAAAATAAATAAATAAATAAATAAATAAATAAATGGAGGAGAGAGAAATCTTCCTTTCAGAAGAATTCCAAAGAATATATGTAGGTGTCCTATCCCCCTGGGAAATGGAGCTTAATCCTCCTGCACCCTTGCACCCCAACCAAGTGTGGGCTGAACTTAGTGACTCATTTACAATGCATAAAATATAGAAAAGGAAAAACAGTAATTTTACTGTAGAGAAACCTTAACCAAAATTATCAAGGTGAACACCCCTGGTGATGTCATGTTGCCGTCATATACCCCCTGAGTAATGACATAGGGACTTTGTTTCTGTGAATTCCCCAAACCCCATAACCCATGTCTAACTAGGATTAAAACATTCAATGATCCTAGACTGAAGTATATTCTAAAAGTTGCCTGACCAGTGCTCCTCAAAACTGTTGAGGTCATGAAAAACATGGAATAACAGAAATGCCCAGAGTGGAGTGGCGTTCAAGATCTTTCTCAGCTTGGCCAAATTCAGACTTTACACAGGCAGTACTTACTCTTGTCCTCAACATCTTTTTTGTTTCAATGTAGTAGAACTTCTTGATGTTCTTTTTTTTTTTTTAAAGATTTTATTTATTTATTCATGAGACACAGAGAGAGTGAGAGGCAGAGACACAGGCAGAGGGAGAAGCAGGCTCCATGCAGGAAGCCCGATGTGGGACTTGATCCTGCGACCCTAGGATGACGCCCTGAGCTGAAGGCAGTGCTAAACCGCTGAGCCACCTGGCTGCCCTCTTTTTTAAAAGTATTTTAAAGTCATCTCTACGCCCAATGTGGGGCTTGAACTTACAACCCTGAGATCCAGAGTCACATGCTCTACCAACTGAGCCAGCCAGATGCCCCAAGTACCTGATGTTCTTGATAAGGAAGGGCCAAGGCTCAATGCTTTTCTCCTATTGGTATTTCCCAAAGTAAGATTTGTGTACCATTGTTGGTATGAGTGATATTCATGGCATATATAGGAATATTTTCATTCTGATAGTTACAAATCAATTATAATGTATAGTAGAAAATGATATCATTAAACCTAGGATTTCATTAATATTATTATTAGCACAAGTTTTGTTAAAACAGTGGATCAGCTTGAAGTCAATATAAAGACAAATATTATACATGCTATTATATAATAATACAATTAAGAGATGGCCAAAACTATGAAGGTGTTCCATGGAACCTGAAGTTTGGGAAACACTGTACTGTGAGTGTGTAATTAAAAAAAAAAGAAGTTTTTACTATGGCAAAATTTCAAGCATACCGGAAGTACCCAGAGGGTACCTATCATTCAGCTTTAATTATGATAGAGCAGATGGCTTAGATCTGCCCTCTGGTCCACCACAATCTGTTCCAGCTTAGTGAACCAGAAGAAGCCATAGGGATTCAGTGCCCAAAGTCCCTGTTTCAAAACAAAGGGCTCTGAAACCCACCAAGGAATTTGCACTTTATCATGGGATGTCAATGGAATTATTTGAATAGAGAAATAGTGCTATGGAAGGGTTGCATTTCAGTTTAGGAAGGATTTATTTGACAAGGTATAAAGTAGTATCGTAAGGCACTATGGCTGGGATGGTTTTTACAAATCTGAAGTTTTATATAATTTTAAAAGCACTGATTATTAAGGACTATATCTTTTTTTTTTCAATTTTATTGTGAAATCATTGACGTACATCACTGTATAAGTTTAAGGCATCCAGCCTGATGGTTTGATTTACGTATCTTGGGAAATGATTATCGCAACAGGTTTAGTTAACATCCATCAGCTCATTTAGGTACAATACAAAGAAAGAGAGAAGAAAATTAAAAAAATTTATTCTCCTTGTGATGAGAACTCTTAGGATTTACTCTCTTAACAGCTTCCCATGTACCAGGAAGCAGCGTTAGTTGCAGTCACCATGTTGTACTTTACACACCTAGTACTTATTTATCTTATAAATGGAAGTTTGTTCCTTTTGATCGCCTTCCTCCAATTCTCCCTCCACCTGCCCCTTCTGGGAAGCACAAGGCTGATTTCTTTTTCTAGGAGTTTTGTCTTATTTTTTTAGATTCCACATGCAAGCGAGGTCATATAGTATTTGTCTTTCTCTGATTTATTTCACTTCGCAAAATGATTTCAAGGTCCATCCACGTTGGGAATGGGAATCCATGCTGCAAATGGTAGGTTTTCCTCATTTTTTATAGCCGAATCATATTCCCTAGTATATATACTCCACACCTTCTTTATCCATTCATCTACCGATGGGCACTTAGTTTGTTCCTATGTCTTAACTGCTGTAAATAATGCTGCTATGAACATGGAGATGCAGATAACTTTTTGAGTTAGTGTTTTAATTTCCTTTGGATTTATTTCCAGAAGGGGATTGCTGGATCATAGGGTAGTTCTGCTTTTAATTTTTTGAAGATCCTCCATCGTGGAAATTTACAATCCAACAAGTTGGATTGCACAACAGTTGTCTAGTGCACAAGGGTTCCCTTTTCTCTGCATCTACGCCAGCACTTGTTATCTCTTGAAGGCCATATGTTGTTGTAATGCAGCCATAGGTCCAATCAGATCTTAGCACGGAAAATGTTCACTTCCTCTCCAGTATGGCAGACACACAGGAAAGAGCACTGGGTGTGGGGCTTCTGGGTGGCTCAATCCGTTAAAGGTCTGCCTTTGGCTTGGGTCATGATCCTGGGTCCTGGGATCGAGACCTGCATCGGGCTCCCTGCTCTGTGGGAAGTCTGCTTCTCCCTCTCTTTCTGCTGCTCCCCACCCTGCTTGTACTCTCCCTCTCTCTAAAAAAAAAAAAAAAAAAAAAATACTGGGTGTGGAGTCTGGCAGCTTCAAGGTTGCGAGTCTGCAGCTCCATAATTTGCTGCTTTCTAGCTATATAACCATGGGGAAGTCAGCTTACCGCTGAGCTTTTCTTTTGTCTAAGCACGGTGTTTCCTATACAGATCTAATAAGATAATAATAGTTGTAATTATGACACCAGTCCAGAGCATCCACTCACTTTAGATACACTGCTCTGGTTATTTGGCATTCCTTTACAATGGCTCCCCCCTCCCCACCCCTCCTCCCCCAACACTTGGCCCTAAGTGAGTGTTTTTACTTGGGTGGGTGAGGAGATAGATACCGACCATTGCAGAGAGGTATTCTAATAGAGGGAAGAATAAATAAATAACAGTAATTTAAAACTTTGGCCTGCAAGCCTCTTGCTCCAAGGGAATCAGCAGGTTACCTCTGTTGCTTCCTGTGATGATGTGGAAATAAATAAATCTTGATTGCGGGAGGGGATGATGTTGGTGAAGTTCCTTCCTTTGGCTGGCAGAAATAAGAAAGTATTGAAATGTATAGCAGCAATTCTCCTGGCATGCTTCTTGCAGAGAAACAGTGGGATCTTGTTGGAAATAGTTACGCCTTTGGAAAGAGAGAATTTCCTCAATTAGAGGATATAAAACAGTAATGAGAATAAGCATTTGGTAAATTCAGGAAATCGATTTCAGCTTGGAAATCCCAAAAGGGAGTATGGTTTGTGGTGATAGGGAGCAATTTTGCAGGGCTGACCCTTGGTGAAAGGGAACTTCTGATTTGAAGTTTTAAAGCTCCAAAGGACTAATGCAAAGTGGAGAAGAGAAAATGACATCCATGGGGATGCCCACTAAGACATTTGCATGCTGTAAAGCAATTGCCTGCTGGCCTAGGGGGTTTGAAGTTTCGGGCCTGCATCCTTTTTTCATTTCCACCACCGAGTACAATTATTCCCTGAATCCATTCCTATGAAATGTAATAAAATAAATATAGGCCAGATTGAACTTCCTCGATCAAATCTTCATAATATTTTAGAGGAGGAGATGCTATAGTTAGCATAGTTAGCAAGTAATTAAAAACATTTTATTTTTCACCACATAGAAAACAGCACAGAAAGGATTTGCCAAGATCTTAGCTCAGTAAAGAGTTCTCCTTCCTGGTTATGTTCTGGTGCCTCCAGGAGGCTCACGTACAACACTTGGTTGGAATATTCTCAACATGAGCAACATTGGTAGAGTGACCGGTTGGCCTGATTCGTCAGAGATTGTCTTAATTTTAAGCCTGGCAGATCAAATCCGTTTTGCAGGTTCTAGAAGCCATGGAGCTAAGTGAAGTGGGACAAAGAATGGGAATTTGACCTGATAGATTTGGAAAAGCATAGCTTGTTGGGACTCCATGCTTGTGCAGGCGTGTTCCAATCTGTAGCACCCTCTTCAAATCCCTATTCCTGCTGCTCTCTCTCTGAGCACCTGCAGGTCTCCCCAGCACGTCCTGATCTTGCAGCAACTCCCCATGAACTTCGGTTTAAGTAAATTGAAGCTCCCTCTCATGTGGTTCACCACCCCCTTCCTCTACCCAGGCTGCCTCCTCGCTGGTTCCCATTGCTTCTGGTCTTAAACTGGACTCTCCGGGAGACCAAATGACTGGTGGTTCTGGGCACACAGCCTGACATTAGGCTCAGGCCCTGCCTCCTGCTGCAAGCGCCCTTCTGTCATCCCTTCCTTCCAAGTGTGACAGGTTAATTTCCCTCCATCCTTCAAGACAAAGCTGTCATTCTGCAGGAAGACGTTCCCTGCCTGTTTGGCTAGCCTCTTACACTCTCGTATGATCTTAGACATCCTGCAGTGATTATTTTTACTGTTTTAAATTATTAAATTTAAATGAAATTATCTGTTTATTTTCATCCCCCTCATCCTTCACCTGCTGAAGTTAGATTGTAAGCTCTTTGAGGGCAGGAACTGCACCTTATTCATATTTTTTATTCCAGGGTCTTGACTATGGAAGTAATTTTTGATGGATTTTTGAAGCCAAGTTGGATCTTGTCCTCGAGTGGCTCCTGGTCTAGGGAGGAGACAAGGAGCAGGACAACAGTGACAATACAGGATCATGGTGACATGTGCATGGGGGTGTGTTGGAACATAGAAACTGCGCCCTCCTCAGTGAAGCTGATGTCTACCTTGATACATTGATATATGGCCAGATTTTAGGTGAGATTTTTATTATTGCTATCATTGGATTATTTTGTTTTGCTTTGGTTTTATTTATCTTTCTCCCCCCCCCCTTTTTTTTTTAAGAATTGTTTATTCAAGAGAGAGAAAGGGGAGAGGGAAGTTGGAGAGGGAGTTGTAAGCAGACTCTGTGCTGAGCATGGAGCCCAATGCAGGGCTTGATCTTATCACTGAGACAATGACCTGAGCAGAAACAAGAGTCAGACACTCAACCAACTGAGCCATCCAGGTGCCCCTGTCTTTTCCTTTCTTTATGCTTTCTTCTCTCTAATTTCCTATAAAGCTTTGAAATAAAAAGCTTCACTTATTGATGGCTTGTCAGTTATAAAATAAGAGTGAGTTTGTAGCTGATGACTGAAGCTCCTTCTAGACACAACTTTGACAACTTTGTGACTCTCCAACGGCTGGAAAATGAGGAGACCCGTGGATCCAGGAGGCCTGTGTGAGGGAATATTAAAATAGGACTCTTTGTGTGTCTAGTTTAACTGATGCCCAGAACTGAGAATGGTTTCACAGGTGGTACAGCACCTACAGGGTACGTGTGACAGACTTTCAACATGATTCCATTACCTTTCACTCATCACCCACCTCAAGGTTATAAAAGATGTTGGAGGTTATTCATAGAGAGACTGGAGGGCACGGATTCCTCTGGTGAGGGTTGTAGCCTGTCCTTACTCCTTCTCAGGGGCATGAGTAGAGAGTCCCCACAACTTAAGCCATGCACAGGGCCTCAAAAGGTTGAGTCAATGTGCTCAGGAGCTTGGAAAAATGTAGGGTCTGCTGTTTGATGCCTTCCTATGTAAAATATAGTGTATTAATAGAAAATGTGAGGTATAGTAAGGCCAACAGATCAGGAGACTCCTATCATTGAAAAGATAGGTTGTTGGGACACCTGAGTAGCTCAGCGGTTAAGTGTCTGCCTTTGGCTCAGGCCGTGATCCTGGGGTTACGGGATCGAGTCCCACATCGGGCTCCCTGCATGGAGCCTGCTTCTCCCTCTGCCTATGTCTCTGCCTCTCTCTCTCTCTCTCTCTCTCTCTCTCTGTGCCTCTCATGAATAAATAAATAAAATCATAAAATAAAATTAAAAACAAAAAAAGAAAAGATAGGTTGTTATAGTTCCTGAGAATGGGGCATGGCACCCCTTGGGGGTGGGTGTCCACTGGGAGGCACCAGGACAGTCAGCAGGCGGAGGGACAAACTGTGAGTAAGAGGCTTTATTATGGTTTATGTAGGAAGGAATGGTGACACAGTAAGCAGACATAGAATTAGCCAGGGTGAACAATTGTCGTGGGCTCTGGTCCTAGGGGCTCTCCCTACTTGATTGGTACCTGGTTCTGGGGTGATTGGTGCAGGTAAATAGTGGTGTGGAGGGTAAGAGCCTGATAGAGGAGGTGTGTGGGGATGTGGGCTCTAGATTGGTTGGTTTTATATGTGACAGGTGCCCTCGCGGGTAAATTGTTTATGGTCTCTAGGAACTGGCTACCCCTTGGAGGCCCAGTCTCTCAGGGTCAGGAAGTCCTCGATGTCCCAGCATCAGACAGTAGAAAATGAAAGGGATGGTTACTAACCCTGCTGGGGAAGTCTGAAGTCACCAGGTGCAGGCTGAATCCGTACCTGTGTGGAGGGAGACAGATATGCTGGGAATAGCTTGTTTACTCAAACGCTGGGAAAATGGGCAGGTTTCCTGGGGCCCAGTGTGGAGCCAATCAATGCAAGCAACTTTTTTTACAGGTATCCTTCCCGGGAGAGCCTCCTGCAGAGACACAGGAACTGCACAGAGGGGTTGGTAGTTAGCAACCCCAGGCCCCCCATGCCCGTGAAAGTGTCCTAGGGGGACAGCAGGAGGAAAAGCATGGCCCTTGCTAAGGAGAGGCCTTTAAAGAGCCCATAAAGGGAGCCTGGGTAGCGGAGTCGGTTGAGGGTCTGACTCTTGGTTTTGGCTCAGGTCATGATCTCAGGGTCATGAGATCTAGCTCTCCCCCCTCCCACCTCCCTGTTGGGCTCTGTGCTCAGGGTGGAATGTGCCCATGTGCTTGCTTGTACTCTGTCTCTCTCAATTAAATAAATAAAATCTTAAAAAAAAAAGAACATACAAAAATCTATGAAAAAGAGAGTATGCTGGGTGCCAAATATATAACTGTGCCTGTCAAATGTGACTTTTTTGTACTCTTCCTCTTATCGCTTCTTCCTAGGCCTGATACTAGAGGAACAGCAGGTACCAGATGGCGGAGGAGGTAGATTAACAATGGGAAGTGTCTCCTCCTCCCCAATGGCCTCTGGGATTGGGCCCGAGCTGGGGGGGTCATGAGGGAGGAGGACAAATTTCCCACTGTACAGGAATTTGGATGTAATATTCATCTGGACTGGTGTTGGGTGCTTATCAGTTGCATGTTATATTCCCTAAGAGTGCTTGGGAAAGCTGTGGGATCTCCCCAGGGTGTCATCTGGGGTGAGAGAGAGGACTTGGTTATGGGGCTGGTTTGTGGAAGCAATAGGGGAGCAGATAAAGCCCTGCTTTGGTGACGCCCCATTGTGTGCCAACTTATTCGATAAACCTGTCATATGAGCGGTCAGTGTGACAAAGTGTTTTTCAAGCCCCCTGTGCCCGGAGCAGCATCCCTGGAACTTAGGGGATGATAACTAAGCAGACAGGACATCTGTCCTTAAAGTGCTAATGGTTTAGTGGGAGGGAGAAACAGGCCAGTCCACTGTGGCCGCCTGCCTCTTCCAGGTCTCCCCGTGGCTGGCTGGTTTCTCCCCCACTTCAGGCCCCCTTGTCCTGCCGTGAGACTTAGGAGCTCAGAGGTGTTGATCACCTGCCCGAAGACCCTGGCACGGTCTGCAGCCTGCAGACGCTCACTGGGCTCTGGGTACTGGTGCCCGGTGGCTGGACTTCTGGCAAGACATGCGAAACATGGTGATCCTGGGTCAGTTACCCCACCGTCGAGCCTATCTTCCCAATCACTGCTTGGAGATAAGTAACTCTGTGCCTTGAACTTGTTGTAAAATGAAATGCAACGTTGGTTACGTGTTTGCCAGAGTGCCTTCAGACTGGCGGCCTTCCTACCCAGGAGTACTGTTATTAGCATCCGTGTCAACCTCCCCTCCTCCCCTCTCTGGCCTTCTCCCTCCAGTGGTTGGTTGGTTTGAAACCAACTGGATAAGTTTCAAATGGCTACAGTCTGAAGACTATCTTTATGGTTAGATGCTTCTATGGGGAAAGAAATGGAGAATTTTTTTTTTTTTTTAAAGAAACTAAGGAGTAGTGCATGACATCATTCTTAATAAAACAGAGTTAAGGAGTCCAACTGGAAAGGTTGATGACTTTGTAGTAACTTTTTTTGTGTGAGTGTACCAGTGAGATTAGGTGTGTCAGACACATTTATATTTTGCAGAAGGGAGTGATTTAATTTTCCTTTGTCTATGCTGTCCATGAAGCCAATTATACCTGGGATTTATAACAACTGATTAGTTTAGTGAAACAGGAAGGCACTTGAAAAAATTAAAAAGAAGAATATGGTTGTCATTCCCTCATCAGGTGATCTCCAACTGCCCTTTGCCTTCCTGGTGTATGAGAACTGGTTTTCCCAGAGGGAAGTCTGAGGTGTTTGATGCTGTTGCCTCGTTTTCTAGTGCGATTAATCAACAGCTTGTCTCCAACAGACTGTTTGGGTCTTTAGGATGAGAATTATCTCCTTTACTTTTTTTTGTGTGTTAAATCACTTAATAATTATTCATTTTCTTTGTCTTGCAAGTTGACTCTTGAATCATCACAAATCGATTAAAATAAGTTCGTGGCACTTTTAATGTTAATCCTTTTTCCACATAATTCTTTGAACATAACTACTTGAAAATTGGCCATCTCTGTATTTATTAACCAGAACAGTTCATTTTCAAATCCTGCCATGTAACAGGGAGTTCCCCGCGTTCTTTTTATTGTTATGGCCCATATGAGACCTGATGAGTAAATGAGATCTATCCTCAGACACATCTTAGCATTTGGATTCACACAGATTCTGAAATTCAGAATTGATAATTAATTTTAAAGTCTGATGTGGAAATATGTGCCCACTGAGAATTCTCCTGAGCTTGTTTATGGAAAATAAATATTAATTTTGTTAAACTGTATGCATTTGCATTTATTTTTCCCAAATCCATTAGCTTGCTCAACAAAAGGCAAATAGAAGCAAATGCTCCTAGATTAGCAACTTTTTAAAAAATTTCTCTCAGGGATATTTTTAATAGAAATGTGTGTGTGTTTGATAAATATATATAAATTTGGGGGTGGTGGTATCAGCTTACCCTGTCCGTTGAAATGAGAGCTCCTATTTAAACATACTCTTTCTGGTTCATTTTCATTACATTGTCTGAGTAGGTGACCAATTTGATGGGGCAGTTCGTCACACACACACAAGACACAATGTAAGGCCAAGGCCTGACTGATTGGGCTGGTAGAGATAAAACAAACCACCTTCAGATTCAGACCATTTATTACGTATACAACAGAAGAAACAATAGGTATGCAGCTCCCTGTGATCCTTATCTTTCACACCGGAAAGTACGACCCAGACAAAGGGGCTGGATCTTTGCAACCTGACTTATGGATTCCCCACTACCGAAGAGCCAATCCTAAACTGCAGCTACATAGATTTATATTCTGCATTTCTGCTGTGAGGGAGGCATGCCAAAGACTCCATATTGTATCAGAACCTGGGAGGCGGTGATGAGCTGTCTCATGACAGCCTCTCAGGGGAGGCAGGGAGGTGAGCAGGCTATGGCCTCCCAGCAGCTCCCCATGGGCCTCCCATGCTCTTGTGTTCTGGGAAAAGCATGAGCCATTTTGGGATGCCTCAGATGATCTGTGCTTCAAGCTTTTGCCTGCACGGCCTAGGGGATATGTGGAAGGTTGCCAGGGCGCCGTGGTGAAACTGCTCCCCTACACCATCTTTTTGAGAAATGCCCCCTGCAACGGGCAAGTGAGAAAGAGTGTAGCAGCCTTTTTGGTTTCATTCTGAGGCTGTGGCTTGTCCTGCTGGTCCAGTTTTCTCAGAGCTGCTTGGAATCCGTAGTGAAGTTTTCTATGGACAGATCTCAGTTACTGGCTGGGAGACCAGAGGTCTGTGATGCTTGACCTCAAGAGGGTGCCCAGTTGATTAAGAAAGTAGAGGATTGGTGATCCCTGGATGGCTCAGCAGTTTAGTGCCTGCCTTCAGCCCAAGGCATGGTCCTGGAGTCCTGGGATGGAGTCCCACATCCGGCTCCCTGCATAGAGCCTGCCTCTCTCTCTGCCTGTGTCTCTCATGAATAAATAAATAAAATCTTAAAAAAAAAAAAAAAAAGAAAGTAGAGGATTTTCCCACTGATTGGCTTCAGATTTTGCTGTACTGGGCTTTACTTGGTAAACACACCTGGTGGTGGACAGCTTAGACTCTGCAGTTGGAAGACTCTGACACTTACCAGCAGGATGAACTTGAGCAAGCTGTCTGGACCCTGTAGGTCTCCATTTCCTCAGCTATTGAATGGGGACAATAGCATGAGAAGCTTGTACGAAGTCATATGAGTAACACACTTAGAATGGTGTCTGACCCATGGTAGTACCCAATCAAAGTAACCCTAGATATTTTCGAGAACATATTATAGTATTGTGTTCTCTACTGAGCACTCGGGGTAGGGGAGGAAGACAAGGGAAGAAAAACCCTAAGCTTTGTTAATTTACCACAGAGTTGAATTAACTGAGTTTGGACCAATAGTCATAGAGCTGCCAGTCAATGAACATTGACAATGGTTATGGAATGGTCTTTGTAAAGGAGAGATCGGTGGTCACAGGAGTCATCTTTTGGTTGGATTATATTTAATTACGTCTCTGAATTGGCCCGGTGACGTGGCCACAGGTGGAGAGCAGGAGGTCCTTCATCAAAATCATTGTGCATAATGGTCTTGGCCAGGGACTGCCTACACACCTCGCTTGGCCTTTCATCGTCCAGCCTGGGGGATGCCTGAACAACCTATTTGATCATTTTGACTGAAATGACTGGTCATTTCACATCCTTTGCTGAGGACATTAAACACAGGTGTGCAGGGATAGAAGGTGAAGGCTCAGTCACTTTCCAATTAGGAGCCCGTCGGTTCCCTGAAACCCAATCACATGGAGTGAACCAGACGCCCCTGTCTGGAGTTCTGTATTCAACCTAGGATCCAACTCTCAGTGGAAAATTAAAAACAAAGTCATTATTATATATTAGATTTATTAAAAATGCAACTATTACCAAGAGCCCGTGGGCATGTGTGGAAAATGCTGTAATTAAATTAAATTAAATTAAATCCAGCAGCTAGAAGTAACATTTTCCACTAAGGAGGAGGAGGAGAAAGAAAAAAAAAAATAAGCCCATAAGAGAATTCCAGACCAGAAAAGTGCAAGAAGTGGCCAGGATTCTTCCTGGAGAAGGAAGATGTTGTAACTGTTAGTATTATTATTATTGCTGCCCTGAGATAATGGAAAAGTAATATGTAAATTTGGAACCAGATTGGAACTTTCCAGGCATTGGGAAATGATGTTTGTTTGGAAGAAGGTGAGTAACATTAAAGCCAGAAGTGGAATAGCTACTATTATAGAGAGAAAGTTTATTTGTAGTGATTATCTCGAGTAATTATTCAAATAGTGACTCTCGGATCAGTGGGAAAGTAGTACTCTTTCCATGCTGCCAAGGTCAGGGGGGGCAAAGTTGCTGGCAGACTCAACTGTCATGCTTCATTTCTGGAAGAATTAGAGTAGTGCTAAGATGAGAGCTGATGGGTACGACTGGAGCTTTAGTTCCTTTCTTTAAGAAAGCCTATGCTTCTGGTTTTCATCTGCATGTGGTAGGAGAGAAAAGCAGGCAGAGAGTCAGTGGGATGAACCATGTACCTACATTCTATTTCTCCTTTTTTTGAGATTCATTGCTATAACAGGGTTGGATGCCCCCCCCCCCCAAAGACCCCGAGGTGTGTTCCCAGATCCCTTAGGACTAGAAGCCCAGAAAGGGGCAGAAGGCTCTCCCAGTTAGTGGAGTAGCTGGACCTGAATCCGAGTGGCCTGATTTGCTGGCTTCTTCAGCAACATCAGCATTGGCCACAACTGCACTGCTTTTTCTGAAATCGGGACGGTTCTGGGGGTATTTTTAACAAATGAAGTGGTCCAGGCAGCCTGAGGATGAGGTCAGAGTAAGGCCAGTTACTTCAAGGGTGGTGACTCCCTAAAATGCATAGCCCGAGGAATCCCCAGGCAGCAGCAACGGAATGGATCACTGGTCTTGAGGCCGATGGTTACGGGCCATCTGGCTACCAGAAATGTTCCACTGGTTTTGTATCAGAATCTGTTTTTTTTGTCCCATATTGGAGAAATTTGTTATCCTCCTGAATTCCACCCAGGATGTGTCTTGGCTCTCAACTGGCCCGTGCTGAGTTGGTTGAGCTGATTGATCAATTTTGAACATCAAAAAAAAAAAAAAAAAAAAATTTTGAACATCAGATTTGATTGATTTGTACTTGGCCAAATAATCTAACTTGCGTCGGTCAAAATGGTGGAACCAGTTGCTGGACGGTAACTGCATCCAGATCGTTACCAGGCCACTCAGGGATGGTGATTGAAAGCTCTGAAGCCCAGAAAGGATCCTATTCTCTCAACCTAGCATTCGTGGGGCATTCTGCACGAGGACTCACAGATTCACTTTACTCAGGGGAGAAACCCATGAGGACTTGTAATGATTTTTGGATGTTTTTTTATGGCGACCTCACTAACTGCAGTACTAAGGCTCTTGGGGACAGGGGAGGTGGTGAATTCCGCATCCCAGATGGGCAGCCCTGTAGGCAGTGAGGCTCTTTGGCTCTGCAGTGGGGCTGCACCTGTCTCTGGCTGTGAATGAAGACTTCCTCAGTTTATGTAAAAGGGGCTCCCTTGTCCCCTACAACCCTCTGTGGGAAGATTGGGAGGAATCAGGGGCTCATTTAACATAATGTAATTTAAAAGAACACACTGCTTCGTTTACATCCAGAGAACTCAAGTGCCAAATGCCGTGCTTTGAGTTGCTCTGTTTTTACTCCTGTTTTCACTTGTTATTGTAGGGGTGAGGTCCTTTGGCTGGTCACCTTGATCCAAGCCCCGGTTGCACAGCAAGTTTGTCATTTTTTTTCTCTAATCCTTCCAAAGTGGCAGAAGTCATGTTGGAGTGTAAAGGGAATCATACTTACAGTTCATTTTTATCTACCGGGGTCAGATCTGCAAAAGCCAACAAGCCGTTCGACCTGCCATACAGCACAGGGAAAAAAATCAGTTTTAATTCTATGGCAATCCGCATCATTTGCCAGTTGAGACTCGATAATTTCAGAGGATGTCCAGAAGTTTCTTTGTAGTATGTCCCTCCGTAGGATGTTTCTCTCCACAAAAAAAAAAAAAAAAAAAAAAAAAGAGGAAAGTTTAGAAGATAATATCATGAAAAAGAAATCACATTTCTTCACATTTCTTTAAAACAGTTTTCTAAAAAAAAAAAAAAACAGTTTTCTACCTCTACCTCTATTTCTTTTTTTTTTTTTAAATATTTTTATTTATTTATTCATGAGAGACACAGAGAGAGAGGCAGAGACACAGGCAGAGGGAGAAGCAGACTCCAAGCAGGGAGCCCGACATGGGACTCGATCCTGGGACTCCGGGATCACGCCCTGAGCCAAAGGCAGATGCTTAACTGCTGAGCCACCCAGGCGTCCTTCCACCTCTATTTCTAATGCCAATGCTAGAAATCATGAGGAAGAAATCCAAGCATGGCTTGATGGCTATGTGTGTTGGATTTGCTCCACCACGTTCTCCTGAAGTCAACTGAGGGAAGCAAACTGGGGAGACAGACAAGGAAGTGTAGAGCAGAAAAGGGATGTTAGAGAATTCTATGCTATTTCTAAGATTGTGTACAATTTACAAAAGACACCTGACACCTGAAGTCTTTTGGAGTGCGTGTCTCCATTTCCACTGCTGCACGTGTGGGTGAGTTCGGGGGTGGTTGTGAGTGCACAGCTTGAACACGGCAGGGTGGCCGAGCACTTGCAAGGCTCAGCATGCCAGCTGCCTGCCCAGCTGGGTCGGAGGAGGGAGTTGGGGGGGTGCAATGTGGTTTGGGAGAATCACTGTGGGGCATGGAATGATGACATGAATAGTGAATAAGGAGTCCGAATATCCTTTGAGAGAGACGCTGATTCCACGTGAAGGGCTAGATGCAACAATGGGAAAAATATTGTTGCTAATTCATTGGCTTTGTTGTCATTTCTGCACATCCAATTTCTGTAGATATTATGAACCCATCTTTATCCCAAATATGATTTATGCGGAATGGTTGCAAGAGTGGAAAGCAGGGCTGATGTATGCAAGTGGGAGTTTAGTCTAGGATATTTATGTATAGTCCCTATGTATTAGGCCATTTGTCAATAGGTGTGAACATAGCTTTGAACAAGACTTCTTGTTTTCTTAGTTCTGTTAAAGAGAGACAGCGTATGGATAAGAGTGTGGACTTGAATCAGCAGATCTGGATTTTTTTTAAAAATTTATTTATTCATGAGAGACACAGGCAGAGGGAGAAGCAGGCTCCATGCAGGAAGCCCGATGTAGGACTTGATCCCGGGACTTCAGGATCATGCCCTGAGCCAAAGGCAGATGCTCAACTGCTGAGCCACCCAGGTGCCCCTCCTCCTCTGGAGACTTTTAGAATGAATCTGCTTCCAAGTTCATTCAGGTTGCTGCCCAATTTGGTTCTTTGTGGCCATAGGACTGAGGTCCCCCCATCCCAATTTCTGGTGGTTCACTGTGCTCTTAGAGGCTGCTGGCATGCCTCCTCATGCTTTTCATATGGCTCGGGGGTGGGTGGAGTCCTCCTCACCTTTTAAAATCTCCCTGACTTCTCCTACTGCTGCCTCTTGGCCAAGGACATCCCTTTGCTTTTAAGGGCTCATGCAATTAGATTGGGCCCACCTGGATGATTCAGAATAACTTCTCTCTCTTAAGGTCTGTAAACTTAACTATCTCTGCAATGTCTGCTGTATTGCGTAATGTAACATATTCACAGGATCCAGGGAGTGGGGTACGGGCAACTTTGGGGGTTGGTATCATTCAGCCTACCACAGTTGATTTGGAAATTACCTTCTCTTTCAAGAAGAGCTTTCATTGTTGTCAGATTGTTCATGGGTTTCAAGTACGTAGAGTTTAAATTAAAATTATAGAATTTTAGAGGTAGACAGCTTCTTAAGATTCCTAAAGTTCAAAGTCCCCATTTCACAGATGAGGAAACCAAATGGAGGTTGGTGGGAGGGTCAAGGCTGCATCTCGTGTTTCTTGATTTCTGGTTCTTCTTCGTGGCTCGGGACGGATTATGTCCTTGGGATGGTGGGCCTTTAGGAAGAAACAAAGGAGAAGCACTAGCCATGGGCAGGCCAGGCTTTTTGTCCACACCGCCCCCCCCCCCCAAATACCTGACTTTTAGAAAGTGTTTCTAAGTGAGACAGTTATTTAAGTGTTATTTTATACCATTCCAGAATGGTGGACATTTTTGAGACTTTTTGGACAAATCTCACTTCTTATAAATACCAGGGATATTTAACACACTTCTCTCATTCAGATGTTTTATTTTATTTTTTTTTTATTTTTATTTTTTTTTCATTCAGATGTTTTAGATGAAAAGAAGAGAGTATTTTGTTTTTTCTTCCTAGTATAGTGTAAATATCTTTGTATCTGAGCTTAATGAACCTGAGAGAAGGAGGAAGAATAGGATGTAAGAGGATGAAAAGAGAACCTGAAACAATCAATTCCAGGAGATTTTTTTTTTTTTTTTTTTTTTAGATTCATGAGAGACACAGAGAGAAAGAGAGAGGCAGAGACACAGGCAGAGGGAGAAGCAGGCTCCATGCAGGGAGCCCGATGTGGGACTCGATCCCAGGACCCCAGAATCACGCCCTGGGCTGAAGGCAGATGCTCAACCACTGAGCCACCCAGGCGTCCCTTCCAGGGGATTCTTCAATAAACTTCTCACTGTCCTGCCTGTGACATCTCAGGCTGAGAGAACACACAAGACCAGCGGTGGTTTATTTTTGTCACCATCAGTGGGAGTTGGAAAGGGGTCCTATTATCTATCTATCTATCTATCATCATCATCATCATCATCATCTATCAATCACCTACCCATCTATCTACCCACCTATCTATCCATCTGTTATCTATAAATCATTTGCCTATTTATCCATCCATCCATTAATTATTCTTTCGATCCCACTTCATTCAGTCTACACTTATGGAGGGCCTGCCCGTTCCCTGCCTGGTGCTGTGCTAGGGGCTGGGATACACCAACGAGTGAGACATGGCCTCTGTCTTTACCGAGCACACAGTTCAGTCAGGGAGACAGATGCAGAAACAGATGCTGTCCCAGAAGTGTGACTAAAACCCCAGTCTGATAGAAAGAAGCTCAGAGACTCCTACCCTTTTTGTTTTTTAAGATTTTATTTATTTATTCATGAAGGACACACACACACACACACACACACACAGGCACAGGCACAGGCAGAGGCACAGGGAGCCTGATGTGGGACTCGATCCCAGGACCCTGGGATCACGACCTGAGCCGAAGGCAGACGCTCAACCACGGAGCCACCAGGTGCCCCCAAGACTCCTGCTTTTTAAGAAGAGGCGGAGGGAAGCAGACAGATACCTCCCTCCACGACCTAGTAGGTGCTGATAGAAATTTGCAGCCACCACAGGATGAAAGGGTAGGAAGGGGGGGATCTGATCTGTCATTTTATATAAGGTGCCCAGAGACAGGGGAGTTTTTATGATTAGCCTTGTGGGGGCTGCGGTGTTCATGGTAAGAGGGGCTGGCTGCCCCCCCAGAGGGAGCACAGGGGTGCTTTTCCTTCCCTCACATCAAATGAAGGGACCCCTCAGACGGTCATTTGGGAAGCTGGGGTGTGCGGCTGTGGGGCAGGGAGATGGGCATCTCGTGCCCTGGGCATCAGACTTGCTGATGGGCCCCTGAGAAAGGGGGAAGAGGCAGGGGAGCCCGCAGGGCTGAGAAGCGGGGGCAGCAGGGCCGCGGCCTGCCAGACTCGTCCTGGCTCGGGAGGGGCCTTGATCTCTAGGGGGTTGGCTGTTATGAGGGAGGGGGTTGGCTTTGAGCCCTTTGTTGAGACTCCGTGTAAGTAGGCTACCCCACAATGCGGGGGCCTCTAAGGCTGGGATCTGGGAAGATAGGAGAGATGGAGCTAGAGCAGCACCCCCACATCAGGGGATCCATGCAGTGCAGCCCATAGAGTGAGGAGGAGCTTCTCGAATCCTCTAGCCAGGATACTCACGAACCCCATGGAAGAGTCAGCTTGGGGCCTGGGCCCCACAGGCCTGGTCTCACTGGCCAGAGCGAGGGTGACTCGAGCTAAGTAGGGAGATGCTTTGCCTTTCAGGGGTCCCCCCCACCCCTTCTCCAGGGGGTCTGGAGTCTGAGCAGGGAGGAGGTGCTGCAGGGCAGGCTGGTCTCCAGCCCCTCGGGCCGTGGATCTGACGTGCACTGAGGCAGGAGGAAGTCAGACGTGAGCCCAGACTTGTTACAGGATGGGCCTGGGTCTTAATGACTGCAAGGAACCGGGAAGTTGTGGGACCTGCCCGAGGTGTTAAAGGATTTATTATCAAGCAGGGGAGAAAGATTTGACAGAGCGTGAATAAAAACAGTGATTAAAAATATTTTTTGTTTCCCACTGATTTGAAATTCCAATTCCTCAATCCGCTGGTTACAAAATAAATACAAAACAGAGCGGCTGGTCTTCTAATGGTGGCAAAAACGAGTATTTTTCCTTTCTTGCACAATGTTTTGTTTTTCCTAGATTTAATGAAATTGTTTTTTTTTTTTTTTTTTTTTCCTTTTTGGTTTGCTTAGATTTCTATTTACATATCACCAATGCAACCCCAAACACTTACCCCAGTTGTCAAAACCACTCAGGATGTTGAAACACATTAGGTATACTTTCATCTTTGCCTTGTTGAAAACATCCTTTGTAGAGCCCCTTCTGACCAAGTATGATATGGAAAAAGTGTAGAAGTAGGGTCTATAAAACCGGTTTAGAGGTTTTAAGTGATAGTTGATTTAATTGGTAGGAAGTTCATTGTACTTCCCTTAGTGTACTGGTGGACCCCGAAGAAACCTAATGAATTCTTAAGGGTTTATTAATAAAGGCATAATGTTTGCAGTGAAGGAGGTGATTTATTTATTCTCCTTTGTGAAGCCATATTTCAGTAATAATATTCAGTAATAATTCAGTAATAATAATACTAGCTACAATTTGTCAAGCACTTTCATTGTGCTTGGCACCATTTTAAGTGCTTCACACATATTAACTCATTTAACCCACACCTTATGATGAGAAAAAGAAGACATAGCAAAATATAAGTTCTTTTTTAAAAAAATCTTTAATTTTTAAAAAATTTTTATTTATTTATTTATGATAGTCACACAGAGAGAGAGAGAGGCAAAGACATAGGCAGAGGGAGAAGCAGGCTCCATGCACCGGGAGCCCGATGTGGGACTCGATCCCGGGTCTCCAGGATCACGCCCTGGGCCAAAGGCAGGTGCCAAACCGCTGCGCGGGATCCCAAATCTTTAATTTTTTAATTGGAGTTCAATTTGCCTACATACAGCATAACACCCAGTGCTCATCCCGCCAAGTGCCCCCCTCAGTGCCCATCACCCAGTCACCCCAACCCCCCGCCCACCTCCCTTTCCACCACCCCTTGTTCATTTCCCAGAGTTAGGTGTCTCATGTTTTGTCACCCTCATGATATTTTCACTCTTTTTCTCTCCTTTCCCCTTTATTCCCTTTCACTAATTTTTATATTCCCCAAATGAATGAGACCAGATAATGTTTGTCCTTTTCTGACTGACTTATTTCACTCAGCATCATACCCTCCAGGTAAGTTCTTACCCATGGTTACACAGATGGTAACTTGTCTGAGATCCAGCAAATTCTAACTGAACCCAAGTAGTATGGCTCCAGAATCAATGCTCTTGACCACTATCCTGCATGAACGCTTCAACTATTTTATCAGACACTTGAAAGAGAACACTCCAAACAGTGAAAGGACTTCAAACCAAGCTGGACGGGAGGGTAGTTGAAGGTACTGTGGATGCTGGATGAGAAGAGTCACAGGAACCTGGTAAATACCCTTTAATCTTTGAATAACTATTAGGAGAAAGAAGAATTAGGTTTCTTTCTCTCTGACTCCAAAGACAAAGCTCAGACCAGTGATTAGCAGCTATAGAGAGGCGGACTTTAGCTAAGGATGCAGAAATCCCTTCTAAAGACCAGCTTTTCAAAGACTGCTTGAACTGCCTTGAAAAGGAGCAGTTCCTTGGCATTGGAAGTATTTAAGGAGGAGCCCGAATACTAGTGGTAGGATTGAAACATCAGCCAGGGGGTTGCATTAGAGGACCATTAACATTTAAAATCTTGAGATGCTAGGATTTTATCCATCAGGTGAAATGCTTCTATTTGGGAAGCATCCTCAGATTCCCTTGATTTTGGAATAGAAGGTCATCCCAAAAGGCCATTGTAGCATTTCCCTGGTGGCGAGTACATCTGTGTCCAAACCAATGGAAACGGTTTAAAATATTTCTCCCCCCCCCACCCCGCCTGCCTCCCTTTGACAGTCTCCAAAGGGAAGCATCACAGAATCTTAGGCTTATGAACATTTGGTATTGAATGGACAGAGAGAGACTGCTGAGTGTGACACTGTCTTTGCAGAGGAGGGGACTGGGAACAGTGACACGACTCTCCCGAGGTCACCCTGTTGGGTTGTGCCAGCGTGGGAACTAACATCCAGCCCTCTAGATTTTGAGTTCAGTTTTCTTTGCAACATACTACACTGCCATTCACATTCCCTTTGGAAATTTCTTCCTTGCATCTGATTTAAATCTTTCACTTTGAAAATAAATAAAATAGGGATCCCTGGGTGGCGCAGCGGTTTGGCGCCTGCCTTTGGCCCAGGGCGCGATCCTGGAGACCCAGGATCAAATCCCACGTCGGGCTCCCGGTGCATGGAGCCTGCTTCTCCCTCTGCCTGTGTCTCTGCCTCTCTCTCTCTCTCTCTCTCTCTCTGTGACTATCATAAATAAATAAAAAATTAAAAAAAAAATAAAATAAATAAAATAAAATATTTTTCACTTTGTGCTCTATTTCCAGTTTCTTCCCATCTTTACTGAGAGCGGTGAGGGTTGGCCATTTTTCCTGGCAATAAAAGGCCTTTTGTCTTGAATAATGGAATGCCCTCTGTTAGCTGTGTGTCGTGTTCTCCTCTGCTCGGATGGGCCATGCCCATTTCACCCTGGCTCTTATCTGAAAGTAGCAAGAATTCTGAAGAATAAAAGGCAAAGCTAGTAGTTTCTGCTGTTTGTAGGTATTTCTCAAATACTCATTTGAGACCAAGGATGAGATCTGGTTCTGACACGTGGGGTTCACACAGATGTCCTCTCTGCAGGGACAGGCTGTTTCTGTTTCATCACTGACTGAAGACATAGTTTCACATGGCAAAACTGTAGCGAGGGGGGCAAGTCTGTGGGGTCCAGAACCTGACATGTAGAGAGGGAGGCAAGTCTGTGGGATCCAGAACCTCACATAGCAGCTTTGTCTAGAGCAATCCTTTTCCCACTGTTTTTTGTTCCTGAGTTTCCATGATCTACCTGACATGCAGCCCCCCCTTGAGCTGGGCTTTCCAATCATGGGTGCACTACCTCTTTGCAAATAAATATAATTGAATATACCCCTGCTTCTTCCCCTTCTCCCCTCTTACCCCTCCTTATTGGGTCAGTGTGCACCGTGATGCACAAAGCAAGCCCAGGTGGCTATAACTCTATCTAACCACGGGAGGGCAGGAGAGTCTAAAGAATGAAAGGAAAACGCACCTGAAAACAAACTCCCTTTTGTTCACAGAGAGGCCAAATCATCAAATGATCCGCAAAACCTGAAACTTTTAAGAACGACAGAGGAGTGTTAGGCCTTAAGCGGCCAGCTTGCTGGCTTGACCATCCACAATAAAGCGGAGGACTTCTGGGCTCCTGACTTTAAGCTGTGGTCTTTGGCAAATCAGCTAACCCTCCTAGAGGGCCTCAGTTTTCTCTGTAAAAATGGTCCTGATGTTGCCCCTCACCTATGGTTACTGCAGGACTTAAACCAAAGAGCACGGAAGAGCACCTGGCCTGGCTTTCTTCCAGCCTTCCTCAGCAGCTGGTCCTCGATGTTTTTCGATGCCAGATTTCATTCCTCTGAGAAGCCTTCCAGATTCCCTGATCCTGATCTCATAGTACTTTGTGTCTTTCTGATAGTCCTTCTCACATTGTGCTTTTTTTTTTAAAAAAGATTTTATTGATTTACTCATGAGAGACACAGAGAGAGGCAGAGACACAGGCAGAGGGAGAAGCAGGCTCCTTACTGGGAGCCTGATGTGGGACTCGATCCCAAGACCCCAGGATCACAACCTGAGCCAAAGGCAGATGCTCAACCGCTGAGCCACCCAGGCGTCCCTCACGTTGTATTCTAATTATTTGCTTCCAAGTCCATTTTCCTCATTGGACTAGAGCTCTTTTAGGGCAGCTGCCACATATTTCTCCAGCTGGCACTCAAGGAATGGAGGGATTTAAGCATCTCTCTTTCTCTTCTCCTCCTCTCTGCCTTTCTTTATTCATTTATGAGTTTCTTGAGCCAAGCACCAAGCTAGGCATTAGGGAGCATATAGTCCCTGCTGACACGGTTTACAAATTAAATAAGGCCTGGGTGAAAATTACTAGCAATGAAAGGGTATGCCTGACAGTCACACGATTAACCAGCGCACCTACCAAACTAGGCAAATGTCAGCAGGGTGCTAAAAGACAAGGGGAGATGTGCCTCGTCTGGCACATGTTGGGATTCCAACAATTCTTGGCTATAGACATTAAGAAGACATTTAAGAAGAAATACAGAAAATACATGCAAGGAGGTTTGTTAATCATGTAACTGGGAATGGGCAGGTGATAGAGGTTTCAAAGTTATAGTAAAATTCAGAAAGAGGGCCAGAGAAGAGTGGCATTGTGCTGAGTGAAGTCATGCTGAGTGCAGGATGGTGCAGTAGTGGTCAAGGGCTGGGCTTTGGGGTCGGGCAGGGCCAGCTTCTTCATTCGCCTATGTAGGGGGCAGGCGACATTCTTCACCTTTCTAGGCTTTAGCTTCCTATTTGAAAAATAAAGGGTTCCTGTGAATATTAAACAGGAAGCGGCTGAGTCCCTATCTGGCCCAGGAGAAGGGAAGGGCAGTTGTCACGATGATAGCAATCACCCTCCTCTTTTGTGTTTCATCGTTCAAGTTCAATAACTTCCCACGCTGAGAACAAGTCTTGGAAGAGGTGCCTGGACATCCCTGGATGACAGTGGATTTTCCAGGGAAACAGCCGTGCTTGTTTGTCTTGAGCACCTATCAATGCAGCTCTGGGAGTCCTCACCCCATTGCCTTCCTGTGTCTGAGAGTGAGACTAGAAGGTAGGTGTGCGGGTAGGGAGTGGCCCGGTTGCCACCGAGGTTGGGTGCCGCCCTCCTCACATTCTTATTTTTGTTAAAACCTCATTATGGGTCTGCCGTCCATTATGTTATCTGAGCAGATTAGCTCTTATTTAAAATTTTATCTTGGGAGGTGGCTGAGTCCCATAAGCTCTTTTACTGGTTCCACTGATGATCAGTTGGCCCAGGGGAACACAAAGGAAGGAATGATTTTTAGGTTAAAGCACAGATTTTAATCACCCTTCACATATGGAAATGCCGCAAATAAGCCAGCCTTGAGAAATAACCATCATCACGAATGTACTGTGTGTCTGAGTCTTTGCAAGAGTGTCTGCTGGAATTACATGAATTTGGTGGTGCCCGAGGCTTGAGTTAAGCAACTTCAGGGAGAGATGCTAACGTGTTCGTTAGCGTTGCAGGCTTCTTAGTGTGGTTGTGGACTATGCCAGGGTTAGGTCTTCCAGGATGAAATTTCCAGATGAAAGCTATGGTGCAGTGGCAATAGTATGAATTATTCTGGGTTATTCTGAGGAAGCAGAGACAGCATCTTTGCCCCTTTCACTGAGATTTTCCAACATATAGCAGAGTTGGGTGTGTTGTTCTTATCTTCAATAAGGAACACCAGCTTTCCCTTGGCCAGAAGGTCTTGTATGTAGGAGGCTGGAAAGCCTTGTTCTCTTGGGGAAGACTGATTTAGCTGCCAGAATGAGGAATCTGGCTAAGCCCAGACAGGATGGTGTCCCCAGGGAGGAACGGGGTGGGGGGTGGGGGTGGAGAGGGAAGGAGGGAGGAGGGAAACCCGGACAGTGGCAGAGTTAACTTCTTATTATCATTGAAATTTATCACCAAATGACGTGTTTGCACTAAGTGACAGGCATATGGCATCTCAGAAAACTATAAAAGAAGGCTTTGTAATAATCTGAGTAGAAGAAAGGGTCATAAGTATTAAATCATCGCAGGGCACCTGGTGGTACAGTCCTGAGATATTAAAAGAACCTGTACTGAAGGTTCATTCATGACTTCATTTCAGCAAAATGACGTTGCTAGGCACATTAAATTAATGTAACTGATTTCAATTTCACTGCTTTTTAGTTTTATTTATTTATTTATTTATTTATTTATTTATTTATTTATTTTTAGGGATTTAGTTTTATTTATATGTAAAACTTAAGGCTTATTTTAGTTTATAGTTATAGATCAGTATTTGTACCTATCTGATCAATATTTATATGTATCTAGGTCATGATAAAAATAATTTGTCAACCATAGGAAACTGCAAGTTTTTTTTCTAAATTTTATTTATTTATTCATGAGAGACACACAAAGAGAGAGACAGAGACACAGGCAGAGGGAGAAGCAGGCTCCATGCAAGGAGCCCGACGTGGGACTCGATCCGGGGTCTACCAGGATCAAGCCCAGGGCTGAAGGTGGCGCTAAACCGCTGAGCCATCCAGCCGCCCTTCAAGTTTGTTCTTAAGAGTTCATATGTCACTCTGTGTCAGAAATACTGGATTAAAGGAGATTTAAGAATACTTTTCTGTATCAGGGTTCAGTTAGTGAAGGGGAACCACCATGAGCCAGTTGGAATGAGAGTTGTTTTTTTTTTTTTTTTTTTTTTTTTAAGTAAGGATTTGATCTTCAACCGGGTAGGGGGTTGAAGAAGTCTGTGGAAGGCTGTTGTCTCTGTGTCTGGCCTGATGGCCAGCCTGTCGCTCTGCAGAGCTGGGGAAAACAGCTGGGCATGAGATAGCACAGTAGGACAAGGGCAAATGCAGAGAATCCAAGGAAAGTCCAGAACCCCCCCGGGCTGTCTCCTACCACTTCCAAATTGAACAAGCAAGGGTGACCTATGGAATGAGCCGGACTCTTTGCTCCCGAGCTGCATATAGGACTTGCAGATCTGCTGGAAGCGGAACCAACTGCAGGTGGGGCTGCTGCCCCCAGCCAGCAAGATGAGCCAGCAGCTCTGCTACAGCAGTGCCTGGCACCCACACCGACTTTCAGGATGTCCTGGCCACTGATTTACTCCTGCCTTCTGAATTCCAGGCAAATTTCCCTTGAGAGGTCAGCCCTAACCCACACCACACAGAAGAGGACGTTCTGGGAAATTTAGTTCCAGACTAGCTAAGTTGATTCAGTTGATTCAGCAAAGCTATCATAATAATTAAGTTTTAGATACTCTTGGCATGAACATATAAGCAGAATGTACCACATAGTGTATATTTAGTAAATTATTAATATTTTTAAAGATTTTATTTATTTGACAGAGAGAGAGAGAGAGTGAGAGAGTGAGAGAGAGCACAAGCAGGGGATGCAGCAGAGGGAGACAGAGAAGCAGGCTCCCCCAACCAGGGAGCCCAACATCAGGCTCCATCCCAAGACCCTGGAATCGTGGCACGAGCTGAAGGCAGATGCTTAACTGACTGAGCCACCCAGGCGCCCCTTTTATTATTTTTAAATCATTTTTTAAATTGAGGTCTAATTGACATACAGCATCATACTAATTTCAGGTGTTACAAAATAACGGTTTGATATTTGTATGTATTATAAAATGGTCACCACAGGTCTAGCTAACCTTCATCACCATACATAGTTATAGGACTTTTTTCTGATGGTGAGAACTTTTAAGATCTACTCTCTTGGCAACTTTTAAATATGCAATGCAGTATTATTAATTATAGTCACTGTGCTGTACATTACATCCCTATGACTTATTTATTTTATAACTGGAGGTTTGTATCTTTTGAACCCCTTCATCAAATTTGCCCATCCTCCATGCCCCCACCTCTTGCAACCACTAATCTGTTCTATTAGCTATTTTTCCCCCCGGATTCCACATATAATGAGGCCGTATAGTATTTCTCTTTCTCTGACTTATTTCACCTAGTATAATGCCTTTGGGGTCCATCCATGTTGTCACAAATAGCAATATTTCATTCTTTTTTATGACTGAATAATATTTCATTGTGTGTATGTTCATTTATCTAGTGATATATCTACATATCTATATGGTGGTATATATAGATAGGTGTATAAATTGATGTTGAGTATCTATTCATGTACCTCTTGGCCTTCTGTATGTCTTCTTTGGAAAAAAATGTTTCGATCCTCTGCCTACTTTAAGATCAGATTGCTTTTTGCTATTGAATTGTATGAGTTCTTTCTATGTTCCTTATATATTTTGGATATTAGCGTCTTGTCAAATATGTGACTTGCAAGTATTTCCTCCTATCACCTTTCATTCATTTCACAGGTTGCCTTTTAGTTTTGTTGATGGTTTCCTTTGCCGTGCAGAAGCTTTTTAGTTTGATGTTGTCCCACTTGGTTATTTTTTTTCTTTTGTTGGCTTTACTTTTGCTGTCCAATCGAAAAAATCATCACCAAGACTGATATAAAGGAGCTTCCTGCCTATTTTTTCCTCTAGAAGTTTCAATGAATTATTATTGAATGAATGAATGATTTAAATAATACTGAGTTTTAGTCTGTAACCTTTTGGTGATCTCAATTTGGCAGTTTAACACAGGGTTTGGAACATGGTTGGTGTTCGGTGAATATTTATTGGCTGAGTTACTGAGTGGTATGGCAGGAGGGACAGAGGACTGCCAATCAGGAAGCTCTGGGGGAGGGGGGTGTGGTCCCGGTCCTGCTACTAGTTAGCTGTGCCGGATAGGGTTAATCACTTCAGCTCTGTGGCCTCTGTTTGGTGTAAGGGGGTCAGATGAAATAATTCTAAGTAAGCTTTTGCTTAGAAATTTTGCGGTTCCATGAGTTGATCTGATTGCTTTCCAAACCAAGTACTTGATATATAGAACAAGAGTCTCAGAGTGTCAGGGACCATTGTGAAAAGCAGTGCTGCAGAGGCCCCAGCGCTCAGGGTCCTGCAATCCAGCAGTTTGTTCGAGGATCACCTGGAGGATGGATGATGGGAAGTGGAAAGACAGGTGCAGAAAGGGGGATCACAAGAGCACACCCGGCCAACTTCGCCTGCTTGCAAATTGTGCCTCACGCTGGCTCTGACTCAGTCTGAGTCTGGTTTCTCAGTCACGTCAATTTTTCTGCTGTGCTTATTCTCCTCTGTGGCAAGGTTCCTGGTCCCATAGCAAGTGGCAGCAGCATCTTAGATTCCAAGGCATTCTGGGACACAGACTCGTGCCTTGAAAAGCCTTCCCGCTCTCCTTATGCACAGATTTTTTTTCTTTCTTTTTTTTTTTATAAATTTATTTTTTATTGGTGTTCAATTTGCCAACATATAGAATAACACCCAGTGCTCATCCCATCAAGTATGCACAGATTTCTTAAAACCATCTCAATTCTGCAGGCCTTCTCATACACACATTGTGTGGTGCTTGGCCGATGGTTCTAATTCTGAGGACTTGGGGAAAACGGAGTGGGAAGTCCTTTATTATTATTTCTTGTGCCCTTTCCTTAAGCAGCTATTCTTTTCTTTCTAAAGGTAAAAGATGTCACATGTAGTCTTTGAGCACAAGACAAGAAGAATCTCTAGCTTAGGCCACAGTAAACTATAAAAACCATGCACCTCCATTTCTGTGTCAGATGAAACAATCATTTTCCTATGCACATCCCACCCTGGTCACATCCCAAGACCTTTGAGCTGCGAGGACCAATTCGCACACAATTTTAAATAGTTTATCTAGACCTTAAAGTCAATCCTCAACTGTTTACTGAGTAGCTACTATGTTGTCAGGCTACAAAGGTGCTTGGGGAATCCTGAAGTATAACCACCCCTAAGACTTTTCAAGAATGAATCATCTCTTTGGAAATAGAACAAACACATGAACAATGAAGAAACTGAGGTACGTAATAGGTGACTTAGAAGCCCAGTAGGGCTTTTGGAAAGGGCTTTATAAATCTATGGGATTTGCAGAGAAATTTTCTTATGGGTGTTGGGCACAAAATTGGGCTTTCAGCAGTTGTCAAGGAAGAGGACCAGCACTCTGAACTGGCCATGGGAGTGCCAGAGAGGTGGAAACAGCCCCCGAGGCCCATGATGAGTAACAAAAAAGTAGAAGGAACACTGGGCAGCTGGCTAGTAGGACTTCTGTGTGTTTTTGAACTCATTTTTCCTTGATATTTGTAGACCTTTCTAAGGCGAGATGCTGGAATGGAGTTTAGGAGCTCCCCGGCACAATCTCAGTCTAGGGATACGAGCCTCTGTTCTTGGAAAAATAATTTGAAAGAATTATAGTCCGAGATAACCAGTTTGGATTCCTGGGCCTAGAGCCACATTCCTAGAGCCTTTCCTATTTTTACGGTGCAGACTCTCTCTTCTTGCTTCTCTCCCTCCTGGCCTTTTAGCTTCTATCGGTTGTGGCCCTAAAAGGACTTTGCAGGTGGCAGTACTAAAATAAAATAAAATAAAATAAAAATAAATAAATGCCTTACCCCCCATAAAATACTTCTTTAATTTATGCCTTTCCATCATCTCGTATAGCTTTCCAAAAAAATGAAACACGTACATAAAGACAAACTACACTCAATACGCCGAGCCAGCCAGGGGGAGACGAGCCTCTTGATCATTAACCAAGGCTCGGCGGAGGAATTAAGTTGTTTGATTCGTCGCTCCAGGCCTGGTGAAATAGGTAGTATTTCATTTCAATCCTTAGTGGGCTTCAGGCTGCCAATATCTGGGCTTTGAAGTGGTTTCACCCTCTGTGATGTAACTGGATCCCCGGTGCGAGGCCTGAAGAGGCTGTTTCTCATACTCCCTTGTGTTCACACTAGTCACTGGTGGTTTGCAGCCGGGGAACCCGATCTGACTGCCCCTCTCGTTTCCAGCAATTCTCCCCAGGGTCTCTGTTTCCTTCACTAGATGCTCTGAGAGATTGGGGATCAGTACATTCTGCTTGTACGCGGGTGCCTGTGCGTTTGAGGAGGCAGGTGCTGAGGCAGGGGTTCAAGTGCTGTGAATTTCAACCGAAAATTTCACTCTGATTTCACAGGGACTGTACTAACCCCCTCTTTTCCGGATGGGGGTGGTTTATCCACATCGGCAAGGAGCTTATTTGGCTCTTTAGTTTCCATTAAGAACAGTAGCCTGATGCTTTTCCTGGTTGATTATTGAAGGAAATCAGTATTTCATTAATCAGAATCACTGTCCGTACTCCAAGGGTTTTCCAGAAGTTATAAAAACCTAAACTCTCTCTGTCCAATCTTTTACCACGGCCAGTTGTGAGAAATTATTTGTTTAATTTTTTTTTTTTTTTTTTTTTTTAGAGAATGCACGAGTGGTGGGGGAGCAGAGAATCCCAAGCAGGCCCCAGGCTCAGCACAAGAGCTGGTTGTGGGGCTCGATCTCACGACCCCGAGAGATTATGACCTGAGCAGAAAGCAAGTGTGGGACTTTTTTTTTTTTCTTTTCTTTTCTTTTCTTTTCTTTTCTTTTCTTTTCTTTTCTTTTCTTTTCTTTTCTTTTCTTTTCTTTTCTTTTCTTTCTTTTCTTTTTTTTAAAATGTGGGACTTTTGATGGACTGAGCCACCCAGGTGCCCCGAGAAAGTTTTTATTGAAGATTTTCTGAAAGAGAGAATCAGGCTTTCCACACCTTACTTTACCTTTGAGTAAAACCACAGCACCAGAAAGCTGTGTGCTGGGGAGATATCTTGGCGTCTTGCAATCGATACTTGCACTGAATTTCACCCTGCGGTGGTCTCCAGCCTATGCCAACCAATGATATAGGGAAAGCTGTGTGAAACGTGTGATATTTATTGTAGGGAAGTTTTTGAAAACGTTATCTTATACGCCACAGGGACATTTTTATCAGGTTAACAACAACAGGACAAACAAGCAAAGAGATGCTCTCATGTCTCAGCATTAGGGAAAATGTGCTTCTCCTGAGCTATCTTAGGAAAAGCAATTTCATAGCAGAATATATATATATATATATATATATATTTATATATAAATATATTTATATATAAACAATATTTATATATATTTATATATAAACAATCTCATTGGATTGGTCCCTGCTGATTTGAAATTTTTCATAGTTTGTACACGTGATTTTGATCTCCAAGTGACTGTGGCATGTCTTGGAATTTGTGCTCGTGGGACATTCTTTTGCAAAATGTCAAGAAGCTTTTGGCTTGTTTAAAATCATGGCCTCAAAAAAAAAAAATAAAAAAAATAAAATCATGGCCTCAATCTACTGCATCTGACCTATAGACGCTCATTTGTTTTGCAGCTCATAGAAGAGTCCAGGGAAAGTAGATGGTGTTTATTTGAAAATGTTTTGCCATATGGAGGTTAAATTGTGTTTCTTCTGCTATCAGCTCAAATTATTTTTCTCTAGATCTCTTCACACTAGGTGGCAGGAGTGGCTCATAGAGGAGTTTAATTCCCTCACCAAGAACTTTGATCGCCTTTGGGGGAGAAGGAAGGAGGGCAGTAAGGCAATTATTTACAGTGGACTGTGGCAGGTCCTGCTCTGGTGAAGTGAGTGGCTTGGGGGAGGGTCTGATTCCAAGTCTGTGGCCCCACACATGTTCTTTCTGTCTCTACTTTTGTACCAGAGAGAGACAGAGAGATGGGGGGTGGAGGGAGGGAGAGAAGGGGAGAGAAAGAAAGGGGAGGGGGGAGGAAAAGAGAGAGAGAGAAGGGGAGGAAAGAAGAGGCAGGGGGTGGGGAGAGAGAGAGAGAGAGAGAAGTGGGGGTAGGGAGAGAGAAAGAACACCTTCCTTTTTGCTTTTACAAAAGTAACCAGAATCTCATTGAATAAATAACAAGACAGATGAGAAGTCCCACGCCGGCCTGGGAGGACTGCAGAAGCCACAGGCTCTGTCACTGCTGGTGCCGCTGTCCAGAGTGGTGAGAGGTGCCAGGTTAGCCCCGCTCCTACTTGGAGTTCTGTGCACGTATTGCCTTCGGATCATGGGCAGGTGGCACGAGAAGTGGGCAGTGGGTCACACAGCCTTCTTCTCTGACCTGGCTTCGTCTTGGGCGAGTCATTGAATCTCCTTAATGCTAAGTTTCCTCATCAGTGAAATGGGGTTAATAATAGTACTTGTTTCATTGTGTGGTTTTGAGAATTAAAGGAAATAATACCAGTGAAGTGTTTGGCATCTGGTAAGAGTACAGGGTATGTTAGTTGTCATTGTTTTTTTTTTTTTTTTATTTTTTATATTGGGCCAGTCAAACGCTGTGAACTTCAGTTTCATGACCCATAAAATGACAGTTTTGAATGGTATAACTTCCAAAGTTTTTTGTAGCCTCCAAAGTTGGAAAATTTGTATACCGTGTGTGCAGTGTTTATAGCATTTTTACATCACTCATAAGGTCTCCCACATGGTTGGGCATACAATAGTTAATTGTGCATTTATGAAATGCTTTTTGAATTCTAACTGAATAGAAAATATACTTTTAATGTAATTTATTTTACATTTAAGAAGATGATTAAGGCATAAATAACATATTCTATTTTTTCCCTCTGGTTGATTCATTTAATCATTACTTTTAAAGATTTTATTTATTTATTAATATTTGAGAGAAAGAAAGAACAAGAGAGCACAAGCAGGGGGAGCAGCAGAGGGAGAGAGAGAAGCAGACTCCCCGATGAGGAGAGAGCCCGATGTGGGACTCGATTGTAGGACTCCGGGATCATGACCCGAGCCAGAGGCAGATCTGACTGACTGAGCCACCCAGGTAGCCCTCATTTAATCATTACTTTTAAAATAATGAGGATTTTTGGACCAAATCCTTACTGCATGCCAAGAACTGAACAAGAAGCCACGAGGGATAGAAGTTAAGATAAAACATGATTCCATGTCCTCAAATACCTGAGCTCTGGGTGAGGAGACAGACGGTGACAGGGGCACAAAACTGGAGTCTGCATGGGGCCCCATTGGAGTATAGGGTGGACGTCCCTGTTATATTGGGTAATTGCAAGCCATTTGTGTAGCTGGTGCATAGAAGGTTTACAGAGAATGGTAGGAGATGGGGCTACCTAAAAATATCTTCTAGGCCTGGAGTGTGCCTAGGCTATCAGAACAGCCACATTTGAAGTTTAAATTTATATAAAATGCTTCATCTTTGATCGATGGAAATATAATACTGGCTTTATTTTAACAACTTGGTCTAAAAATTCCCTATTAGAGAAATGATAACAGTAACAACTGTATTATATTTTATAACTTATGAAATTTCAACATTAACTTATTCGTTAATCATAATAAGAGTTTCTTGCGCTTGATGAGCCCATATTATTTACCAGGTGCTGCATCTGGCACCTGACATAGGTTACTTCATTTATTCCTAATTGGAACCCTTTGTATCAAGAACAGAGGTTTGCCATTAGGGAGTGCTAAGGTGGGGAGAACCGGATTAATTTCTGGGAGGTCAAAGACCATTTCTATTCATCTACCCATTCTATCGCTAGCCTCTGGCATGGCGCCTGGCACATAGCAGGAATTTAAGTGACATTTGCTAACTAAATGAACTGAGTTGTCCAGGTTGGTATAACTAGTAAGTAGTGGAGTCAAGTACAAAGGTACTTGATTTTGACAATTTAGATTGGATATAATCATGGCTAGAGAAAGTCTAATTTCTGTAATGTGGAAGCAAATCAAGCTCAGTTTATGTCTTTTTGGCCATAGATCCTTGCTGAAAAGGAATACACTCTTGATAGTCATGTGGTTTTCATTTATCAAGGATGTTGACTCTTTGGTGAGATGGTCTTGAACTATGCATAAGATGGCAGAGTAGGGACTCTACCCCTTTCTCAATGAGATCGGTGTGATGAGAAAAGGAAATAGGATGAAATGGGAATGAAACATCGTTTCTGTTCACTTTTTCTTCTCTTAGAGCTAAGGATCTAGGACCTTCTACTTTTTATTTGTATTGAATTCTGGCTCAAAGGGATTCAGGGAGACTGATATTGGCTCGGGCAGTGAGATATGAGGAAGCTCCAAATGTTGAAATAAGTGTGTGTTTCTAAGAAATCTTCCTTCTCATTTTTTGTTTGATCAAACAACCTCTAAAGACATTCTGTTATTTTTTCAGCTTCTGGTCTTAAAAGGCAGATTGATCAACAGTTTGGGAAAATGTACCTATTAGACATTGTTTGAGACTTTTCAGTTTATTCTCTTTAAAAGTAATAATCTTCTCCTTAATGAACTTGATTAATTCAGCAAATAGCTATTGACTGCTTACTAAATGCTAGGCCCCATGTTGGGTGCTGGGGATACAAAGATGACAAGACATAGCTCTTGCTTTCAAGGATGAAGTGGGAGATGGACTTGGAGGCAGATCATTTTGTCCTTGCTGGGTGTGAGACCCTCAGTGGGGAACATGCAAATGCCTGTGGATGTACAGAAGAGTTGGAAACTGAGGCCAGAGATAGTTCCCATCACTGGCGACTTGAAGCCAGGAGAGTGCTGTAGACTGAATTTGTCCCCGGAGTTCATTTGTTGAAATCCTAATGTCTAATGTCATAGAATAAGGAAGTGGGAACTTTGGTAAGGCGACTAGGTTATGATAAGGGCAGAGCCCCCATGAATGGGATTAGTACCCTTATAGAAGAGACCCCAGAGGGCTCTCTTGCCCCTTGCCCCACATGAGGATACCTGGGAAGTCGGCAATCTACAACCCAGAAGAGGATCCTCACCAGAACTTGATCATGCTAGCACCCTGATCTTAGACTTCCCTGCCTCCAGAACTGTAAGAAATAAATTTCTGTTATTTATCAGCCACCCAATCTATGGCATTACATTAGAGCAGCCTGAACTTCTGGGAAGGTAAAGGAGAAGGGAAGGCCTTGGGAGCGGGGGCAAAATCACCTGCTGAGTATGAATGGGTGAAGAGTTTCCCCTCCCACTGGCAGCAATCTAATACCTTCATCTCATCACTTTGATGACCAACAGCTCCCAGATTTTAGAACCAGATTTAGTACTGTATTATTGTGGTTTGTTTTATATCTACCAGTTAAAAGAGGCCGAATGGAATTGACCTAGATGGTTCTCAGGTGGAAAAGCTGATGCTCTCCTCTTCTTCCTCCATGGGCACTCACTGACACGTGCACTTCTCATGTCGTCCTTAGATGGGACTCTGAGGTGCTGATTTCTCTTTGGCCATTGATCTTGAGTCTGTGATATTTTTGATTGCTCCTGCAGCCTCTTCTTCTTGTTTTCCCTCCTTGTTTCTATTCTGTCGTTCGACCCATCCTGAGATGATCCCGATTTTTTCTAAGAAATGTGGCACAAAGAAATACCTCCCAGAAATTAATACATTGTAAGAAATGTATGCACAAATGTGGCATAAACCTAAGTACAAGACTTTTGGGTAGAACTTTTGAGTATCTCTATCTACTGTTAAAGATGGAAGGATTTCTGGAGATCCAGAGACTTGGTAACACGTTCAGTAATCTGACCAACTCTGCTCTTGAGTTCTGATTTTAGCCTAGTTTACCAGATGGAATCCACGATCATCAACATGTTAGACCAATGTTAAATCTGACAACGCCAGCATAACAGTTTGTCTCATGATTAGACACGAAGGGCAGGTAGCAGTCATTCAGAAACCCTGAAATGGCAAAGTTAGGGAATTGGGTTTTGAAAATGAGTCACCCAAACATTTTCTTTCCAAACATCTGCAGGTTGTTAGCCTGATTTATTTTGAATTAAAAAATCTTTTTGAGCTGGCTGACAGCTTATTTTAATTCCCAGCTGTTAAAATGTTTCAGCAATTGGAATTAGGGGCTGTGCCATTGCTTTTGATGTGGTGGGAACCAGTTCAGCACTCAGGTACACCTGGGGGACCTGCCCCTTCTCATCATGGTCCTTCAGTTTTATTCCTTCTGTTTAAGAGCTTGGTGCTTTGAGCTCTTTGTTTACGATTTGCTCGGGTCTTATAGCACTGGTGGCCAAGGGAGTTTAGCTCATATTCCAGGATGTGGTGGCTTTTATCCAGCACCTAGCACTTTGCGGCTGCCTTAGATTCTTTCTGGAACTAGTTTGGGGAATAAACAAATACATAAATAAGTTTATATTTAATTGATATTGCCTCCTCCTCTCCCAAAATATGCTGAAATAATTTTTCTACTCAAAGCTGTGGTTCTTACAAATGTTTTTAAGATTTCTTTGTAGATTGTTGGCTTGGTAAGGGCTTTTGACTTGTTCCTCACTTTTCTCTGGTTGCGGGTGAGCACCTCTCATTTTTGCTGTGATTTTGGGTAGGAAACCTGGGGATGCAGTCTCTTCTCTCCTGATCCCAGCCACCACAAACAGTAACACCACCACCTCCATCTACTATTACTATTATCACCTACCACTCCCACTTCCACCAAGAAGCCATTCCTTGGCATTCCTGATTCTCCAAGCATAGCATCCTATTATTCATATTACTTTTATTGTCTAACTGCTCCCAAAGAATTATCTATACTAGTTATTTTTACCTCTTTCGCTCACCTTTATGCCTCTTTCCCCCCTCCCCCATATCCACTGTGGCTCATCACTGGCTCATCACTGGCTCATCACTGGCTCATCACTGGCTCATCACTATATCCATAGCCCACCATTCTGTTGAGACTGGGCTCTCAAAGGTTAAAGTGGCTGTTTAATTGAGATTCAGTTCTCTTGTCACCTGACTTCTTCACTTGTTCACTGACCTCTGTGTATCTGTGTTAAGGGAAACTTTGAGACCAAAAACTAGAATGATAGACTGGGGACATTAAATGCTAGAGTAAGGGTTTAGGGGGCTATACAATAGGCATTGAAGGAGCCAATCCTGCTTTTAAACTAAGGAGTAAATAGATTAATCTAAAGATGAACAAATGGTTGGAGTCTAAGTGGAGAAAAAATACTGAGTGTATAAATTAGAATAACGATAAAGAGAATTGAATGTCAAGCAAAGATTGGAGAGATATTGAAGGAGTCTAATAGAAGATATGAGGGTTGATAAAATATGTGGAGGGAAAGTGGCAAGAGAGGCAAGGCCTCCCTTTAATTGTGTCCCTCATCTTTGATCTTCATGTTTTGACTCATACTCTCTCTCTTTCCATAACATCCTTTCTTGGTCATCTCTGTTGATAAAAATGTTATTTTTATGAACTCTTTTTTGATTGTCCCAGGTAGATATTACCTCTAATTTCTAAAGATTCTGTAGTACTTTGTATATATTAACTTTTGTCTCATTATTTTAGGATGACAATCCCCTCAGTCCAGTTTTAGGCAGATGGCATGTTGTTAAGGGTGTGATGAAGACATAGGAATGAGGAAGGTAGAAGGGACTGTTGATAGGTATAAGGTTATGTAGTCTAATGGCCATGGTGGACCATGGTGGAAACTTCATTTCATGGGTAGTGTGAATTTGTATTTCTATCATATCTTTATTCTTTTTATTTTAACTTGTGATAAAGTTAAAAATTAGGCTCTCAGGAGCTCTCATTAGAACGAATAGGAATCACTTAGCCTTTGGTAAATATGACACACTTTCTACATCTCTCAGTGAACTAGAAGAGGGTGCTGATTTTTCTTTTTGGAAACTGAAAAAATTTTTCTGCTTGCGATTTTAAGTTAGTCTATTCACCATTATTATCTCCTGAGAAACTTTCTGAAGAATTTATCCTCCTGTGGCTGAATGCAGCATAGTTGGTTTTCTGGAAAGATGCATTCAGACCCAACAAAACCATATTATTTTCCCAGTAGGCTTTTCTTTCTCCAAAAAACGTCATATTTGGACCCTTACAAAAAATGTAGTATTGAGTGTTGAGTGCTATATTGAGGCAAATATTTTCTGCTTCTACCCTTTTATTTTAAATGTGACTAAACTTTGAGACTCATTTTAGAAGCATAGGGTAATATTTCTAATTGGGGGATGAGTTACATGGGCACTTTTTAAATGACACAGTATGACACATCTGCACATTAAGAAGATGACTGGCTTTCTGTTTTTCCTCTTTCTCTCCATTAATACATAAACTACTTTGCCGATTTCAGTGATGAGTATAATGCTTTGTCTCATCAGTTTTTTTGCATTACAAAGGGTTAGACATTTAGAATTTATGAAAAATGTGAATTTCAGAATCATCTTCAAAGATTCTGTTCAGGAGTTTAGGGCTGGGGCCCCATTTTCTTGTTCTTTCTTTTTAAAAAATATTTATTTATTTATGTATTCATTCATAAGAGACATACAGAGAGAGGCAGAGACAGTCAGGGACTGGGATCCCGGGACTCCAGGATCATGACCTGAGCGGAAGGCAAATACTCAACCACTGAGCCACCCAGGTGCCCCTGGGGCCCAATTTTCAATATCTACCACCAATAGCCCATCTTCCCTAAGAGACTTAGACACATTGGATTATGGGCCTTTGACTTGGCCTTTGACTGCATGGTCAGTCTGCAGTGGCTGTGCCCATGTGGGAGCAGCCATGACATTTAGATTTTTAAGTTTCTTCTCTCTCATCTCTTCCAAGAGAAATTATAGGACATATATCCAGTTACAGCTCAGAACATGTCAACTGAGAGGATTCTCTAAAGTTACCTGCCCTCATGACTTGGAACCTCTTATTCTTAGGTTGCCACAATCTTGCTTACTCAGGGAATCCTCTAATAGCCTTTAAAAAAAAGTACTCTGAAGAGTAAGTTAAAAATAAAAAGTATTTCACATGGTATTCAGGTATCAGTGAAGGATTTGGGCTGAATGACTCTGAAATTCTATAATTTAATAAAATGTTCTTCTATAATATTATACTCTACATTAAAATGACATAAAAATATAGTAAAACTTTCTTTGGGAGAATGTGTAGCTAAAGTTGTGAATTTACTTCTCATCTCTTTCCAGCCATTCCTTTCTCCCTTTTGTGTGAAATAACTTGCCCTTATAATTTACCATGTGATTAGTTTGGTGCATCAATATTACAACGATTATGGTAACCGGCCTGGATACTGGCATTGTTCATTAATTCTTATAAAGGAAACCAAGACAAGTCAAAATGTCAGAACCAGTTTAGTAATGGGGTCCCAGTTATGGTTGTATGTACATTAAAGATAGTGGGAACTAGATGCTATTTATGATGCTGTATCAAGTGTGTGAAAGACCTATTGTCATTTCTTTTTTTTTCTCATTTTATTCTTGTTTGCCTCATATAAGGTTAAGTGTCATCATTTCAGTTTTGCAGAGCAGAAAGCAGAGACTCAGCGAGTAGCCTGCCTTGACCACACTACCAGATGAGCAGCAGAGGCAAAGTACAGCAACTCTATCCTACCTAACATCGAAGTCTGCTTTCCACACCATACTGGGCCGTTATGATGCTTAATTCAGTTTAGGGATATTAACTGAATCCAAGTAAGTTTTGTTCTGATTCTGTCGAGGAACAGACTCTTTTGTAAAGTTACTTGCAGTTGATTGTACGTGGCTCGGCATAGCTTATAGTGTCTATGGTGGCAGGGATATATATCTGGAGATGTGGACAAGATCAAGACAGAGTCGAAATAGCTATGTGCAGGGTCTCAGAACCCTTGACTGACATTTGCCTCCTGGGACAGTTCTGATCTCACTGCTCTTCCATCACCTCTTTCTTTTCGAGACTTAACTCACCCCCACCCTAACCCTTCAGGTTGGTGGGTGTCCCATTCACAAGGGAGCAGATACCAGATGTGAGAAATTGAAGAAACAGTTGTTGGGCAATTGTTCTTATGAGTTATGTACTCGGGCTCTTGGTTGGAGGGCTCTGATCTGAAAGCTTGCTTCAAATCCACTGAGAAAGCAGCGTGATTTAAGTGGTGAACTGGGCAGGCTGAGGAGGCCGGCCGTGAGGACTAATTTGTTCTTTAAGTTTATCTAATGGTTTGCAAGAGTTGGAAATATCTGTTCGGGAGATGTGATGGATTCTCCTAGGAAACTGACTTCCCCAGATCATTCTTTAGAAACTGTTTTCAGAAGCGAGACAAGTGGCTTGAATCTATTGACAAAGGGAATCAGCTCTGCGCCTGTGACTGGGTCAAAGACCCCAGGCATGCCTGTCGCGATACAACGTGGATGTTTGTTCAGGGGGCAAGTGCTCACGCTGAGTGATTTTCAAAGCTGTTGGAGGGCATTTATCAGGCTTTTAAACTCTAGATACTCTTTCCCACGGTGTGAAGGCCAAGAGAAGGGATCCCGGGCTCTCTTCCCTGGCCCCCAGGATGGGAATTCAGGGGGAAGAGGTCACCTATTCTTATGCCACAAAAGAAAACTTATTCATCAGTTTTCAAGTTAAGGCGCTTCAGAGTCTGCAAATAGGGAAATAGCTAAGATCTCATCAGCAGGGCTCCACGCCCCCCAATCTGGTGCTGCAATAGCGGGGGTCTTGTCCTTCTTCAGGTGCAAAAGGAGTGTTCTGGACTTCTTTTGGTAAAACTCCTTCCAATTCCAGTAAAACATGCATTCCAAAGCCATCGTCTTTTTTACTACTTACTAGGGGGAATCTGAGAGAAAGAGAAGAGAGCAAACAGCTGAAGTGGATTTACAGTCACTTCTCCGATTGCTTTTCTTGCTGAAGGATATTTCACATCACAGGATTTTCCTTCTCCTCTGTACTCTTGATACACCCAATATCGTCCCCAACACAGATTAAAGATGACACAGGGTAGGGGAGAAACAGGAGGAAATTACATTTTAAAGTTTTGTTCCATTTGTATTACCAGCAATTAAAAGTCTTTGTGGTCTCCACCCCAGTTAAGGCAGTGGGACCATGAGGCCGCCCTGCTGTGAATTCGTTTCCAGTCCAGCCAGCTCAGACAACACTCGGATGGATTAACGGACCCTGCTAGACTCCGACTCCCTCGCCTCGCCTCACTGAGCACAGCCCCAGGCTTCAGTGGCTGCACGTGTGAGCACACCTCTCTCGCCCTTGACCCAAAGCACATCCTGCACTTGGTGCATGCATGAACCGTGCTGCACCTGCGGCCCGGGATGGCAGTACAAAGCCGACTGTGTGTTCCTTGGGGTGGCAAAGGACCTGCGGTCGCTCCCCTGCCCCAGCGAGGGAGCCTCCCTTCTTACCCCACCTTTGCCTGTGCTTCTGGGGTCTGTGGATGGCTTAGATCGAGCCTCTTGGGGGAGGTGAAATACAGCTTCACTCTGCAACAGCTGAGGTTTGCTCATGGAAGCAGAGGTGCTGGAGTCTCAAGCCTATGATGTGGCTGATGCCAGCATTTCTTAGTAATGAGCCTTGCAGACACATCCCAGGAGAGGAAGTTAGACTAGAGCAAGACAAGTGAGTGAGATTGTTTCAAGGCTACAAGGAGATTTAAAAAAAAGGTAATTCCTCCTCATTTAGGGATATGAGATCCTCTCTCCTGGGTGAATCCACAGGCAGCATGGGGTTAGGGCTCCTGGCCTCAACCTGGAGATTTCATATAGGAGGAAATTAGGATGATGGGACTCTACGGAGGACCTGAATTATGAGTCAGCCCTGCTGCCTTTCAACTGAGTGTCCTGGTACAAGCCCTCCTCACCTCCCATCACTGCAAATCGCTCTGGCATCTGGGAGGCTGCCTGGATTTAGGGTCTGCTGTACAATGGAGGGCCAGCAGGGCTGGTGTTTACACCTGGGGTAGGGGCGCAGGGACACAAAAGTAAGTGCCTTGTACCCACCAGTCTTCAGTGATTGATTATTGAGTGACTGAATGAAAGATATTTTATGATACACTGACTTTGACAGTCTGTTGCCCCAGAACAGTTGAAAATGGGCTCATTTTTGAAGCTCAGAGCTGTCCCGTTCTGTCCTTCCCAGGCTTCTCCTCGGGCATCACATACCACCTGGTAGGCGTGAGATGTGTCAATCACTGTAGGCAGGAAAGCCTGGGGAGCAGTGTTTTGGTTCCTACCTATTACTTCAACGTAAGCTGAATTTCTCTCACTTCTTATTTTTTAAGGGAGCAAGTTTCGCATTTTTTTTTTGTAGAACTGGCATAACTCAAACAGTGAAGTCCGTGGGGAAACAAAGCAACCACAACTCAAGATAATCCACTTGCACGAGAGGCTTCGGATGGTGGTTTTGATTTAACAAGTAGTGGTGGGATAATTGTGAGAACATGCTGCTGGGAAAGAGCACCTGGTCTGGTCAGCCTGATGTAGGGTGAGATGCATCATTAACCCTCGTGTGAAGTCCATGACCCTTGTCAATGTTAGGTACAAAATCCCAGGTTGGTGGGATTTGGTGGTGCAACTTTTGAGAGCTCCAAATGGTTTAATAAAGTTAAAAAAAAGAGAGAGGTGAGGGAGAAACAAAGAGTCCTCCCCACCTTCCCTGAGTAATGAGCCTCTTGGATGAAAGACTACCTTGTAAAGGTTTTTCTCTCCATTCTCCACTTCCCGCTGCCCAGATCTGGACGGGGGAGCTCCCAAATGGGGTAGCAGCTCCGCATTTCTAATCCGAGCCCAGATGGATCTCCTGCCGTGCATACGCGTTGTTGAGCAAACTGGTAAATTAACCTGAGAGTCTTGCCTGAATGATGAGCTGCACGTATCAGCTTGAGCAGAACATTAGCAAGAGCTGGCGTAGGCCTCCAACCTCACCGAGTTTCCTCTCTCTCCTGCCAGTGGACATGACAGCTCAGGATAAGGTGACTGGGAGACCACGGGAGCAAATGTGACACAAGGCAGAAGGCTGTCTTGAGACCTTCCAGCTGGTTTGCATTTCCTCATGGGATAGGAGCCTTCTCCTGCAGGCTGGGAAGGCAGTGGGACCACCATACGATTTTATGGATCAGTTTTCACTTTTCCAGATGCAAAGAGAGGAGCCGTAATTACCTTGCGTACGTTTTGATAACATCCCTTGGGCAAGAGGTAGGTATAACTCACAACAGATAACCTCTGCTTTTGCTCCAGTGCTGTCTCCTTTATCTGCAACATGGGGGTGTTGAGTGATGCCACAGGCAGCTGGAAGGGCTCATTTATTTGACCTAATTATTCCCAATGTAGACCTGACTCATCAGAACGGGCTCTTCTTCAAAGGAAATGAGAGCCAGATTGTCTCCTTGGCAGCAATGGAAAACAAATGCTATCCACAGAATGGCTGTTAGATTGAAAAAAGGCGCAACTGGCTTTTGGGGCCAGGCGATATTTAACCATGTTACCAAGAATAGAGGGACTGGAGAGAGAGTAGTGTCAACTTCTGACATGCTAGTTTGCTCAAAATGTTCTTAATAAAATTAACTCGCCCTTGGATGCCGTGGACAAAAGTAACCACATACTCAGATCCCAGGCAAAAATGGAAACCTTCAGTGGGGTGTTTTTATTAATAACTGACTGAATCCCTATGGGTACAATGGGGGACTTTTTTTAATCTTTTGAAAAGATTTTATTTATTTATTCATGAGAGACACACAGGAGGGGCAGAGACATAGGCCGAGGGAGAGCCCTCCCTGAGGGGAGCCCGATGCAGGACTCAATCCCAGGAGCCCAGATCGTGACCTGAGCCAAAGACAGATGGTCAACCACTGAGCCATGCAGGCATCCCAGTGGGAGACTTTTCACGTGGAAGCCTTATGATTTCTTGGTGCTCTTTGATGCTCTACTGAAGAATTGGAATTATCTCTTTTAAGGGATGCGGAAATGGAGAAGGGGAGTTGAAACAGCCCTCCTGTTACCATTAGGCACATCAAACACAGATCAGGAGCAGCATGCCATATTCCCTCTGTGAAGCCTCAGAGTGGACGGCCTTAGCTCAATGATGCACGACTAAATGTTGAAACTTCATCTTAGACAATTGCAAATTGCCCATACCGAAACGCAGGTGCACTGAAAAGAATCCTTTAAATGGTTCCTGGTCCCATCTTCCTGTTTTACGGTTGTGGTTCGGAACGTCACAACCCTAAGAAATTTGGGAAAGATGTGTACTTGGCTGATGTCCGTGGCACAGTCTGGCTCTCGGCCTTTTGTGCTGCAATTCCTCGAGCACCGTGAAGGCGCCCCATGGACCACACGGTTCCAGTGTCGCCTGTTGTCGCCAGAGAGGAACCTCCTAGAGCATGGCATTTGATCTCAGCCTGGATCCTGTTTGGGAAGAGGAGAGGGAATCCCACAGGCCTGTTGTTCAGTCACGTCCTCTAACACTGTAGCAAGGCACGCACATGGTTGCACTTGGCATTCTGACACGTGCATAGCGTGTTTTCATCTCTTCCCTGGAGGTGAGGCCAAAGCCTGAGGTTCCTTTTGACACAGCTCTGCGAAAACTCTGGCTTTGTGCTCTCCTGTGCTTTGCAATAACATACCAGCTCTGCGGTGTGGCCAATGTTTACTTAATTGGTGGGAGGACTTTTTAATATCAAAAGGAAAACATTTCTTCTGCATTCCACATAGGTAAGATGTGGTTTGCTGTGGTACAAGGGTAAGGATTGGGGGTGGGGAGGGAATGAAGAGAGGAAAAACAATCCTTAGGGCTAAAGTCATGGGAGGGGGTGGGTTGGTAGAAAAGAGAACCAAGTAATGGGGGGGGGAGATGAAAGATCAAGAGGCGTTGTTTTAGAGTTAGAGCCGTGACTGACCATATGCTTGTTTTGCAGTTATTTCCAAAAATAGATGATTAGTGGTGAGAAGCAACTGGTTTCTGATGCTTATAAGGGGGTCAGTTAATATTATTTCCAACTGTTGGGGTAAGATACAGGGTAGGCTGTGTACCTAACAGAAAGAGATTGCTAAACTTCACAGTGCATTGGATCAGATTTCACCGAGCTCTTTACTGCCTCAACAAAGCTGTTGCCAAGTAAGAGGAATTTCCCGGGGGGGGGGGGGGGGGGGGGGGGGGGGTAAGAAGGGGCTGGTAACTTGTGGCAGTCACTGCAGATATCCTATATTTTAAATAGTGCTAATCCACAAGCAATTGAACAGTCATTAAGAAACAGGGCCCAGTGAGTACAAAGATGGGCAAAGGTGACACACTGGAGACCATTTGGGTAGTGGGATGGTGTCCAACAGGGGAAATTAGTGCTCTCTCTTCTCTAAGGACCCCTGGATGTGTGGTGACTCCTAGGACAGAGATTTCTCTTTTTTTTTTTTTTTGAGATTTCTCAAACCTTTAATATTTCCTGGAAAAGAGAAGAGGTTGAGGGAGCTCTGTTTTCAGGGGAAGAACACCTCGCTGTAAGTTGTGTTGCTAAATGGTAAATGTTCATGCATTTCTACAACTTTGATTTATTTATTTATTTATTTACTTACTTATTTATTTATTTTCTGTTTTTTTTTTTTGGTTTTTTTTTGGATTTATTTTGATTGTGGTACTTATGCTATAGGTACCATATTACCTATAATCGACGCCAAGAGAGTCGCAGGAGGATGGAGGCATGTGGATGGCAGAGAACATCCCTGGAGATGAGAATCTGGCAACAAGAGATCCCAAAACGTAACAAATGCACCAATTTGAATTCTTCTCTGGATGCACATGGTACCTTTACCTCTCTCTAAACCTGGGGCATTGCTAGAGGTATTCATTTCTTGAAATGTTTGCAAGTCCTTGCAATGGATTGCTGCGATTTGCACTGAGGTATGTAGACGGGACATGCCTCAGATGGGAGGTTGCTGACTGAGTGTCAGTCCCGAGGGCTAACATTCCATCTTACGGATTACTCTATCCAGCTTTCAAGTTCAAGTTGAGCTCTGAACAGCTGTTAGGTCTTTGATGCTCATATCCCCAGAGCCCAATCTTTCAGTTGACTGCCTGTTGCAGAGCCATGTGCCACACACTCCTGGAGTGATGTAGGAAGTCATAGCCTTGGTCTCCTTAGGCACCGATGCTCAAAAGCTGAGGGCGAGGATCTGCAGAGATACGGGTTGATTTGTTGCTTTAATGCAGTCTTTCTTTTCAGATCAAGTGAAACAATATCATGTAATTATTAGTAGGTTTTATAAACATTTGTTGGGCATCTACCGTGTGTCAGGCTGAGATTCCAAGTTTAATAATACACAGAGCAGCCATCAAAGAATTTATATTTGGTGTATATTTCTCTCCCTTCGCTAGATTTGGCTTGTGAAGCAAGGCCTTATTCTTAGTTACCTTCTGATCTCTGCCATCTAGCACAGAGCCTGGTCCACATGTTGAAACAATGACGTGCAAAGAGCAGTTTGCCACGATATCCTCCTTTCTTGTTCTCTAACATCCTTGCCTTACACATGTCAGCCGATGGACTTCATCCCATCAAAATACCAGAACAGCTCTCTCTCCAGAGGCATATTTCCTGTCGCGCCTCTTACAATGACTGTGCGGAGAAACAAACTTTTTCCCTTTATGGCAAGGGTGACTTCCCACTAGTCCCACTTTACGGTGCCCCCGTAAAGGCAGATCTGTTTTTGTCCTTTTGTTCATTGTTATTTCTCCCCAGCACCAACAATACCGTCTGGGACATAGTAATTACATGTTGATTTATTCATGATTATTTGTTGAATAAATGCAAAAAATTGAAAGCAGGACGAAACACCTTAACATATTAGACAGGTTCGGTGAAGCTATGCGGCAGTAACAAGTAAATCTGGAAATCTCAGGGCCTGAGCACAGAGGTTTGTTTTTCTTTTCCGCAAAGTTGGCTGTGGGTCTTGCAGCCTTCCAGATCAGCTCCTTTTCCAGTTAACACTGGGATCCGGGATGGCTGTATCCTATAGCTGACCTGGAACATATAGCTTTTGGGTTGCTCTTATAGAGGAAGGGAGGGTGGAAGGGTTGCGTACTGACTCATAAATGCTTTTGCCTGGAAATGATGCATGGCCCTCCTGCTCACAGCCTTTTGGTTACAGGGCTGGGAAATATGGGTGAGCCCATGAGTATCCGGTGAGCATGCTGTGCTAAATATGTTAGTCAGGCTTGCAGAGGGATGCTGTAATGCCCTAGGAAAGCAAGTGTTGGTGTCCCATCCTCACTGTGGCCCCTCCAGTGTGTGCCTGCCACCTTCCCAATGCCAGCAGCTGCATTTCTTTGCCTGAAGTCTGTCTCGGGGAGCTGGAGCTTGCTTTGGCCTCCTGCTTTGCCTTTAGCATTGGAGGCTCCCAGTGTCAGGGAACTGCTCTACATCAGGCTGAGATTCAGGTTGAATAAGACACATAGCAGCCATCGAGGAGTTTATACTGTTGAAATTTCTGTCTCCCTCCCTAGGTTCAGCTTGTTTAAGGCAGCATCGACTTGATCAATGACTGATGGGAAGGAGTGTATTAATAGCTCTGCTCCGTCACCGCTCAGGTGGCACGAGCCCGAGGTGCATTTTCTACACTGGCTCCCAGTGATGGCAGCAGGATTAAGCTCTAATTGTCTGCAGCGATGACTCGCTTGATAACAAACCTGTCATTGGCTGTCTTCCCTTTGCCCTCTCACTTCCTTGAAAACTCCCCTGATGGTGTTTCTCGAGATTTCCTCTCAAATAAACTGTTTACACTTGATTTTGTGTTTTAGGATCTTCTTAAGGAGGAGCTCCAAACTAAAATAGAAAGTTGCCTAAATAGTTCGCATTCTGTGTGTGTATGGGTGTGTGAGAGAGAGGAAGAGAGAGAGAGAGGGACAATGTCATATAGATTTGGGAAGGACCTAAGGGAGGCCTCCTCACGGTCTACTTAGGTAGTTGGAATAAAATGAAAGAAATACAGAGGAGGGGAAGGAGAATACCTAAGATGCCAGAGAGACTTTCTCCTATAACTGTTGTTAAAACAAGAAAGCCTGGATCCTGTTATTACCGTACTGCTCCCTGAAGTCCTGGGGAGAACTTTCTCAAAGGCTTTCTAAGGTGGGCACTTCCTGGCCCATCAACACGAGAGCTGGGGTGGCTGGAGTGCTAGGTTTCTCAGCATGTCTTGGGAGGGATTCCAGAAGTGTCCTTGGATAGGCCAACACACTGCTGTGACCCCTCCTATGTGTGACACCATTCTCAGAGTCCAGGCTGGGTGAAGTCCTCAAGTGGTGACACTGGTCTTTGGGTGTTCCCCTCTGCTTTTAATGTTTTTTACTCCTTTTAGTGATCTCCTAGGGCCGCAGGATCAAATAATACTAAAGTGACCCTATAATTTGTCATCCAAACCAGGGCATTTTTGGTCTTACGATCTCATATACCAATGAGAAAACTAAGATGTCACATGAAGAATCCATACTCACTCAGCCAGTGGTGGGGTCAGGTTGTAAGGGGATGGGTACTTCCTTAATGTATCACCTGGTGTCCCATAGTGACCGGTGAGGAGCTTCATGGGAGAGAAATAGGGCTTGGGCTCCGAGATGGGAGTCAGGACATACAGGCACAGTCTTGGGTTTGTTGCTCACTCCTAGGGGGAAATTTGGCAAGTCTTATTGTTTCTTTGGGGCTAGTGTTGGTTTCCATAAAGGACAGGCCTAGGATTGGGTAAATAATAATGATAATAGTAGCAACTACACTTTTGTATATTTAGTGGCTGAGACATAACAGCATGGACTCTGAAGCTGTAAACTCGGGTTCAAATTGCAACTCTGCCACTTACTAACGTGAGATCTGGGCCAAGTTACTCGTCAGGTTTCTTAACAGTATAATCATAGTACAAATGCCATATAATAAACCATACCTACTTAGCAAGTACAATTTTTAGGTTTTGATATGTGAATATGCCCATGAAGCCATGAAACTATGACTACAAACAAGATAATGTACCTCTACATCCTTCCACCAAAGTTTCTGCTGTCCCTTTCCTGATAGGATCTTCTCCCCACCCAGCCCCACTCCTCACGCCACAAGCAACCACTGATCTCTCTGTAGCTATAGGTTAGTTTGCATTTTCTAAAGACTTACATGAATGACCTTATGCAATAGATGCTCTTTTTGGCTTGACCTCTTTCACCCTGCATCTTTATTTTGAAATTTATTCTGTGTCATATCATTAGTTCATTCCTTGCTATTGCCGACTACCATTCTACTGCATGGATAAATTGCAGCTTGTTTATTCATTCACCTGTTGCTGGACATTTAGGTTGTTTGGGACTTTTTTGGATGTTACAAATGAAATGAAGCTCCGTGAACATCTATACGGAATTCTTTGCATGGATATATATTTTCTTTTCTCTCGGGTAAATATCTGGGAGTAGAATGGTAGGCTCACATGATATATATATAGATATACTTTAAGAAACTGTTAAATTATTTTCTGAAGTATTTTTACATTCTTTTTTTTTTTAATCTTTTATTTTTTTAATTTATTTTTTAAATTTATTTATGATAGTCATACAGAGAGAGAGAGGCAGAGACATAGGCAGAGGGAGAAGCAGGCTCCATGCACCGGGAGCCCGACGTGGGATTCGATCCCGGGTCTCCGGGATCGCGCCCTGGGCCAAAGGCAGGCGCCAAACCGCTGCGCCACCCAGGGATCCCGTATTTTTACATTCTAAATTCTAAAGTAAAATTTACATTCCCACTATTAGTGTACAGTACAAGAATTTTAATTCCCTCCCACATCCCCTTCAACACTTGGTATGGTCATTATATTATCTTATTTTTGGTATGATCATTATTTTAAATAGGTGTATACTAGTATTTCATTGTGGTTTTGATTAGTTTTTTTTCCTCATGATGAACGATGATTAGCATCTTTTCATATGCATGTTGGCCATCATGTATCTATTAAAATCTTTTGCCCAGTAAAAAGAAATGTTTTTTTTTTCTTATGTTTTGAGAGTTCTTTATATGTGCTAGAGAACAACTCCCTTATTAGATGCAAAGTTGTAAATATTTTCTCCATTTCTGTGGCTTGCCTCTTCATTCTTTGGCAGTATCTTTCCCAGAGCAAATGTTTTTAATTTTGATGAAATCCAATTTATCAATTTGTTCTTTTATACTTAATCCAAAGTCAGCTTTTCTCTTATTTTTTCTTCTAGAAGTTCTATAGTTTTAGGTTTATCTTTAAGCCCATGATCCATTTTGAGTGAATTTTTATATATGAAGGGATGTGAGGTGTGAATCAAAGTTCGGTTCTTTAGCATATACATAGCTGACTGTTCTAGCACCTGTTGTTGAAGACTTTTTTTTTTCTCTGCTAGATTGCTTTTGCACTTTTGTGAAAAATCAGTTGTCCACATGTGTGGGTCTCCTGGACTTTCCATTATTTTCATTGTTTTGTTGTTGTTTTGTTTATATTTACATCAATACCACACAGTGCTCTGGATTATAAGCCTTGAACTAAGGTACTGTTAGTTTTCCAATTTTGTTCTTCATTTTCCAAGTCATTTTGGCTCTTCTAGGTCTTTTGAATGGCTATATAAGTTTTACAGTTGGTCTGACAGTTTCTACAAAAAATCCTGCTGAGATTTTGATTGAAATTTTGTTGATCTTATACATCAATTTCAGGAGAATTGACATCTTAACAATATTGAGTCTGGTCCATGATCATATAAACTGGGATACATCTGAGAGTGAAAGAGGATGCTAGGATTGCTAGCACAAACCAGGGTTGTTCGGGGATGTACAGTCATCCTATCATGTGCCTTCTCATCACCCCACGTGATGACATCCCACTGGTGGCATGGTTCCCAGAACTCTCATCTACTCCTGTCAACTTCAAAATTTATTATGCTTCTAATACTATTAACTACATTCCTGGAAGAAATATCTCCATAAAGAAAACCCTAAAATACCAGTATTCCATTGACAGTTTTTCCTGCATGGCAGGAATGACAATGGGTAATCGGATAAATCAATCCCTAGTAAGAATTACCTGGCAGATGAGTTATTCTATTAACTTTTTCATTCTCCTCACTTAATGAATGTATCCAACTCATATATTCTTTAACTTATTTTAAGGACTAATTCTGACGGCAGTTTAGAAGGATGGTGTTTAAAATAGTTTTTAAACATCCATCCCTCTGAATTAAATTAAATAACGGCTATAAAATGCCCAGTATTATTTCTGGTACATCCAAAGCCATTGATAAGTTCTTATCCCTTGGAGCACATCATAGCCTTGGGAAGTCCCTGTACACAGTCAGGAAGGGCTTTTCTGGGGAGGGGGTGGGAAGGATGTGAACCCTGGTCTTCCTATATTCTTCTGGGTGGATCAAAAGCGAAGCTCATAAAAAGTTGGCAAAAGAAAACTCAAAATATATCGTAGCAAAAAATCTGGATTAGTTCTTGGTATCACTGCCAACAATCATGCAAGATATTTGAGGACATGACCTTCATTGCCCTTTACGGTCATGCACTCAAGGGTCAGGGTTTGGGTGGTATAGGAAGGAGGTAGTAGCTTTGAAGCCCTTTGCCCATTACTGTGAGCAGGAAGTGAAATATCAAGGATGTTATTCAAGAATTCTCTCTCTGCTTAATTCTGTTTCACTCTGACTTCCTGTGTATCTCTTCTGTGCTATGCTCCTACTCTGCACGGCTCTGAAGCCATTCAGGTGGTCAAGATGATGAGCTCAGCTGGTTAGGCTATGGGGCTAAGGAAATCAAGGTCATGGGTTCAGTCTCCATATGAGCCAATTAACTCTGCAGACAAAGAAATCCGTCCAAGTCCTCGGATGGCCTTACTGACTCTCACCAGCTGGCTTGAAAAACTGTGCTCTGTGGGGCCCGGGAACATGGGTGGCTAAATAACAGGCCTATCCTTAGATCTAGAGACTTCTCCCTGGAAGAGGCCTTCCAGACGTTAGAAACCTCTCATTACATTCTGGAATTGTTCATTAATCTGGCAGCACTTCACTTCAAGGCCTGGAGTTTATCTTGAAGTAATTTATGAGTGACTGAGGATTTTGCATTGTTGTAAAAATTGATTGTTGATAGTGTACCAGCCTACTTGATAAATGATTCCTTGCTTCAGCATGCCAGAATGCAGAGTCAGCTGGGTGAGACTGGAGCAGGGAGGCAAAGGGCTCACAAGTTGGGGCTTCAGATGTTGAGTTATTCATTTATAAACTTCCTTTGAGTGTCTTCCATGGGCTGGGCATAGTTTTTGATACTGGGGGTGGTGGGGATGTAAGTATTCATTGTTTCATGTCTCAATGCCTATTCCATGCTGGCATTATAGTGGACCCTAAGGGCACAGCAGAGTTTGAGACATGGCTCTCAGGGTGATCTGGGTTGAGGGCAGGGGATCTTAACCTTTGTGCCATGGACTCCCTTGGCAGTTTCGCGAAATCTATGGAAGCCTTCTTAGAGTAACATTTTTAGATGTATAAGATGAGCACATACAAAGGAAACCAGTTATAAGACAGTACAGTCATCAAAATATTAAACAAATACATCCATGCTCAGTGCAAAGTATTGAACATGTAACCATGGTCCATGTCTATCCACGGCTCCTCCTCAGGGACCCTGTGTCATTTCTCAGCTGCTGTTTGGGGTTGTGGGGGAGGTTTAAGCCAGCCATGCTTTGAACCACATGTCTTGGTCCATCCAGGCACAGCTGAGTCAAGATACAGAAGCACTGATCTAGAGGCTGCTGTTCCATCTCAAACAACTGAGATGCTTTGACCAAAACTACTGTCCCAGTCAGTGGATCATTTTTAGGAACGTACAGTTGGGAAGCAGGACTGATTTCAGATATGGCTGGGAACTGAAGGTGAAGCAAAGCAAAAAGCGGACCTTGATGTCATCATGAGATGTCCAGAGCAAATGAGGGTCTGAGGAAGCTGAGTCAATGAATAGGAAGAGCCGCTATGAGAGAGAAGAGAGTGAATAAATAAATCACTTGTTATGGGGAGAGAGGCAGGCTAATGCACAGGAAACAGAAAAAGCCAAGGAGCTGAGTGGGGTTGAGGGCAGAGGGATCGTCCAGAAATCGTTCTGCCAAGATCTGTAGAATTGCTTTGTATCTAGAACAATCCTTTAGTTAGTGTCTCCACTTCTACTTTTCCCCAGGATCCTGGTGGTTCATCTTTTCCTGAATTGTACTGAAGGGCTAGCTTCCATTTTCTGGAAGAAAGAATGTCTGGCTGACATTCCCATTTTCTTTATTACTGTGTACATCCTTACAATAAACTTTCATGTCCCAAGGCAACTAGAGCAGATCTCTTTCCTTGTGATCAAGAGTCAAATGCAAACATGGCAGGGTGGGGTGAGCCCTCAGGGAATAAGGGGGGGACATCTGACTGCCTCAGGCATTAGGCGTGGGCAGCCTGTGCTGCTTAGCACACTTCTAAGTTGATTTTTGGATTTGTCAACGGCTATCCAGTTCAAAATTTTGTCAGAAAATTTTATGGTTCATTAAAAATACTGCTTCTTTTTTTTTATGTTGGGGACATTTGAATTCCATTACAGTATGTGGTGTTTATAGTAAAAGCTTTGTTTTGTGTGTCGGAAGAAGGGCTTGGTAAAGGGAAAAATCAGTGTCAGAAAATTCTAGGTAACTGCAAGTGACATTTAATAAATGAAATCTCATTCACACCTATTTGCTTGGTAATTGGTAGTAAGGGGAGAAAAGCCAACAATAATCTTAAAATCTGAAGTTGCACATGGATCACTTAGTAGAAAAGGAAGTGCAACCCCAAATTAGATAGGAAAAAAGAGGGCATGGGGGCCAAATAGGCATTCATTTATTTGTCTACTGAGTGCCTCTTACATGTCAGGCAAAAGCAAGACAGTCCTCAAGAGGTTACCTTCTGGGGGGAGGAGAAATGGTACATAAAAATAAACATAAATAGGTAATAATATATTATGAAATGTGCTAAGAAGGATATAAAGGGAAGACCTGATAAGTGAGGAACTTGGTGGGGTGGGGGCTACTTGAGATAAGATGGATAAGGAATAGATCTTATCCTACCTTCGTAGGAAGTGATATTTGAGCCAAGACTTGAAACTTGCCCTGCGAGTCCTTGGTGCTACCAGAGGAAGTACCTCCCAGCAAGAGGGAACTGGAATGCATCTTAGAGAAGACTGTGTGACTGGGGCCTGGGAGGTAGAGAGGGAAAGAGGGAATAGTTTGAGTGAGGCTGGACATAAGCAAAGACCATTTGCTTAACAACAATTCATGCAAGCCTTCCATGGACCAGACTCTGAGCGATGCCAGGGATACAGCAGTGAACAGGACAGATAAAAGCCTCTGCCCCCAGGGAGCATATGCTTTAGAGCGGACCTGGTCATAATATGCCTCCTTTGTCATAATAAAGGGTTTGGGCTTTAGTGTAAAGACAGTGGGGAGCCTTTGAAGTGGTCAAAGCTGGGGAGTGACATAGTTGGATTTGCATTTTAGATATCCCAGCTCTGAGAGCAGTGTGGAGAATGGTTGGGGCAGGGCAGTCTAGAAGCCAGGAGACTAGAGAGATGGGTGCAAGAAAAGAAGGTGTTATTCTGTTTTAGATAGTGCAGTAGCTTGGGGGGAAAAAAGGAGAGATTTCAGAGGTATTAAGAAGGTATGATGGACAGGATCAGGTGGACAGGTGAAAGATCTAGAAGGACACAGACGTGTGGTCAGTTTTCTGGCTTCAAGAATTAGGTGGATGTTGTTGGCATTAGTTTTGGGGGGCAAATTAGAAACGACAAATACCCAGCATTTGCTTCGACGTGGATGGAACTGGAGGGTATTATGCTGAGTGAAATAAGTCAATCGGAGAAGGACAAAGGTCTCATTCATTTGGGGAATATAAAAAATAGTGAAAGGGAATAAAGGGGAAAGGAGAAAAAATGAGTGGGAAATATCAGAAAGGGAGACAGGACATGAAAGACTCCTAACTCTGGGAAACGAACAAGGGGTGGTGGAAAGGGAGGTGGGCGGGGGGTGCGGGTGACTGGGTGACCGGCACTTGATGGGATGAGCACTGGGTGTTATGCTATATGCTGGTAAATTGAACTCCAATAAAAAAATTTAAAAAAAGAAAAAAAAATTGGGGGGGGGCACAAGACACAAGAAAGAACAGATTTTCTTGGCAGGGGGGAATTAAATTGGTGTCATTCCTGCCTTTGATGAAATTTATGTTTGATGGAGGAGACAAACATGCAAATAAAACCACTTTATCAACCAGTGTATGCGTCAGTGAATTATGTGGTGCTAACAACCACCACAATAATGTTTTAATACAGCAAAGATTTATTTTTCTGTCATGTTACATGTCCAAAGCAGACAGGGTGGGGCCGATTGGAGGAAGCATGGAGCTCTTCTTGTAATCAGTGGACTGAGACCAACAGAGGTTTCATCTCGACACATACTTCTACCCACTAAGACAGAGTTAAAAAAAGAAAAAGAGAGAGAAATAATGAATCTGGCTCTTAAATCTTCTGTCTGGAAATGATTTGTGTCACTTGTGCTCCCATTTCATTGGCCAAGTCATCCTCATGCCTAGCTTCAAGAAACCGAGGAAGGACAATCGTACCATGTGCTGGGAAGGGAGGAAAAAGACTATTTCCTCTTTTTATTGTGTCCTGTCATGTGGGGCACGATTCCATTTCGTCCTTTACTGATGCCCGTTGTCTTGATGACTTGATGAAGTTGGTATCTGCCAGACTTCTCCACTGTAAACATTTTTTCCCCTTTGTAATTAATAAATATATTGTAGGGAGTTGCTTTGAAGCTATGTAAACTTTTAGCTAATTAAGTTCTGAAGGGACTCACATGGTTTTCTATTTATTCAATGGGTTATCATTCATTACTATATTTATTTGCATACTCAAATCATCCCAGATTTGGCCGGTGGGAACCCCTGCAATCTGGCTTCCATGTCTGTGTAGCGTGTTCCTGGCCTTCTTTGAGTATTTCCTTGCCTCTGGCTCCAGGCTCATCTTCTACTTTTCCTCGCTCCTATTCTAGCCATGGAGTCGGTCACTTCTCCAAGGAGCCCTGATTGTTTTTAGTGGAGAATAGTATTCAGAAGATTAGAACGTTTGGTGTGCTGTTTGCTTTGGGGGTGTTGCTGCTCCCAGGCCCCCTCAGTGGACAGAGCGACAGGGCACATGTATACACACATACAGACACACACGTACATGTGTGTACGCGCACTCATATCTATACTTGTATCTGTATCTACCATGTACACCGAACACCACGAATTTACTTTAATCTCTCCAATTCCAGTTCAACACCATGGAGTATATTATGCTCTTTTCTCTTTCTATCTTTTCTCCTACATTGAGAGCATTGGCTCTCATCCTACTATATTTATTTACTTAGTTCATCAATCCTGTCCCCCCACTTCCCGTGTGGGTACTCTCCTCACTCTGGTTGGCCTCCACACCATGCCAAGCCATCTTCCTCACTGCTTAAACTCTGACTTAAGCCCTGACTTCCCACCCTGGGTTAATGGGGACAGTGCATTATTCAAGAAGTTTGCATGGTGATATTCCTATATCCTACTGGAATCTGTTTGGGGCCCATTCTTAAACGGAATATGTGATATTGAGAGAGGATTGCAGACAACTAAAAGTAGTTAGAAATCTAAATCTTCTGATTCCTAGTGCTTCCCCCTGCCCACCCGCCCCCCCCCCCCGCCCCGCCCAAGCCCCAGAGCATCAATAGCAATTAATGGAATCTATGGAAGATTTCTCTGGCTTCTCTTTCTCAGTTTCATTCCCAAATGGATTTACTTTGGAAGGTAAATGAAAGTCCATTTACCCATTTCAGAGTTATCTAAAGGTGAAAAAAAAATGCTATTTTTTCAGCAGTTCAGAGATTTTTCAAATACTTTTTTGTCTTTGGATTACTCAAAAGCAGCTTTATTTGGAAATTTCAAACTTGGCATCCCTGGTACATAACCCTGAGTAAGGAATGTGTGCTTTGCCTTGTTTGAAGAAATTTGGTTTTGAAATAACAAAGTTATGGATGTTTAAAAATACTGCACTGAGCAGACACTGTGTGTTATTTTCCTTTGCCTTTGAAACATGCTCTATATTGTAAAGCCGGTAACTTTCATGGGTGGGAGAATTTAATAGCGTATACTTAACTGATGCAAATGTGAGATCATTTTATAAGTCACATGGGAATCCAGTTGAGTTGTCTTTTTAGCTTTTGTTCAGTAAGTTCACATGATCTCCAAATAACTTAGAATCCTTGGGCATACTGCCTGTACATATCAGGTGCTCAATAATTGCTGAGCTGATGTGAACTGAACATGCTTGCTTTCATTTAGCTAGATGGTTCCCCTCCAGCTTTGAGTGCCTAATTGTGGTCTAAAATAGGGGTTGGCAAATTACCGGCCATGGACGAAATCCAGCTTACCACCAGCTTTTTCTATGGCCTGCAGGCTGAGAATGTTTTTGTACATTTTCTAAATTGTTGAATAAAAATCAAAAGAAGACTAACATTTCATGACATGTGAAAATTATATGAAGGTGAAATTTCAGCGCGCACACACAAAGTTTTATCAGGAGATTGTCACGCTCACTCTCTTACGCACCCCTCAACCCTGCTTTCACATCACAACGGCAGAGATGAGCACTTGCAACAGAGACTGTCTGACCTGCAAAGCCTAAAATATTTACTATCTGGCCCTTTACAGAAAAAGTTCATGGATTCTTTAGAATCCAGAAGAATGTGTTGTCTGTTCATTGTTAAGATTATTTGCTATAAAAGTTAAAAGCTAAGACTCCTTTTAAATTTTCTACCAATCATACCTCTAGCCTCACCTCTTTATTGGCATTCGATTGGATTCCAAGCTAATTTCAATTAACAGAAATCACTGTGAAAAGAATACAAGTATAAAGCACAAAGTCAAATATAATTTTGTTGATTCTGTCCTTTTTGTTATTTGTCTGCAGTGCCATTTTCATATTTGATGACTAATAAAGGCAATCATGAGTGAAGGGACCCGAACAACACCTCCTGTTTTATACATTGCTGTGTTTGTTTTCAAGGTGTTGGTTAATTTTGCTTTCTTAAGCTCCTTCGAAGCTCCCCAAAGGTAGGGATGAGCATTTTGGCTTCTTTTGGATTTCAAGCCTATAGTGTGGGATCTAGAGCTCAGAGTCACAACTGTCTGATGGTGCCGCACCTGCATCTGAGCCCCTGAATGTTATTGGAGATAATTATGTATCTATGATGATGACACATCTCCAAAGGGCCCTTCTCTCTGCTTGATCATCCTACCAGACTTCACTTTCCCATTCTCATCCTGCAGTTATCCCATCCTACACTTCACAGACAATACAGTGGGAGCCAGGTGAGAATTTCTTCAATTCTACCCGTGCCCCTGCATCTATATCTATACAGTGATGCAGACCATCGTGTGACAATGGGTCTCTTACCACAGGTAATATTCCCTCCATTTCCCTTCTGGGTCCCATTGCTTCTTGCCTTCTAAAGGACTTGGCTCGTCGTTTACCCCTTCCTTGTCTCCACCACCAGTTGTCCCTTTCTCCTGTGTCATTCCAATCAGCACATAAGCTGGTCTTAATAAGGTCCATCTTTTAAAAGCCCTCCTATTTCCCAACACCCTCCACTTACTATTGCCTCATGTCTGATGCTCTTAAGAGCACCTCTTGAAACCACTGTCTATACTTGTCATCTGCCTATTTGCCCCTCAACCCATTCTAAATAGACTCTATCTCCCACCATGCACGATACTGGGCAAAGTCACAAGTGACTCCATCTGGCTAAATCTAGTAGTTGATTTTCTGTTTTGACTTCACTTTGTGTATCACTAGCTTATAGTGTGATTGTCTACTTTCTCTAGTCCTCTGAGGGCACCACCACACACTTCCCCTCTTTCTCCCACATTATTGGTGACTTCTCATCTCCTTGGATGATCCTTTGTATTAACTAGGTCTTTTCATATTAGTGCTGTGACCTTCAGGGTCTTGCTGAGAATGAAGGGACTCTTCCTCCCAGGGTTAGGTAATAGTCAACTCAGCCCTGAGTGTGCCTTTCAAATGCAAACCACCTGATCTCAATCCCATATCCCCAACCACCTTCTTTACTCACACAGCTCTTATACTCCAGGGCAATATTCCTCTGACATAATCCCCCAGGGCCATGTACCAGACAACTAGGGACAGCGCCTATACCTCAGAGCCTGCTGAGTTTATTCAAACTAGCCAATCCTAAACTGACTTACCTTGCCTTGCCCATTCTTTTGCATAGAAGCCATAGAAAAAGCTCTTGCCTTTTCTTTCTTTTTCTGTCTTCTGATTGACCCTGGTCCTTCCCTGTGTGGCTCCTGCACCTCAGTCTCTTATCAGATTCTGTTGGTTCTACGTTGAAACCATCAGGATCCAGCCCCTGCTCAGCACTGCCACCATGATCTCATCTACTTGATGGTGTCATTTCTTCACAGCTTTGCCAGTGTTCTCTCTCATCTCCCTGTTGCCACTCTTATCCTCCCATGGCTCACTTACCAATGTCTAGGGTTCTTTCAAACATGTAAATCAGATTACGTGATAGTGATGTACAAAACCATCCAGGTCTGGCTTTTGCCCCTTTCCCCACTGCTGTTGTCACGTGGGTCCCATGATCTCGCTGTTCCTCAAGCTCGCCAAACCCATCCCCGTCTCTGGACCCTTGTACTTTGTTGTTTCCACTGCCTGGAGCACCTGGGTGGCCCAGGACATGTCTTTCCTCCTCATTTCCACCTCATCTCGAGTGACACTGCTTTAAACAGACCTTTGTCAATAAACAGGAAACAGCCACCTGGCTCCCTAATTTGTAACCTGCTGTCTTATTTTTCTTATGAGCTCATCTTACTATGTGAAATGAATTATACATTCATTTATTTCTATTTCATAGTCTTTTATGATTCATTCCTTCAGAATTTAAGCTACAAGGGCAAGGATTATTTGCTTGTTAGTCTCTGTCTTCAATAGTTAGAACAGTGCTGGGCATAGAGTTGGTCTCAGAGATGCTTTGTCCAATGCATGAGCTCATCAACCTGGTTACCATGTCAAAATCTCCATGTTTGCTTCTCTTCTGTTTGGAATGCTTTTCCTCCAGACTGCCACTTGGCAGCCCTTTGTCATTCTTCAGGTTTTAATTCAACCCACTTCCTCAGAGCAGCCTGTTCCTGCCGGCCTTCTGCTCCCTGTCTCCACCCCTGTGACCCTAATTCGGAGGTGGGCAGACCTCTGCACAGTATCAGATAGTAACTATTTACAGCTTTGTAATCCCTGCAATGTCTGCTCTTGTGGTGAAGCAGCCATAGACAATTCGTACGTGAATTGTGTGTGGCTCTGTTCCAATAAAGCTTTATTTATGGACATAGAAATTTGAATTGTGTACAGTTTTTACATGTCATGAATTATTAATCTTCTTTTGATTTTTTTTGCAATCATTTAAAAAGTTAGTTTGTAGGCTGTACCCAAGTAGGCCTTGACCCAAAGGCTGTAACTTACTAACTGAAGTTCTAGTGTATCTCCCTCCTTCATTTTTCATGTTGCTGAACATTGTCTTATTTGTTCATTTGTTTTTTGTGCTTTGTTTTCCCCTGTTGGGACACAGGACACCTGAGAGCAGGAACTCCATCCTTGGTTACTAGAACTCTGTCTGGCTAACTCCTGCTCAGGCTAGAGCTTCCCCCAGCAGGACTCGCCCAATCCCAGGAACTTTCTTCAAAGGCTTATTACCTTCCTCTCTCATGGTAATAGCTTCTCTCTTAGGAAGTCAGGTTTCATCTCAGGGGAGGGAGCCAGTACATTTGGCATCTGGTTGGAATAAGAATCCCAGTTTTCAGCAAGGAGACTTGTTTATCTTGATCATGGCTGAAATTATTCTAATCACATCTCATTCACTTCAATTAGTAAAGGAGTGATTGCCTGTTATAAAATAGTATGAGATGGTCATACACTCAACTCTTGACACTGGACAAGTAAGATTGACAGGAGTTTATTAGTTACATATATTCACATTCTGGGGCACAAGACACCTCCTGCCATGCAGGGCCACATGGGGGCTGGCCGCAGGAATAGGGAACCAGCAGGGGCTATGGGAGGCAGGCTTTGTAGAGACAAGCAGGTGAGATGACTCTTGTTTCCGTCAGTAGCATGAGATTGGCTCCCTTGAATACTTTGTGGGCTACTAGAGAGGGGAATCCATTAGGGTTGAGGGCTGGGTGGAATGCAGCTGGTCTGGCTGATAGAGGACTTGGAGGGGTGGTGGTGGTGGTGAGCCTTCCCTCCTATGTTGGGGGGTCATATTTGGTGAGAGAAGGAGAACTTATAGCTAAGACTTTGGGAGCTGAGAGAGGCTCAGAGATGTCAAAAATGTCAATGTAGGTCTTGCAATATACTAGCACAGAGCTTGGAACAATAAATATTTGTTGAATGAATGAATGATTTCACTTCCCTTTCATTCAGAATCTGTTATATACCCAGCTCTATGTTAGCTGTGGTAGACAAAAAGAAGACTGAGGCATAATTACATTTATATTATAAGATACTGAAAAATTACAGGGGAGGGATGGATGTAGGTCGCAGGATTTGTCAGTGGGTTTTGATGAGCCAGCATCTGGGTAGGATGGAAACAGAAGGTTGAATTAGTTCTATTCTTTGGTTCTCATCCAGTCATCCACTCACCCAGTCCACCAATCATCCAGTATTTGCTGAGGGTCTCTCATGTGCCAGGCTAGGCAACTGAGTTTTTGTTGCTTTAAATCTAATCCAGGAGACAAACCACAACCATGCCACAGAGAGGACAAATTGTGACTAACACATGAAGAAGACCCACTAAGGTGGTTCAAATACTCTATCCAAGAATTGCGGGAACACAGAGACAGCACATACTGTGTTCTCCTGTGGGTGTGGGGAGGTGGGGGGCACCTGGAGGGCCGCTTGGAGTTCAGGGGAGCCATGTGGATGGATTGGCAGGAGGGAGAGGTAAGGCAATCCAGGCAAGTGTCATGCTCTGGTTGGTTTCCTTGCTAAATAGATTTTTCACAGGGAAGAGCTGTCTCTCATCCAACTACTTTCCCCTGTTGGATTTATGCAGCACTGGACCACCCCGTGTCTTTGTTTATGGGAATATAAGGCTGTGGATGCAGCTGAATTCTAGTCAGGCAGAACTTAGAGCCTCATCTTAACCATAAAATGGAGGCAGGAAATGGGAACTACAAGTTCCTGCCTTTCCCGGATTGACTTATTTTGCTAGGACTCTCTAGTCTTCATTTCCTCTTTATGTGGTGGGAATTGGAATATATGTTAATTTGTCAAACATTTATTGAACAAGCACTTTGTGCCAGGCAGAAAGCAGGGTTCTGGCAAAAACAATGATAGTCACAATAAACACATCTCTATCCTTGAAGAACTTGCCGTCTAATGGGGAGAAATAACAACAAAACAAAAAATAGCAAATAAAATTCAATGTGATAAAGCATAAGAAATTTATGCTCAAAGCAGAGAATTCAAGGTTTTGTTTTGTTTTGTTAAGATTTATTTATTGGGGCACCTGGGTGGGTCGTCAGTGAAGCGTCTGCCATTGTCTCGGGTCATGATGTCAGAGTCCTGGGATCGAGTCCCACATCGGGCTTCCGGCTCAGTGGGGAGCCTGCTTCTCTCTCTCTCCCTCTGCCTCTCCCCTGCTTGTGCTCTCTTGATCAATCACTCAAATAGATAAATAAAATTAAAATAAAAAAGATTTATTTATTTATTTTTAGGGAGAGAGAGGGAGAGAGAGAGAGAGAGAGAGAATGGAGAGGAAGGGCAGAGGGAGAGGGAGAGAGAATCTCAAGCAGACTCCCCTCTGAGTGTGGAACCCAGTGTGGAGCCCAGTGTGGAGCCCAGTGTGGGGCTTGATGTCACCACCCTGAGATCATGACCTGAGCCAAAACCAAGAGTCAGATGCTCAACTGACTGTAGCCACCCTGGTACCCCAGAATTCAAGATTTTGATTTGGTCATTTTCTAGCTGTCAGTTGTCGGAAAAATAGGTTAACCTGTTTGCTCTTTTCTAAAATGAGAATAATAATACGTCTACCTCATAGTGTTATTGTGAGGATTCATATTGTAAGAACTTTGAGCAATGTCTGCACATAGCACTCCTTTTTTTTTTTTTTAAGATTTTCTTTATTTATTCATGAGAGACACACAGAGGCAGAGACATAGGCAGACAGAGAAGTGGGCTCCCTGCGGGGGAGCTCGATGGGGGACTCGATCCCAGGTCCCTAGGATCACGACCTGAGTCGAAGGCAGACATTCAACCACTGAGCCACCCAGTCATCCCACCACTCCTTGTTATTGTTTCATTGTGATGGAGACATGTTCAGTGTGTAAGGAATGCATATAGGGTAGGTACCTAATAGGCAGGAAAGGATTTTGTGGAAGGTTTCCTATAAGTGATGATGTTTGAATTGAGTCTGGAAACAAGAGTAATGATAACAGCTAAAGGGTACTGAGTATGTAGAACAGGCCAGATACCATTCTCAGAATGTAGCATAGATGATCTTTTTTGGTTCTCACAATTCTCTGAAGTATGTGTGAAGACTGTCTTCATTTTACAGATGAAAGACAAGTGGGACTTAACCTGGCAGAGAAGGGGACTATGGGGAAGGCATTTGGACAGTGGTACTGATACAAGGGTCCAGGGATATTAAAAAACAGCAGATTAATGGAATTGGAAACCGTGCAGTGTGGCTGGAACAAAAAGGATATGTGGGCTAGTGGTGTGAGATGAAGCTGGAGAAAGAGGCAGGCCAGACAATCACTGTCATTTGGGGGGTTACTGGACCCCCAACAGAATTGTCTCCAATAAAGCTCTGGCCATCTACTTCCCGTTGTATTGATGGGAAGCAGATGCCATTGGACTCTTCTTCAATGGAGTACATGCTCTTCATTTGTAAAAACACATAGCAAGGTTCTTGGGAATTCATGGAAGGAACCATTCCAGAAAAGACTGGACAAAGAGACTACTAGTATCTCTCTTTTTACATTGTCTAGTTCAAGTGATTTTAAGTCCAAAAGTTAAACTTGCATAAAGATGAGCTTGATTTCAAATTCAGAAATATGTGCACAAAAGTGGTTCTGTCTTGACTCTGTGATCCTCTCTGGTGATTGCTTTCTTCCCAGGCTTTGTTCTGAACCTTTTTCAGTCACTTGACCCAAAACAATGAAATACTGACCTGACGTATTTCTAACCCTCTTACATAGTATAAGCAAGCATTAAAAGGCATTTTTTTTTTAAAAAAAGAGAATATTTTGTTTATTTGAGAGATAGAGGGAGAGAGAGAGTGAGCATGAGCAGAAACAGACTCTCCTCTAAGCAGGGAGCCCAATGTAGGGCTTGATCCCAGGACCCTGGGAACATGACCTGAGCCGAAGGCAGATGCTTAACTGGCTGAGCTACCCAGGTGCCCCCATTAAAAGGCATTTTTAACTAAGACACATGCAAAGAAATATGCAAAAGGAAAAAACTGATGGCAACAAATCCACGGGGAACTGTAACACAAAAGCCCAACACCGCAGTCATGCCCATGATTTAGGGCTGGTGCTTGAAAGGTACAGGAACCGTCTAACTGATAGGAACCCTGAAGCCAGTGGACCAGGTGGGTAACACGTCTGAGAACAGTCTGCTAGGCAGTTGGAAGATTACCTAGTAATAGAGATCTTGGTCACTGATTCTAAAGTCCTTAGTCAAATTATAATCTTATCACTAAGTAAATGTTAGACCCTGATATTCGCAAAAGGGGATGATTATTACCCTTTAATTGGTGATAATGCAGAAGCTCAGGGAGGTTCTAGGTTGGTGAAAATCACACAGCACCCTTAGCGTCAGCCAGGAAGAAGAACCAGATGTGGTGGAAGGGGAGGTGGGCGGGGGGTGGGGGTGACTGGGTGACGGGCACTGAGGGGGGCACTTGATGGGATGAGCACTGGGTGTTATTCTATATGTTGGCAAGTTGAACACCAATAAAAAAGAAATTTATTAAAAAAAGAAAAAAAGAACCAGATGTGGGAGCGCTGCCTCGAGATGCCCATGGAAGGTAGGAGAGATGACCGACAACCAGTTGGCTGCTCCGGATGACTCATCATGTAAAACAATTAGCCCAGCCCAGTGCTGACATGAACGGTGGGGGATTTGCAGTTGCTAAGCCACTGGTGAACATCAGCCAAGCCAAACAATCTTGGTGAGAGAGCCTCGAGGGGGTGCATGCCAGGGCGGTCACACTCTTCATTAGAGATGAGACTGGCCAACATGCGGAGCCTTCCTCGGGGAGGAGTCCAAATGCTCCCAGAAGACTCGTCCTAAGAGAACCAGCAGTCAGAAGATGTGCGTGTGTTGTTAGTTCCTGGAATGAAATACATAGAATCAGAGGATAACTCTATCATCTCTCTCTCTCTCTCTCTATCTCTCTATCTCTCTATCTCTACCTCTATCTCTCTATCTCTATCTCTAGCTCTCTATCTCTATCCATATCTCTATCTCTATCTCTATCTCTATCTATCTCTATCATCTCTCTATCTCTACCTCTATCTCTATCTCTATCCATATCTCTGTCTCTATCTCTCTATATCTCTAGCTCTCTATCTCTATCTCTATCCATATCTCTATTTCTATCCATATCTTTATCTCTATCTCTATCTCTATCTCTATCTCTACCTCTATCTATCTCTATCCATATCTCTCTCTATCCATATCTCTATCCATATCTCTATCTCTATCTCTACCTATCTATCTCTACCTCTATCTCTATCTCTATCTCTATCTATCTATCTCTACCTCTATCTATCTCTATCATCTCTATCTCTATCTCTATCCATATCTCTATCTCTATCTATCTCTATCTCTATCATCTCTCTATCTCTACCTCTATCTATCTCTATCTCTATCCATATCTCTACCTCTCTATCTCTATCTCTAGCTCTCTATCTCTATCCATATCTCTATCTCTATCTCTATCTCTATCTATCTCTATCATCTCTCTATCTCTACCTCTATCTCTATCTCTATCCATATCTCTGTCTCTATCTCTCTATATCTCTAGCTCTCTATCTATCTCTATCCATATCTCTATTTCTATCCATATCTTTATCTCTATCTCTATCTCTATCTCTACCTCTATCTATCTCTATCCATATCTCTCTCTATCCATATCTCTATCCATATCTCTATCTCTATCTCTACCTATCTCTCTCTACCTCTATCTATCTCTATCTCTATCTCTATCTATCTATCTCTACCTCTATCTATCTCTATCATCTCTATCTCTATCTCTATCCATATCTCTATCTCTATCTATCTCTATCTCTATCTCTATCATCTCTCTATCTCTACCTCTATCTATCTCTATCTCTATCCATATCTCTATTTCTACCCATATCTTTATCTCTATCTCTATCTCTATCTCTACCTCTATCTCTATCTCTATCTCTATCCATATCTCTATCTCTACCCATATCTCTCTCTATCCATATCTCTATCCATATCTCTATCTCTATCTCTATCTATCTATCTATCTATCTATCTATCTATCTATCTATCTATCTCTACCTCTATCTCTATCTATCTATCTATCTATCTATCTATCTATCTATCTATCTCTACCTCTATCTATCTCTATCATCTCTATCTCTATCTCTATCTATCTCTATCTCTATCTCTACCCATATCTCTCTATCCATATCTGTATCTCTATCTCTATCTATAATCTATATCATCTATGTCTATATCTATGCTAGAAAGAGCCTTGTGTGTCTTGGAAACTGCTGTGTTTGCTATTGTTTTTACTAAGTGATTTTGAATTGTTCTCTCGTGAATCCAACATGATGTCAAAGAAGCTCCTTAATTACCGGGGCAAGAATCAATTAGGCAGAGCGTGAAAAAGGCGCAGGGACTTTCATTCTGCTGCCCATGTATGAACTCAGTGTCTCCTCCAAGTCACGATCATGACATGTTTCTCTGTGTGTCCTCGTCTAGCTTTTTTATTTCCAGCATTGGAAACTCTGTGCACAGGGATTGCCTCTGGCCCTTCTTACTCAACCATTTTGCATAGTGAGAACTCAGCACTTGGTGCATTTGATGAACAAAGAGTCTTTCAGGGAAGAGGCCCCAGGACCGTGGCAGAGGCTGAAGAGGGTGGTGACACAGAGAAAGCTGATGGGGGTGTGGGCTGCGCGGGAGACTTAGCACACTACACTTTGTGCAGCCTACATGGTTTTTGTTCATCTTTTGAATTCCACGTCCTATCTCCCTGAATCTTTTTCAGCTTCTCAACGGCAGGGCCCTTGCCTCCTAGTTTTATTCCCAGGGCCATACTTACGGCTGCTGAGTACCCAGAGATTAACACTTGCCTGGGAAGACCGTAAAGCAGGACCTGAAATTGAGAAATACATAGGTAATCATAATTGCCTTTCTCCCCTAAATTTTGTGATTCATTTTCTTATAAGGGATACCCTATTTATTTTCTCTTGATAACAGCAGTTGTATATATATATATATATATATATAAGGACCACTGGGTATTATTATATCCGTTTCAGGACACTCCTTGCTTCTGGATTATTCTGGGTCTAGGATTATGCAAAACTGGTTTTTTATTTTTTTAATTTATTTTTTTTTTATGGGACAGCTCCAGTTCTAGTTCCAGTTCAGGAAAGTGGAAAGTACATGAAGCTCTGGCCTCTCATGAATCATTTTGGTGTCTTTCTGGCCTGGACTGGGCTCTCCCCCTCACCCCTCTACCCCAGACTTGCTGACCTGACACTGATCTGGGGTGGGATCTCCAGGGCTGACCTAGATTGGAAGGGTATGTTGGAGTTGGCCATCTGGGGAGTGGCCTTTTCATTTAGTCTCCTGAACTTGAATACTGAAACGTAGCTAATTAACAGAACTCCTTCTATAGTCCTTTCCTTTCTTTTCTAATTGGAATTTAGTCTGGCACATACCAGGCACACAATACACATATTCTACGAAACAAATATGTAACATTAATTTAAAAATAGTGAAGAAAAATAATGTTTATTGAACAGCAAGTTTGTGCCAGACATCGGGTTGGAGCCCCCACATACTTTTCATTTACTCCTCACTAGAAGTATCAGAGAATAATTTTAATGTGCTGAGGAGGCCAAGGATCAGGGAATCTAAAATGTTTTCTGAAAATACCTCTGGCAGTAGAGCCAAGTTTTGAACCACTCTTTGTGTTCAGGTAAGGTTTCAAAATCCAAAGTCTTGCCAATATAGTGCTGAAGCCAACCGAGTTGATAAGCTTATGTTTACATAATTGTTGCATTACTGGTTGTTGAACATTCCAACCTGTATGTATTATGAATTCCTGGAACGCAATGTGTATAACACAGAGCTTATCCTATTCTTTTAAAAATTCTTTATCTCCTTTTAACTTCTGTAGTTTGGTTAAAGGTACTACTTTTCTTCCCATAACTCTAAGGCAGGGTTTCTCAGCCTCAGTCCCCAAACTGTGGACGTTTGGGGCTGGATACGTCTCTGTTGTAGGGGGCTGTGCTGCACATTGTAGGATGTGGAGCAGTGTCCCTGGCCTCCTCCCACTAGATGCCAGTAGTACCTCCACCATTCCGGATGTGACAATCAAAACTAATTTCAGACATTGACAAATATTCCCTAGGGGACAAACTCACTCCTGGTTGCTCCCTAGAGTGAAATCCTTTTTCCCTGCAGCCTCTTTTTTCCCCAAATACCATATCAATTGCTAAATCCTGTTGCTTCTATCTGTGCAGTCTCTTGCATTCATCCCTTGTGTGTGTGTGTGTTTTTTTTTAAACCCTTGTGTTTTTATTGCTCTTACTTAACTCACAACCTTATCTCTTCTTAAAGGGTTTTCCCTGCCATAGGTATTTATGACTTCCAACTTGTCCTGTTCATTGGTGCCAAGCAAATCTTATCAGCCCTGCCACCTATCTGCTGAAACATCCCAAACAGCTCCTCTTGCTAACGGAGCACATTTTTGACTCTGAAGGTGTTGAGCTGGGCCTGTAATTAGTGGGTGAGTTTAAATGTGGGAGGTCATTAGAAATGACAAATACCCACCATTTGCTTCAATGTGGATGGAACTGGAGGGTATTATGCTGAGTGAAATAAGTCAATCAAAGAAGAACAAACATTATATGTTCTCTTTCATTTGGGGAATATAAATAATAGTGAAAGGGAATAGAAGGGAAGGGAGAAGAAATGTGTGGGAAATATCAGAAAGGGAGACAGAACATGAAGACTCCTAACTCTGGGAAACGAACTAGGGGTGGTGGAAGGGGAGGAGGGTGGAGGGTGGGGGTGACTGGGTGGCGGGCACTGAGGGGGACACTTGACGGGATGAGCACTGGGTGTTATTCTGTATGTTGGCAAATTGAACACCAATAAAAAATAAATTTATTATTAAAAAAATAATAAATGTGGGAAGTTGGCTTCATGAAAACACTGTAGAAGCAGAACAAAGCCACTAATGGGCTTCATCAGAAACAAAGGTGATATATTATATTTCCATTTATTTTATAAAACTTAACCTATAAAACCTTCCCTCCCTTGTAGTTTCAGTAGATTTAGCCCATAAAAACCTTTGACCCTGGTGTCCATTGAAGGGAAGTATTTCAGATGACTAATTCCATTTCTTTCATTTTTTTTTTGTTTATTTAGGTTTTCTATTAAGCAAATTTTGGAGATAATATATATTATTTATTATGTATAATTTGTTACTTATATATATTTTATTATATATTATATATAATAATACTTATATATATACATTATATTTAAGCTAAATTTTAAAAATGTATTGGTATAAATGTAGGCCTAAATTCTCTTGATCTTTAAACTTCGTTCTGTCTATGGATATATCCTTTTTTCCCTCTAAATATTGTTTAATTATAACTTTCCTCTACTGTTTTTGCTCCATTGTGCTAACTCTTGCCTCTTTTATTGTCTTTTTGGAAGTATGAGCTTTAACTTCGCTGTTCTTTTGTTTTATTTAGTATTTATTTTTAAATTTTACTTTTTATTCTATTTGTTTATTATTTTTTATGTTCTACTTCATTAGTTATTACTTCAGAGGGTTTTTCTTCTATTGTTTTGGTTTTTATTTTTTATTTTTTTATTGTTTTGGTTTTTAGATTTATTCTCTTTTTTCCTAGCTTTGTGAGTTGGATGCTTAATGCATTATTTTATTCCTTTTTATTTTAAATAATTACATTTTAAGCTACAAATATCCCTGTAAATATGATTTTAGTTATATTCCACAAGGTTTTTTTTTCACATATATTGTACTTTTTTCATCTTGCATTTCTGATTTTTTTCATTTGTAACTTTTTTCATGAGTTATTTAGGAATATATTATAAAGGTTCCCCAACATATTTTTCTACCTTGGAATTTTTATTTCTAATTCCTATCTGATAATCTTTGCATATTAACATTTGAACTTATGTCATTTCATATCATTTGAATTTTTTTATTTTAATGACTAGATTTTGTATTTCCAAAAATTCTCTTGGGTTCTTTTTCACTATTTGTTACTTCATTTTTAAAAATTCCTTAAAAATATTTTCTTATTTAAGAAAAATGGATACTATGCTTTTTTTTGATCTCTTTTGAACTCTCAAACACAATATTTTTCAGACTACTCCACAAAATTAATATCAGTCAGACTTAATTCAGTTCCAATGATTGACTTTGCTTGCTCTCTCAGTAGTGCAGTTTTCCAATCTGTTCTGGAACTCCTGTTTGCACACTCATTCTGAGTACAGATTTTAATTATTGTTCTCTCTTTAATCACTTTGCATCTCTTCCCTCTCTCTCTCCTTCTCACCTCTCCATCTTTCCTTTTTTTTTTTTTTTTTTTTTTAATTTCCAACAGACTTAGGTTTTAGAAGGGTGTTTGGGCCTTCTATCCATGGTAATAATGATTATGTTGGAGATCCAATCACAGAGCTATCTTCTGGCTAAAAGGCCATATTTTATTTTCTCACTTCCTGAGGTCTCCAACTTCCTCTAAAACCATGGCTACCTTTTCTCCCCACACCTACCTACATTCCTTCCTTCCTTCCTTCCTTCCTTCCTTCCTTCCTTCCTTCCTTCCTTCCTTCCTTTTTTAAAAAATATTTTATTTATTTATTCATGAGAAACACAGAAAGGGAGAGGTAGAAACATAGGCAGAGGGAGAAGCAGCCTCCATGTAGGGGGCCTGATGTGGGACTTGATCCTGGAATCCCAGGATCACTCCCTGAGCTGAAGGCAGAACGCTCCACCTCTGAGCCACTCAGGCATCCCCACACCTTCCTTTCTGAAGAGAGAAGGTGGAGCATGGCCCTCCTTCATTTAGAGACACAGAGATATGTCTGTATCAGAGACATGTGTCTGACTTTATAAGGTAATTGGGTAACAAGAGAAGTAGTAAAGGTTGGTGAGGAGGGAGGATGACTTCAAGACCAGTATTTGGTTGTCTTCCAGAAAACTCCCCTGGACTAAACTTCTACTGGAGGAGAGGATTTTATAACTTACGAAGAGGCTCAAGTGAGAAACTTTCATCTTTCTTGGTCCTGTCCTGGGGTTGACCTGTAGACTGTTTGCAACAGTGAATCCCATGGAAGGCTTCTGGGATGGAGCCTTTCATCTGGTAGACACTTTCCCAGCACTGCATTGACATCACCCACAGGACCCTAAATAGAAAAATCCAGGGCTCATCTGTAGGGAGATGTAGGAGTGCTGGCAACACTGCCTCCATCTTTGGCCCTCCATCTTATTCATGTCCGCCCAATGACCTCCCTTCAGGCTACGTGTTTTAGGTACCTTGAAGCTTAAAGTATGCCCTGACCAAATGCGGGAAGGCTTGTTCTGATGTTCCTTAAAGTGGTGCACAGAAGGTGTTATTTAGCTAATTAGTAGAGAGGATGGGCAAAGACAGCCGCACTTTAGATGATTAGTAGAGATGACTAGTACGCAGATGGTGCCACTTTAGGTAACTACCCTTTGACCGCACCACACCACCCCTTGGTCTATAAAAGCTGGGGATTAAGGTCCGGACTTTGTGGAAAATAGTTGTGTAGTTTGGGTCCTTGTTTGCTTCCCCCTCTATCCATAAGTTATCTTAAACGAAACTGGTGTGGGGTGGCTTGCTTCATTTTCGATCTTAAAGTGCCTCCTCAGCCTGGAGGATATGTTTCCGACCCTTCTCCACCTTCTATTTAACAGGAGGTTTCCAAACTTTTGGTTCCACCCAACTGAGACCTCCCTGAAAGAAGAAAGATTTTCCAGATTTAGGGAGCCTCCTGTTCTTGACTTGCTCAGGCACAGTCTATTCTATCATTTGCTTGGGTGACCTAATGCTTGTAAAAGTGTGCATCTGTCTACCTGTCTCTGCTGAGCAAGCTTCAGTTCCTCTGAGAATTTAATGCCAGGGAAAGGTTTTGTCTTCTGAGGAAAAATAATAGTAAGGATCATCTCTTGAGGACCTATGATGAGCAAGATGCTTCACACATCTTCAGTACAGAGATGATTTTCTCTTTTTAAAGATAGATATAGATAGGTAGATAGATATATATTTTTAGAGAGGCGGTAGGAAGGAGTGGAGGGAGAGAGAATCTTAAGCAGACCCTGCTCTGGGCCAGCTCGGGGCTTGATCTCACGACCCTGAGCCAAAACCAAGAGTCAGATGCTCAACCAGCTGAGCCACCCAGGTGCCCCGAGATGATTTTTGTCGTTTTTCATAAGAGGGAAGTGAGGCTCAGAAAACCTAAACCATGAATCTTGGATCATACAGTATGTAACTAGCTTGAGATTCAAACCCTGGTCCCTCAGACTCTGAAGCCTGTGCATTCCCTACCAGGTCAAAGCCTCCAGCTGTCTGTTACAGAAGGCTCTGGCTTTCCTTCTCCTGCCTCAGCCACCAATATGCCGTAGCCTCATTTAAAGTTCGTGGGTCGTAATCTTTGTCTTTATAGTTTTTTAATTTTTTAAAAATTTAGTTGTTCATGAGTGACTCAGAGAGAGAGAGAGAGGCAGAGACTCAGGCAGAGGGAGAAGCAGGCTCCATGCCGGGAGCCCGACGTGGGATTCGATCCCGGGTCTCTAGGATCACGCCCTGGGCCGAAGGCAGGTGCTAAACTGCTGAGACACCCAGGGATCCCCTGTCTTTATAGTTCTTGTGGAATCACCTGTCTCTTTTTAGCTTAGATTATTTTTGCATCTTTCTGATTTTTGTTTGTTACACTTGCTGAATGTATTTCGAGTTTTTATTGCAATATGCCTCCATTTCCTCCACTAATTTTAGAGCAGCTTTGGAGTTTCTATTATAAATAAGTCACTAAGAGTGTTGTCCAGTCTTCAGCTCTTTAGAGCTAATAAATTTCTTTGCTACTATTGAATTTTACCTGGGGAGTCACTTGCCAGGTGCTGCCTCATGTTGCATTTAACTTTCCATTTAGCCAGAGGCCAGACACCTGAGAGCCAACCCTTCTCCTCCCCTGTTTGGCCGCCATATGCAATTAGTAACCTGGCTCTCTTGACTCCACTTTCCTATCACCTCTATGTCTCCCTTCCTCTTTCACTAGTTCAGGACTTTGCCATTCCTCCTGACTATTGCAATTTCCTTCTGACTGATTTTCCTGCTTCTGGTCCCTCTCTTCTTGCCAGAGGCATCTCTGTAAAATGCCTATCTGATAGATTTAGGTCATGCACTGTTGGTTCATATGCATGAAAACATTGGATAAGGAGCAACCATTTCAGTGGGGCAGGAAGAATCACTTGAGAGCTGGCCTCTGCTTACCACACCCATCTGGCCTTTTAATACTCTCTCACAAGCTCCTTTTTAGTGCTATGAACTTCAAGCTGCTATAACTTCTTTTTTTTTTAAGATTTTTTATTTATTCATGATAGAGGGAGAGGGAGAGAGAGAGACAGAGAGAGAGAGAGAGGCAGAGACACAGGCAGAGGGAGCAGCAGGCTCCATGCAGGGAGCTTGACACGGGACTCGATCTGGGACTCCAGGATTGCGCCCTGGGCCAAAGGCAGGTGCCAAACCGTTGAGCCACCCGGGGATCCCCAAGCTGCTATAACTTCTTGAGAATATGGTGCTTTCTTGAGGTTTCATAATGCTGTCCTCCCTGCCTTCTATGCTACTCAGTAGCCACATCAACTCAGATGCTTCTGTTTGTGGAGCTTTCTCTGTGCCTCTTTCTGCCTCAAATAGATCTAATCTATTCCTCTTTTATGTTCATCTTAGATGTAGTACTTCTCTGTTATTCCACTCACCCACGTGAAGGACTTATTGGCATTTGTTTGTGGATTCCTTAGGCATCTGGAGTGATATGGGGAAGTGTAGACACAGTAGAGTGGTGCCACATATGGTTCTACAAAGGTGGCTGATATGCCTTTCATAGTGTTTAAAGCTTTAAACAATTAGTTGCCAACTTGGGAAAGAGATTTCAGGGAGAAATCAAATTTCTGGCTTTTCTTTAAAAATCAGAAGGTCTGGGATCCCTGGGTGGCTCAGAGGTTTGGCGCCTGCCTTCAGCCCGGGGTATGATCCTGGAGACCTGGGATCGAGTCCCACGTAGGGCTCCCTGCATGGAGCCTACTTCTCCCTCTGCCTGTGTCTCTGCCTCTCTCTCTGTCTCTCATGAATAAATGAACAAAATCTTAAAAAAAAATCAGAAGGTCTGCATCCCAGGGACACCATTGCTCCATAGCTACTGTCAGTTGGAGCAAGGCAGGTGCTCTCAGGTTTGCTTCCCTGACTTGTAGTCCATATCAAGTTGGTTGGGGGCACTAGAGTTTGGGAACCTTGAAGTGGTGAGCATAGGGGCTTTGGAGTTGACCTGTGTTTTAATTCCCATGTTCCCATTTGTTGTTGATCATGTTACCTTGGGCAAGTTTCTTCAAACTCTTTGAACTTGAATTGATTCATCTCCAAAAAAATGTATAAGACTAGAATATGCCCTACATGGTTTTGTGAACTTTAAATGACTCATGTACCCAGAGCACTTAGGTTATAGTAAGCACTCCACGTTACCCGCTATTTAGATAGTATGTCATCATAATTTTGGAAATTCTGCTTTGTCCTGTGTCTCCAGAGTCGGACTTTCAATTTGTGTGATAAATATCAGTGAATGGATGTGAATCTTATTTCCTCAACTATGCTGTGTGTTCTCGAGGCCAGACAGCAGGACTGTTCTTTGTAGCTCTGAGCTAAGTACGCGTAGTAGACATTTAACAAAATTCTGTCTTACCCTTTCGCAATGTGGGTAGGCAGTATAAATGTTTTAGACGCAGTTGAGGAAGCTTGTACCTTTATGATTTCTCTGTGTCATTCAGGGTAGAACCTCTAATTTCCAGGTCCATAGAAAAGTTTAAATGTCATTTTCTCAGGGAAGCATTCCCTAGCCCCTCAGTAGGTGATCATCCCTGTTATAGGCTCATACTCCATCTTGTACTTCTCTTTTCACTCTTGATTAATTGGGCATTGTCTTTAATGTATGTTTCGTTTCCCAAACATCCCCCCCACCTGGCAAGAATCATGCCTGCTTTTCGCTGTTGCACTACTAGTGCCCTGTCCTGTGCTCAGCACACAGTGGCACTTGGTAGAGGAAGTAAGATAATAGTGGTAAAAAGCGAAGTCTCTGGAGCCATGCTTCAGTGGGCAGTGGGGGAACTAATACCTACCTTGCGGTGCAGCTGTGAGGATTAAATAGGGTAATTAGGGTAAAAATCCTTAGACTACTACCTGGCACATGAAAGCAACACGTAAATATTTGGTAATCTTATTTTAAGTAAATACTTGTTGAATTTATGAACAAACACAGGTGACCTGTTGTCCATTGCCCTCTGGGTTAGGGTAGAGACCAGTGTCCAGACTCCAGAAGAGGGACCCTGGCCCTTGGTCTCCTTCAGTTATATAGTATTTTCCATGCCATATATTGTGTTTGTGTGCAGTACACCAGGAGTTGGCAAAGCCAATGGATGGCCAGGAGCATAGACACTTGACAACCTCTTTTGTAACAGAGAGGCTTGACCAAAAGTTTACTGGGATTTCGGTGCCTGGGCAATAAAGCTGGAAAGGAAGCTGGGGAAGGGCTGGGCTGGGTTTAGGAGTGTTAACCTGATGGAAAAGCTGTTTTCTTAATGGGCAGATAAGATTATTAGTTTAAGACCCAAAGATAAGAATAGACTAGAAGAAAATCTAATTTCTCAGGTGGAAGAGAGCAGCAGGAGTTTCTCACAGCTCCCAGGGTGATGGCAATGCTGGCAGCTCAAAAACCACACTTTAGGGGGGAGGATTTAGATTATAATTTGGATTTATTCATCAGAAGCAATTGCTACAGAGAGAAGCAATCAGGGCCAAATCAATTTGGGTCTGTTGGTAGAATTAACAGCACACATTTCAGCAGAACCAATTTCTGATTGTTTTGACCAAGGAGCAGAATCCCATTATAAAATGGATTGGGCTTGGGGCAACCCTGGTGGCTCAGTGGTTTAGAGCCACCTTCAGCCCAAGGTGTGATCGTGGAGACCCGGGATCGAGTCCCACGTTGGGCTCCCTGCATGGAGCCTGCTTCTCCCTCTGCCTGTGTCTCTGCCCCTCTCTCTGTGTCTATCATGAATAAATAAATAAAATCTTAAAAAAATAAAGTAGATTGGGATTTTTAAAGTTATAATGAGAGAGCTGCTTCAGCACATTTTGGGGCGCATCGTTTGACCCATCTCACAATCCAAGTGGTATTATAAGGAGGCACTTTATGCTAGCATTTAATTGTCAGGTAGATTTAGGTTTCTGTTGTAGAAATACCTTTTGAAAAAGAGAAAAAAGGGAGAAATAAAATGTCCCCCGTGATATGAGAATTAAGACAGTTGGAGGGGAAATGTATGTAGGGTTAGAATGTAGCACAGAAGGGGAAAAAATCCAAAGTAAACCACCCAAACCCAGTAGGCCTGCCATTTAAGTCGGAGCCAAAAGAGCAGGCTTGTGCTCAATCTTCTAAAGCCCCTGCATTCTGAAGGCAGGAGAAATGCTAAAGTTAGCATGTGTGGCTTCCTATAAACTGGGAGTAATCTAAAACAGATATTCTCCAAAGGACACTTCCAACGTTTCCTGGCCCTGGGCCAGACACTTCAAAGCCCCATTATCAGTGAGTTGTGGTCCCCCCCTTGGGAGAGTTGGGCGATGCTCTGCGGAAATGTCAGCCCTGGATCACAGTTTCCTCTCATTTCAGTGCGAGGAGGTCAAAGTTGCTGAGGGCTGCCCACACTCTGCCGGCGGCCAAGTAGCTTTGGAACTTGCCTTCCATTTCGTCATGAGTTAGGATGCTATCTGACAGGAAGCAGGATTTGAAATGGTCTCTGCTGGCTAATTGATGATTCCACTCCAGAAATCTGACTCTGCCAGAAACCCTTCACCTTGTTAATGGAAAGAGCTCAGAGAGGTTCGGTGTCCTCTTCTTCCCTTATTCAGCTTGGTGTTTGGAATGCTCCCAGTTGAGTTGGTCGGGTGCCAGCACTGGGCACCCATGCAATGATGAGCATCATATGCTAGTCAACCCATGGCATGGGGAAACTTTAGAAGGTTATTTGCAAAATTATAGGACATGACACATTTCCATTTCCCCAGTCTCTAGAGCACTCTCTTCATTTATGATCAGTAGTACTTGCTTGAATTGACATGAACGGTAGAGCTGAACTTTCTCAAGCCCAAGAATTTCAGTGAGGACCAAATGTCCTCTGTAGTTCAGCAAGTTGGGGGTGGTCTAAAGATGAGACCATCGTCACACAGCATGCCAAGGTCCCAACTATATAAGGTTCCCTCTCTTGGCTTTGGAGAAGCCCCAAGAGGTTAGGATGGCTAATTGGGATCCAGAAAATTGTCCTGTTGTTTTGTCCTGATTTGAATGGCTTGATTCTAACTTTGGGGACCTGGGTGGAGAGAGGAGAGAAATAAAAGGGTAAGGGTCACAAATAGAAAAACTACTCCCATCCAGGTAGTGACCACCCCTTAATTTTATATGGGCTTGTGTGGAAACTTTGAGTAAAAAGGAAGTATCCCTGAGTGGATTCAGTATTATACACCATCATCAAGACTTTTGTCAAGAGTTTTGGGTTACCTGATTAGTGTGTCATTAGGGTAAGTTCTTGGAAAAGTTGGGAGTTTTGTCCTTAATGATCATTCATTCTCTTTCTACAGTAAGATATTAGCTGATAAGAGAGAGATCATATATAAAGGCTTAGGGATATTAACATCTTTTTAGAACATTCTTTTTATTACAAACAAATTAGAAAAGCCCCAGATTCATTGATATATAATTTATATACAGTAGATTACCCATACTTGAAATATATAATTTGATGTCTTGACATATGTATGTGCTTGTGAAACTATCACCACAATAAAAATAATGAACCTATCCATCATCCCCTGAATTTCCTCATGCCCCTTTGTATTCTCTCCCTTCTACCTGCCTCTGAATCCTCCCATCATTATGCAACCACTGATCTGCTTTCTGTCACTACAGATTAGTTGGCATGTTCTAGAATTTTGTATGAATACAATACATACACTTTTTTTTTTGGTCTGGCTTCTTTCACTCATAATGATTATTTTGAGATTCATTCATATTGTGATTGTATCAATATTTCATTCATTTTTATTGAAGCAATATGCCACAATGTGTTTATCCATTCACCTGTTGATAGGTGTTTGGGTTGTTTCCAGCTTTTGGTCATTGCATTCTGCTATGAACAGCTACTATTCATAGCAGCTACTAGCTGCTATGAACATTCCTATTCATGGACATATGGTTTTATTTCTCTTAGGCCAGAACCTAGGAGTTGAATGGCTGATCATAATAAATGCTTAACTTTTTAGGGAACTGAATGCTTTTAAAGAAATGCCAAAGTGTTTTCCAAAATGGTTGAACCATTTTATAGTTTGACCAGTTCCTCCACACCATCACCAACACTTGGTATAGTTAGTCTTTTTAAATTTAGCCATTTTAATATGCATGTATTAATATTTTGTTGTGTTTTTAATTGGTATTTATCTAATGACTAATGATAAACATATTCTTGTGCTTATTTGCCATTTTTATATCTTCTTTGGTGAAGTGTCTGTTCAAATCTTTTGCCTATTTAAAAACAATTGTTACTTAGTTTTGGGAGTTCTTTCTATATTTTAGATACAAGTCCTTTATCAGACACATGATCTGAAAATGTTTTCTCCAGCTCAGTGACATGTGATTTCATTTTCTAAACAGTCTTTCAAAAAGTTTTAAATTTTGATAAAGTCCAAGTTATCATTTTTTTTTTCTTTTATGGATCATGCTTTTGGTGTTGTATCTAAGAAATCTTTGCTAACCCATGGACACAAAGAGTTCTTTCTATGCTTTTTTTCCCGATATTTTACAGTTTTAGGTTTGGATTTCAGACTGTAAATCAAGTTAATTTTTGTATATGGTGTAAGGTATGAATTAAGTTTTATCTTTCTACATATGAATATCCAATTGTTCTGGCATCAGTTGTTGAAAATAGTATTCTATACCAACTGAATTGTTCTTTTTCTTTTCATTTGTCAAAAATCAGTTGTCATATCTAAGACATATATGGAGCTTATGTCTGTTCCATTGACCTGTTTGTCTCTGTTGAGGCCAAATTTACACTGTCTTGATTACTACGGCCTTATAACAAGGCTTGAAATCAGATAGTGTTAGTTCTCTAACTTTGTTCTTTTTTTTTTTTTTTTTCTTCAAAATTGTTTTGGGTATTATAGGTCATTTTCATTTCTAGATAAACTTTAAGATCAGGTTGCTAGTTTCTACAAATAAAAAGCCTGCTTGGATTTTTAATTTAATTTAATTTAATTTAATTTTATTTTATTTTATTTATTTTATTTTATTTTTATTTATTTTATTTTATTTTATTATTTTTTTTAAATAATAAATTTATTTTTTATTGGTGTTCAATTTGCCAACATACAGAATAACACCCAGTGCTCATCCCGTCAAGTGCCCCCCTCAGTGCCCGTCACTCATTCACCCCCACCTCCCACCCTCCTCCCCTTCCACCACCCCTAGTTCGTTTCCCAGAGTTAGGAGTCTTTATGTTCTGTCTCCCTTTCTGATATTTCCTACCCATTAGTCTGTAGATCAGTTGGGTGAGAACTGATATTTTAGTAATAAGTCTTTCAACCCCTGAACATATTATATCTCACCTGAACATATTCTATCTCACCATTAACTTACAGTAGATTTAATTTCTCAGTAGATTTCAAGTCTTGCACATATTTTGTGATACTTATTCCTAAGTATTCCATTTTTTTACTGCTATTATGCATAGTACTTAAAAAATTTTAATTTCCAATTGTTTGTTGCTAGTATAAAGACATATAGTTGATTTTTGTACATTGCTCTTACAGCATGGGACCGTGGTAAACTCACTATATCTAGTAGATTTTTATAGTACCATTAGGTTTTTTTACATAGACAATCATGCTGTTAGAACATCCTTTAATACTAATAAGACAGGAAAACTAATACAACTTTTAACAGTAGCATTTTTGATACATGAATATATATGCTCAGTTAAACCTGCTTATGGAGAAAGGTGAGTGCTTTAACAGTGTCCTGCTGCTGATGGTCCTGAAGGTACTGGAAGGTGATGAGTGGAACAGAAATTTCCTTGGCAGACACATGGATCCTATGCCTTTGGTTTCCCTGCCCAGTAGTGGATTGTCTCCCTCTCTCTTCCTCCAGCCCAGGGTAGTTCTGGAGTGTGGATCCATTTTATAGTCCTACTTCATGTACCCTTGAAGTAACTCTACCAACCACAGGAAAACCCTTCTATGGATGACGGTGTGCTAGTGCACATTTCAGATCATGGTTTTCAATTCACTGATAGTGAATTATGATCTTTTAAACTCTTAAGCTGTTTTATAAAAGAGAATAGGGAGAAAACCCCCAGCCACCCTACTTTCTCATTTTTATCCTTTCTTTGCAGTCCTAAAGGTTTAAAATAAAAATGAAAGTTTTCTTTTCTTTTTTTCCCTTTGGTGGGAAGCTTGTAGAGGGAGCTAAACCACATGGTGAAAACTCACGTAAGGCTGAGCTTTTGATGCATTTATTTTTGCTGGCTTGGGGAAGCATGGTAATTGACAGGTGGGATCCCTTACCCCCAGGTGGTGCAGGCACATGGACAGTGGAACATGCATTCCCTCACCTTATCCCCTCACGCTTGTATATATGCACCCTCTTGTTACCTGCAGAATTTCTCTGTCCTGCATGTGTGTTTCACATTCCCTATCCCATGCTCCTCTTCCCCATCCTTCCTGGGTTAATGTGTATGTTGACGATGCACAGTAGGTATTACGCAGGTTCTGGAAGAAAAGGCAAGATTAGAAAAATCCTATACATGTGCTCATGAGAACACCTTAGCTTTAGTGCCCACCATTTTCAGGACAATGGGAACCTGACAGAGGACGGTAAGTGGTCAAGGAAAAGCATTATGAACATATTTGGGGAGGAGGTTGCAGTTCGCATAAGAAGGTCTCTGCTAGCATTCATGTATTCAACAAATATTTTTGAGTACCAACTTTGTACTAGCTACTATGCCAACCACTTTGGATATTCAGTCAACAAGAAGGACAAAAATCTCCGCCTTCTAAAAGTTTATCTTCTAATAGGGGAGTGGGTGGTGCAGAGAATAAATAAGTGTAATAAATACACTATGTGGTAGAAGGTAACAATTATATAGAGAAACGGAATAGAATGCTGTTGGCAAGAATCTGAATAGGGGTGGAGAATGATTACAATTTTAAATAAGGATTGCAGTATCAGAATGATGTTTATGCAGAACCTGGAAGGAGGAGAGAGAATTAGTTGTGCGTAAAGAGCTATTTTGGCTGGTGTGAATGGTATAAAATGGAACCTTGCCTGGCATGTTTGAGGAACAGCAAGGGGCTGGCACTAGGATATTGTGACCTGATCCAGTCCAGCTCAGTCTCTGACAGTCCTAATGTGGGAAGAAACTGATTTGAGACCCAAAGATGGGTTAGATGTCTTCTTTGGGTCCCTCTCAGTCTCCCAATGAGAATCCCTGGCTTCTGGGCCCTTCTAAGGGGAATACTAACCTGTGCTTTGGTCATACCATATGTTACACTCCATTCTCTAGCCATTTCATTAAGGAACAATTGGGTGAGAGTAAACAATGATAGAAGCTTTAGTTGTAAAAATAAGCTCGTGTGTGTGTGTGTGTTTTGAAGATTTTATTTATTCATGAGAGGCACAGACAGAGAGAGGCAAAAACACAGGCAGAGGGAGACGCAGGCTTCATGCAGGGAGCCCAACCTTGGGACTCGATCCCAGGTCTCCAGGATCATGCCCGGGGCCGAAGGCAGGCGTTAAACCACTGAGCCACCCAGGGATCCCCAGCTCCTTTGTTCTTAGAAGTTGTCTTTGGGGCAGTCTGAGATGGGGTGAGGTGGTATGGGGATATGTGTGTGGAGGAGATACTGTTGCCTGGCAACTGTTCTGAATATGCTCAGTAATGACAGCACTTTGGTCTTTTTTCAAGATCCAAGTACAGTGTATATGATGGGTGAGAAAAACAAAATATAATTGACAATCTTGGGTGAGCCATAACTTTGAAGGTGATTCTCAAAGTGAAGTTCCAACTTTCCAAGTGAAGCTTAGCATCAGTGGGACTTTTAGGGAGTATGTACATAGCTGCCTAGGGGGCTACTTTAAGGAGAATACTGATTTGGGGTCAATAAGCTATGGAGATTGACTTGATCCTCAAGAAAGGAAGGCATTTTTGTAATTTTTTTTTTTTTATTTTGAACATCAGAGGGAGGACCATCTCCTTTTCAAGACTGGAGCACCTACAGCATTCTGGTTTCCTAAAACGTGGAGATGGTGAAGTAAGGGTCAGACTGCTTAGGCCTCAGGTCAACTGGAGGGAGGGAACGATATCTCTATTATGGTACTTGTGAACTTCTCATTATTGGAATGCTATGGCTATGGCTATTGTATATTTTAAAGAAAATGTTGTGAGTCTATAGGAGGTGTGGTTGTATCTTCAGAGGGGGGTGACAACTTTCCTGATATGAGTAAGAGTTATGGTTCAGGTCAGAAAACGGTACAAGAGAGAGTGTGAAATGCTTTCAGGTGGGAATTAATTAATTTTGTCTAATGTTTGGTCTTCAGCATGGGTGCAGATACTGAGACCTTCCAAGGGGGAGCAACCAGGTGGTGGGGCCTAATACGGTGGCTTCTTGGTGAAAAAAAGGCCAGAAGTTAGAGGTAAGCAGGGAGGAAGCTGTCCAGTTATATCAGTCCTTTGGGTTTTAGGGTAAGCATCTCAAAGTATACAGTGGGCTAGAAACTGTGAGTCCTGGGCCCATGCAAACCAAGGTGAGATCCACAGTGTTGAAAGCAAGGCTGCTCACCACAGGGGCCAGTGAAGGGGTAGCAGTGGGGATTCAAGTTAGAAAGGGCAAGGGCAAAGCCAAAGGTCAGATCTGGGCTGCAGCTCATTCATCTCTTTGCACCTGGAGGCTTGCTTTCTCAAGCTAAAAACCTCCAGTGGGCAGTTCTGACTTTAGTTTGATTTGGAAAGTGGAGATTCCTTTTTAAGGGCTCATATCTTCATTTGCAAGTCAGACCAGTTCCATTGCCAACACTTAGTCTGATAAATGTCACACCTGGAGCCTGTTATTTGTATGCAGTGCCCTGCCGGTGATGTATTTCTTCAAGGGCTAGCTCATTACGAGGGTTCTGGTTAATTCAGTTTGATGGTCGAGGGCAGTGGTGTGCTGGACCCCCTTGTATGGCTGATGATGCAATCTCTACCCAGTTCTTCATTCAGTGACCTCACAGTGGTGGCTGGAAATGACTGTAGTGGGGGTATTGGTGCCACAGAAACCATCGAATTGTAAAGGTCCTGGAAGATCTGAGTGTTTAACATTTACCAGCACAACATTTGTCCTAGTGCTCTTTTTCACTGTTTATAAAAGGAAATATAAAATAAAAAATATTTCTTAGGGGTTCACAAGTGGCTAAGAAAAAAAAAAACTACCAAAAGTCTTCATTATTTGGATGGTTGCTCAGTTTCACTCCCAAAACAAGAGACATTTGATTAAAGATTTTTTTAAAAGATTTTATTTATTTACTCATGAGAGACACAGAGAGAGGCAGAGACATAGGCAGAGGAAAAAACAGGTTCCCTGCAAGGAGCCTGATGTGGGACTCGATCCCAGGACCCCAGGATCACAACCTGAGGCAAAAGCAGATGCTCAACCACTGAGCCACCAGGTGCCCTTGATTAAAGATGTGAAGAGTCAATTAAGAATTTCCTAGGTATCTTTGGGTCATATTTTTTTGGCTAGCATGATAAAATATTTGGAGAAATTTTTGAAGTTTGAGAATTCTAGACTGGAAGCTTAACCTACTGTCTTTAAGACATGTGACAGCAAATGAATTGACTTCTCCAAGCTTTGGTTTCATTACCTATAAAATTAGAATAAAAAGGATTTTTACGTGTGAGGCAGCTTTGTAGAACTCTACAACTGGAATCTACTTCATTCCCCAAATTCCTTTAGTAGGTGGTAGTATTATTATTAGATCCACGTGGTCAAGTTTTTTTTTTTAAGATTTTATTTATATATTCATGAGAGACACACACAGAGAGAGGCAGAGAGAAAGGCAGAGGGAGAAGCAGGTTCCATGCAGGGAGCCTGACACAGGACTCAATCCCAGGTCTCCAGGATCACACCCCAGACCCAAGTCAGTGCTAAACCGCTGACCCACTGGGGCTGCCCTGGTCAAGGTTTTTTTTTTTTTTTTTTTCCTGGTCAAGTTTTAAGGACCAATTTACTTCTTTCTAGGATAAGAAAGTATATGCTTAAAAAAAAAAAAAAAAAAAAAAAGCTATTTTGGTCTTAAAGAATAGCCAAATATTTGGTTGATGAAGTTCTTCCCTTTGTGAATGGTTGCAGAGAAAGCTTTTTGAGTCTGAAATGAAATATTTCTTTAGCATTAACATTGGACTCGTGGCAACAGGGTATGCTCATCCCTCTGCTGATTGTGTGATGGGGGATTATAAAACATCACGTCGTATGGGTTACGAGACAGCAGAAACAAAGAAGGGAAACTTTCCACACTCATTTTCCTCTCTCCCCACCCAGTCACCTTCTCAGGCTGACTTTCCTCTTTCAGCCTCTCTGGAGTAGAAGTGCTGATAGGAGCCTAAATGCAGGAGTGCACTTTAGTGGGAACGCCTGGTGCCAATCAAAGCTGAAGGATCCAGGCCACCAGTTCAAAGATGTCTGACTCCCTCCCTTATCTTTGGAGCCTCTCTCTGCTCTCCATTCCCCATGCCCGTCTCCAGCCCCCTGTCTCTACTTCCAGCTAGTGATCCCATTTCACCCTCTGTTCTCTGGCTTTGCAGGTTGTCGATCTGTACATTATGTTCTCCTTGTAAACACCATGGTGTTTACTTTTCATTCACTTTGTGTTCAGTATGGATGATTGGTTTTGTTGAGGCCTTATAATGGTTTCATTCAAATTTCTTTGCATTGTGAACTGGCTATAAACTTATGTCATCTTCTCTACAATCTTTCCAAGCCTTTGTTTCCTCATCTGTGAAAAGAATAAAGAGGATGTTAATACTTACCTCCCAGAACTGCATGGATTCAATGAAATGGTAGATGCCCAAGGTGCCTTCCCATGGTTCCTGGCCTTTGCAAGTGCTCAACAAATGGTAGCTTCCTCCTCTTCCTTTGCCGTTCTCCTTAATGCCCAAGGCAAAGTTTCTTGCCAACTAAGCAATCAGCAGATTCTTTTGGGGTGAATGATTACCACACCCTATGGTTAAGAACTGGTCTTCAGTATCGATGTTTGCTTCTGTGTTGAGGAATTTCTATTAGCACACTATCCTGGCCTCACACATATCTTCTTTGGGAAGAAGTGTCTTAATGAGAATACATTTGGGATCAGGAAGTTTGGGATGAGGAACATGAGAAAGTAGGTCAGTCTCATTTTGCCTTGTGGGAATGGGTAAAGGAGTGATAGGGGTAGAGAGGAGATTTCGGAGCCTGTAAACACACTCTGACCTGCTTCTGTACACTGAACATTTTATAGGGACAAGCTCCTAACTAGAAAGCCTGTGCTTTTTCACACTTACATACGCCTGCTTCTAGGAGTCAGTAACATAGAGTTCATTCTGAACCTGTAAGCCACATTCTCTAAAAAGAGATTGATGAAAAAGATGATTTTTCATCTCTATATACTTCTTTTTTTGTGCCTCTTAATTGGTTCAGAACTTAGGCATGGAAAACAGGAGGGTTGTTTGTTTGTTGTTTCTCTAAACTGTGTTCTGTTAGTATCCCCGGCAATCTGTTTTGTTTGTATAATAGAAAATTATATCCAAGCCACAGCATCCTGTTTTTCTTACTTTTAAAAGTTTCTTTCATATAGATTCACAAGTGTTTCAGAACCAATGGAAGCATCATGAAATGTTTTTTTTTTAAAAACAGGAATTACACTTTATTTATTTATTTATTTATTTATTTATTTAGATTTTATTTATTTATTCATGAGACACACACACACACACACACACACACACACACACACAGACATAGGCAGAGGGAGAAGCAGGCTCCATGCAGGGAGCCTGATGCAGGACTCGATCCTGAGACTCCAGGATCACGCCCTTGGACCAAAGGCAGGCGCTTAACCACTAAGCCATCCAGGGATCCCCATGAAATGTTTTTTATAATCTGAAGCCCCCTTTATCTTCTTGACTCCATGCAAAGGAATCTATTTCTTTGGGTGTCTTTCTAGACAGTTTTGGTGCATTTATGCTAAATTGATCCATTAGAATGATGATTGCTATGCTTTTTTCATCTTAATTTTCATTTTACTTAAAAACCTTCTGCATCCTCATCCTTCTTCAAATGACAAGATTTCACTATGGAACATGGTTAGAGGCCAAAGTTGTCAGCCTCTGAGTAATTATAAAATGCTTGAGTGGACTCTTTTATCCATTTCCCTTGGTTCTGACTCTGAACCCCTGTGTAGGGTCACAGAGAAGAGCGAATGGGAAGCGGGTGATGAGCAATTAAAAGGCAGAATTGAGGGTAGACAGCCAAATAGGCTTGTGACTGGGGATTGGGAGGGCAGGCTGTCATCGTGCCAAGCTGCTTTTTCATAACCCACTGAGCCTAGGACAATTGGTCATCTTCATGTGACACTAGTGGGGAATGAGTCACTGTTGTTGGAAGAAGAGGAGTTTGTCAAGCAAAGGGATGTGTCAATTCTGAGAGACCAGACTATGTTCTGTGGGGTTTTAATGGAGAGGAAGATTGGCAATGAGCCACCGATGTATGTGCTCTATCCCAGGCTAAAGAAAAACACAGGGGACTTCGCTCTAGACTTTTAGTGGGTTTTTTTCTGAGAGCTCCTCTCAGAGCTGAGGTTGGGGAACTGAACAATTGCAATGGTTTGCATTGGTGACAAGCATTCTTTCAGAACTATGGTTCTGTCCATCACTTATGAGATCCAGCCACTTGGTTAATGACAGATGAAGGGAACACAAATTACATAACCCTTGACCTGTATAGTCCACTTCCAGATTGTCCCTTCACTGAACCCTGTCCATTGAAAACCAACAACAGTGTATGTTCTCGGGCTCCTATTAACAGTTTATTCATTTGACATTTTCTAGACTCCCAGCATTGTGCTTGATGATGCAAATATGAGAAATCAATTAGCTGTGGCTTTGGTTTGCTCCTGAGGGGACTCACAGGCTGTGGAGGACACAGACATGCACACAGATAAACCACAACTGTATACAAATCAAGAACAAAGTTCTGTGGGAGCACAGAGCAAGAACAGTTGATTTCTCACATGGCATGAGGACACACGCGCTGTGGCTTTTCTAGGGGAAAGGATGATCAGCAATGCGTACCATTCCCGATATCTGCCTATGAGTTAAGAATCATGGAATGGACCCTACTTGCCTGACCCTGAATGAACTGCATGAAGCTTCACTGTGAGGATAGTCTGTTGTGGGCACACACAGTTTTATCATCACAGTAATCACTATAAAATCGAAAGAAGCATGTTACAGGAAGGTCGATGCCAGTGAAGGAGTTACCTGAGAAAAACTACGGTGGAGCTACAGTTGCTGGAGGAATTTCATTTTCAAATATATGTGTAAGCCAATACACAGGCTTATCCGGATGACCTACTTGCAAGTAGCAAAGGCTAATGCTAATTCTGCGGTGTCTGGGAGTGGTAAGGTTCCAGCTGTGTAGGTCCAGGGGGAGAAATAGAAGACTTTATTCTCTAGACACTTCTTATCAGATGCAGGGTTGGAAGTATCCTGATAAATCTGGCACTTGTTAAACATCCGCTGAATTATATGCTCCCATAGGAAAATCCAACCCTTGAGAACTTGGTCTTTTTATTTGTTTTGAGAACTTCAGTTACTGAATTGTACAATTCCTGGAAGCATCTTGACAGCATGAATTGATTATTAAGATGGTGTTAGTAGCACTAAAGTTCCGGTGCATTAGGTCATTAGAGTTCTTCCCTGTGGAAGGAGTAGTTGGGACATTTGTTGAAAGGATGATGACATGAAAAAAAAAAAAACACCATTTGCCCCAAATCTACAATTACCACAGCACCACCCCCAAGTGGCTTGCACAACAGAGGTGGCTTTTCACAGATCTTATTGTAGCAAGTGTTTCCATAAGTAGCCAGGGAGCATGGAGATGACCTTTCAAAATGCTGTTTTATTTTTGTGGTTGTAAAAATGTGGCAGGTCATTATCCACACGCAACCAGGGTGCAGCTCTATGATCTGAGTGCTGGGGAGAAGGGAAAAGAATCCTTTTAAGGAACATCTGGTAGGTGTGTATGTGCTCTCACACAGCCAGTTACCATTGCTCTCATTTTAGTGCCAAGGAGGCTGAGGCACCAGGTGATTGAGTCACAGCAGAAAGGGAATAGGACACTGGCCTAGGACTTAGAACTTGGAATATAAACCCAACTCTCAGTTCTTTGCAATGTAATCTTGGGCAAGTTATTCAACCTGTAACCTCTGTCTAGTATCTCAGCTGAGTAATTGGAAATTAACTATTACTAACACCAATAACATGTTAGTGTTACTAGTTTATGTTTCATGAAGGGTTATCAAATTCATCATCTCATTTGTTCTCCACCATTTGCCTATCCATTGTCTGGAGAGATGGCACAGAATAGTGGAAAGTGCTTGGGTTGTGGTATGAGAGAGTCCTGGGTTCAAGTCCAGACTCTGCTTTTGATCTGTTGTTTTGAGATCCAATTTTTTCCAGTAAAAGGGGTCTAAAACACATGTCATGCAGCACATTTGTGAGCTCTGAAAAAGAAGTAGGTAAAGTACGCTTAAAAAACAGTAGTTTTTTGGGGTGCCTGGGTAGTGCAGTCAGTTGAGCTTACCAACTCTTGGTTTCAGCTCAGGTTGTGATCTCAGGGTCCAGAGTGGCTCCATGCTCAGTGGGGAATCTGCTTGAAAAATTCTCTCTTCTTCTCCCTTTGCCCTTCCCGCACCCCTGCACACATGTGTTCTCTCTCTCTCTCTCAAATAAATAAATCTTAAAAAAAAAAAAAAGGTCGTTTCTGTCAACATCCCATTTGAGGAATGGGAAAAATGATCCTCAGATGTTATGTGAGCTCCTCAGAAGTTGCCCACATGAACCATACTAGGCAGGGAGGTAAGGAGCTAGGAGTGTGGGCTGTGGATTTAGTTGGACTTGGGATTTAGTTCTGGCTTCATTTCTTATGGGCTATGTGACATTGGGCAGGCGATTCAATCTCTCTGAGTTTTAGTTTCCACATATATAAAATTTTCTGTAAAATAGTTACAACTTTGTAAGTGGGCAGGTGAAAGGGATGATAAAATTATAAGAAGCACTTAGCTAGGTGTCTCTTCCCCTTTCTTCCTCGCTCCCCCCTTTTCTTCCTTCCTTCCATTTATAGTATGGGACATATTTGGTACACTTGGGGGAATTATGCATGACCTTTATTAGCAGGACCAGCCTGATGTAGTAAGAAGAGCATCAGAGTTGGAAGGATCATGGGAATAGCTCTCCCATTCTAGCTCAGTGATCTTGTGCAAGCCACCTCAGCGGTCTGTCTCATAGTTGCTGCTAATAATCCTTATCTCCAAGGGGCACTGTAAAGAGTGCACAAGATGATGATTCTGATAGTACTTTGATTGTCACAGAGCTATTACTAATATGGAATTTAGAGCATCAGGCAAAGAATTAGTAGATGTTTGTGTGACTGCAGTGGGCTCTTGCTCACTCACAGTTTTTAATTCAGAAAGCAAGTCCTGTCTCATGCCAAACTGAGCAAGATTCATTCTTCGTCATGTTGCTTTTATTGATTATCTCATTTACCCAGTGCTTCTTCACACCCAGGTACTCCCCCGACTTACTCTAAGGGATCTAGAAGTCTATAGGCATGTGTATTTTCCCAACCCAGTGGGTTTTAAGAGTGGACTTACTGTCATGACCTCACCAAAGTTTTTTATATTAAACCAGAAACAGCATGACAGAAAACAGTAGAAGTCACTGCACTTGAATGGGGCTGGGAGTGGCGGTGGTTCTTCGGTGATAAGAACTGGGTCTTAAATTATCTTGATATCCTAGCATAATGTATCAGGAACTTAGTAGATGTTCAATAACTACTGTGGATGAATGAATGAATGAATGTGTTTTTTCATTGACTTAATGCTGTGGCCCAATTCTTCCTCTTAGAAGCCTCCAGAGTTCAGGTGTGGCCAACTTGACCTTGGGCTTCCTTTCCTTTTTCACATGGGTCAGTCTGCCTCTGTGCTTACAGAACTCTTTGTTTGAAGAGCGTCCTGCTCCCTTGGAATCCTTTGTCTCATAGATTTTCCTGCCCCCCTCACAGGATGATGATATCACTTGAGAAATTCAGTTCTTAAAAATTCCATTTCTTCCAAAATAGGAAATGAGCTCATCTTGGTTAAGCTGTGTATACCTGTTACAGAATCTCGAAGATATCCTGTCCTACCATCCCTTTTGTCTTTCGTGTTAGGAAGAAGAAAAGCAACAGCCCAAAATGATCCACAAGAAACATCTTGGAAGTTTTCAGCACTTAACTTAGTTATTATCACCTCTCATGAGACAGAGCCTTAGGCAAAATTGTGGGAAAATGGCCCCTTAAGTGGAAAAAATGAAGAAAGGGGAAAAAATGAGATCAGTGAAAATGAATATAGTACAAAGCTCCAAGTGATTCAACTTTCTAAAAAGTAAAGCGATGATAGGTACAGGGAGTGCTGGATTGTGGGTTATTTTCTGAAACCCCAAACAAAGGATTTGGAAAGCTGAAAGGCAAATCTGTCTCTTAAGCTTCCCCAGAGAGACCTTGCAGGGCGAGCTAATATCTGAAGCTATTTTGAGAAGGTCACCTATTAAACAAGAACCTTGTGTGCTGGATTCATGTGGGGCTAGCATGCAAGATCATAGACATTTATGAGTCAAAATGTTCCCGAATGTGGAGCGTCTACAGCCAGTTGGACCCTGGTTAAATTTGGGCAGAAATTGAAACATAATCCTTATCTCTACAGCCTCCATGGAGGCAACCAAAACACTAGGCAGGAGCTCACCAATGGATCTAGAATTCTGTACATTGGAGTGGAAGATCCAGTCTGTCCAAAGGAATGTTCTCAAGAACAGAGATGTGTTACTTGGATGCCCACATACTCTCATCTGGATTGGTGGTTGTGAACAAAGCATGGTGTGGTGGTAAAGGTCCAGGAGCCTGGTGTTTCTAGAATTTGGTTGGGCACATAGTCTAGGAACCCAGGGCCAGTGGTAGGTAAACTAAGGTTCTGGGGGCAGAACACTGGAACTTTGGTGGTATAGCACGTAAGAAGAACATGGCTTCAGAGTCAGATATGTCTCTCTCGGCCATCTATTGGTTACAGGGAAGAAGATAGGTATTTTGTAACCTATTGCCTTGTTTAAGGAAAGTAGGGATAATAATATCTATATCATGGGTTGTGTGAGGATTAAATTAAATGATGCATGTGAAAAGTATCATGAACTTGACCAGGGTTAAGTAGTAGATATTGATACCATTATTCTCCAACTGGAGAGTCAGGGGAGGGTCAGGAGCACATAACCTCTTTGGGAGATGACCAAGACCACTGAAACATTACAAATGGAGTTTGGGTTTCAGGGCAGACACAGAATGTTGCTGAAATAATGAACTTTAGTAACAAGATTTTACATTTTTCTTCCCATTGTTAGTTAGAGTGATTTAAGTTTGAGCTGTTTTAGGAGATTTATCTTACTGTTTTTATGGGCAAATAAATTCTAAACTACAGACAATTGTAATATAACTTATTTGTATGCTGGTGGCTTTCAGTGCTGGTTAAAAGGATTTTAATTGTGTTGGAAATCAATACTCATTACTCCTGGTGAGATGTGTTTTTGTTTTTAGTCCTTCAGGAAATTGCTAGTGCTCTGGGTAAATGGCTGGGAGGGAATCTTTGAGTAGAATAGAGAGAGCTTCTGGCCGCTTTGACCTTTCCTTCTCCAGTTCTTTATCTTTTGTTTCCTCTCCCAGGATCTTGAGCATTTCTCTGTCTAAATGAACCTATTTGGAAGGTATATACTTCCCTTTGGGGCCACTGTTTTGATGCGGCTATTTAAAAAATGTTAATTCAAGAATTTTACTAAAGAAATATTTCTACAGTAACCCATCTGTCCATGCATAAAGATTGCAACATTTCCCATTTCTATCATTTCCTCCTCATCCCTGCCAGTAATAGATATTATTGTTATTTTTAGTTTTTGTGTGTCTGCTAGATCTCAAGTGCTGTTTTCATATCTTACAGATGAGTTTGTACTTTTTGAAAAAGTTGAAATATAACTGACATAAGAGTTTCAGGTGTATACCATAATGAGTTGGTATTTGTAAATATTGTGAAATCATCACTACAATAAGTCCAGTTAACATCCATTACCTCACATAGTGGTAATGGGAACTTTTGAGATTACTCTCTGAGTAACTTTCAGATATACAATACAGTATTAACTATAGTCCCCATGCTATACATTATATCCCCATGACATTTATTTTGTGACTGGAAGTTTGTATCTTTTGACCACCTTCATCTGTTTCACCCACTACCCAACTGCCTCTTCTGGAAACCATCAGTCTCTTCTCTGTATCTATAAGGTGTTTGTTTTCTAGATTAGACATATAAGTGAGATCATATGCTATTTGGCTTTCTCTGCTTGATATTTCATTTAGCATAGTGTCTTCAAGGTCCACCCATGTTGTCACAAATGTCAGGATTTCCTTCTTTTTTTTTATTAATAATATTTCATGGTGTGTGTGTGTGTGTGTGTGTGTGTATACACATTTTCTTTATTCATTCATCGATCGATGGTTATTTCCATGTCTTGGCTATTGTAAATAATGCTGCAATGAACATGGGGGTGCAGATATCATCTTGAGTTAGTTTTTTCATTTCCTTTGGATAAATGCCCAAAGGGATTGCTGGATCCTATGGTACATCTCTTTTTAACTTTTGAGGAACATCCATGATGTTTTCCATAGTGCCTGTACCAAGAGTTTGTACTTCTTTTAATACATTTGATGGCTATTTGGAATTGTTCTTCTCTGGATTATCTATAGATCCCTTGGCTATTTCCTATTAGTTTGGAATCTGATCTGAAGAAGATTTAAAAAATAATGATCTTCACTTGGGGAGACCTGGGAGTCTGTATTTCATGGTTTTTTTTTTTTTTTTTTTGGAGGGTTGTTGTGGAGTGGTAGAGCAGAGAAGACTACTGGGGAGTGACAAAGAAGGTCAAGTTTAGTCAGAGGAAAACCAGGAGAATTTAGTGTCTTAGAATGAAGGGAAGGACATTTTTCAAGGAGGAGGGTGTGCTCAGCCATGTCAATATTCTAATTATAGACTGAGTAAGAGGATATTGGACTTGGTAATATGGAACACATTGGTGACCTTGATAAGAAGCCACCAGTGGAGTGCAGTGTTGGGGTGAAAGTTTGATTGTAATGTAGTTAAAACAGAGTTCAAGAATAATCATTAAATGTAATGCATGATCCTTGATTGAATCTTAGGTTAAAATACTACTGTCTATTACCACATGGCTTTTACCATTACCATCAATAATAAAAAATCTGTAAAGGATATTATTGGGAGAAACGGGGAAATTGAATATGGGCTATTAAATAATAATATTGTAGCAAGGTAAATTTTCTGAGTATGATTGTATGGTAGTCCTGTAGGGAAATATTTTTAGGATGTGCATGCTAATGTGTTTAGGAATAATAAAGATGAACTCTGAAATGTTTCAGCCAAAGGAATACACATGCATGTGTAATAAACACATGCATGCATGAATTTTATATTTTTAAGATTTTATTTGTTTATTCATGAGAGGCACAGAGAGAGGAGAGAGAGGCAGAGACACAGGCAGAGGGAGAAGCAGGCTCCATGCAGGGAGCCTGATGTGGGACTCGATCCCAGGTCTCTAGGATCATGTCCTGGGCTGAAGGAGGCACTAAACCACTAAGCTACCAAGCCACCAGGGCTGCCCACATTTTATTTTTTACACACACATCTATGTATCAAGAAAATGTGTCAAAATATTAGTAATAAGTGAATTTAGAGGAGTCTATGTGGATCTTGATTCTGCTATTGTAACTTTTAAGTATGCTTAACATTTTTCTCAGTAAAAGTTGAAAATAGGAACACTGAAGAAGAGGAATTGGAGACAGTGTATATGTTTTTTTGGATCTAATGCACAAGGGATTGGCTTTAGATAAGACAGCATCATTAGTAAAAGGCAGGAAAGCAGAGTATATGGGTATAAATGTCAACACATCTTGGTAGATATGATAGTATGAATCTATTGAAATTATGTTCTGATGAACCTTCTCACTGCAATGCAAAATAATCAAGCTGAAGATTGGAGGCTTAAGGAGGGAGGAGATGTAATGCGGGAAAGTGAGGGTGCTAGGGAATTCAATATGACTTCTGAGCAATTAAGGAGCCACTTGAGATTCAATAAGAAACTTCAGTGACCATTCAGGGTAGTTATATGTGTTTTCCTAAGTCATGTTCAAATATTCAGGTAAGGGCATGAAGATTGGGTTGCTAGTATAGCTAGGCTTGTCATTTTCCAAAAGTTGTAAAGCTAGAGATGGAAAGACTGTCCAAGGCATATGTAAGGACCTGATTATAATGATTGATCATGGAGTAAAGTGGGGGCAAGTAATATAGTTGTGTGATCAATGGGTTGGAGATCCTGTAGGGGGGAAATACTTGTAGGAGTTGGGTACCAAAGAGAGTGAGCCAGAAAGATTGAAATAGTGGTAAGAGAGGGAAAGGTATGATAAAGAATTCATGGAGGTGTTATAGTTATTGTCAATATTGAATTACCTTTGTATTTCTGGAATAAGCTTTCCTTAGTCATAGTATATTATTCATCTGATTGCTATAGTTCTATTTTATTTATTTATTTTTCTTTTTTTATAGTTCTATTTTATTTAGATATTTTTCTTTTATATTTAAGAGTGAGATTATTTTTATTTGCTTGTTATATTCTGGCCTTAGAGACATACTGATTTCATAAAGTGAATTAGGAATTGTAATTTCTATGGCCAGAATATTTTTAAAAAGATTTTGTTTGTTTGTTTATTTATTTAGTTAGAGCAAGGGAGCAGGGGGAGGGGCAGAGGGAGAGAGAGAGCAAGAGAACCTCAACCAGGCTCTGTGCTCAGTGCAGACGTGGGGCTTGGTCTCATGACCCTGAAACTACTACCTGAGCCAAAATTAAGAGTCAGGTGCTCAACTGACTGAGCCACACAGGTGTCCCTATATGGCCAAAATATTTTAAATTACATAGGAATGATCTGTTCTTTAAAGATTGAGTAGAGCTTAGCCATTGACCCTCCTGTCCTGTGTCCCATTCACAGTAGATTAAAATCACCTCTCCCATTTCTTTTTGTGGTTGTTGGTCTATCCAAGTTCTCCACATCTCGTAAAAAAATTATTTTTATAGTAGTAGCAAATCATTTCTTATGGGCTTAAGATTTGTTGTCATAGATCAGTATGAAATATTCTCTTATACTTTTGATCTCTCCTGAATCTGATTTCATTCCTTTCCTCATTCCCAGTCAGATCTATTTGTGCTGTAATTAGCTATACAATGGCATTGTTTATTTCTAAAAGCATAAATTCTTGGGTATATTTATTGTATCTATCAATTTTATTTTCTATTTCACCAATACCACATTTTAGATTTATTAATTCCCTCTTCCTATGTATTTTTTAAAAAAGATTTATTTATTTATTTGAGAGAGAGAAAGAGAGGAGGAGAAGAAGGAGAGGGAGGGAGAAACTCATAAGCAGACTCCCCACTGAGTGTGGAGCCAGATGCCTGGCTTGATCTCACTGTCTCAAGATCATGACCTGAGACAAAACCAAGAGTTGGGTGCTCAACTGACTGAGCCACCCAGACTGCCCTTCCTATGTATTTTTCATTTATTTTAATGGCTTACCTTTAATTTTTTTAAAAAAAGAACTAAGTTGGTACATTCTCCATTTTTCAAATATGAAGGCATTTAAAGCTGTACATTTTAGTTTTTGCTAAGTCTCATAGAATTTGATATGAAGCGTACCTCTTTCTATTACTCCTTGGGTCTTCAGCCAGTTTTGAATTAGCTTCATCTTTTAAAAGGATTATCTAGATATTTGTAAATGCATGCTTCTAAGAATTTAATATTTTGGGCATCAACTGTTTCTCATTTGTAATTTTATTATATTATCAGAAAACATGACCTGTAAGATTTCTATTACATTAAATTTATTAAACTTTCCTTCTGTGGTCAAATACGTAACTTGCTTTTGCAAATGTCTTCTTAAAAAAAAGATTTTATTCATTTATTTGAGGTGTGGGGAGGGGCAGAGGAATAGGGAGAAGCAGACTCCTCCCTGAGCTGGGAGCCCAGTGTGGGGCTTGATCCTAGGGCCCCTGGATCATGATCTAAGCTGAAGGCAGATGCTTAACCAACTGAACCACCCTGGTGCTTCACTTTTGCAAATATCTTATAAATATATGGAATGAATATATATTCTATTCAAGGATTAAAATTCTCCTCTTTCTAAAATCAAGTGTTACTTTAACTTACCCTTGACTTAGTTATTACTGATATATTAGATAATTAGATATGTTTAATTCTGTAAGAAATATATTAAAATCACTTCTTATAATTGTATTTTAGCTGATTTTTTAATGTGTTTTATACATTTAACTGTCATGTGATGTATTTAGGTTTATCACTATTTTATCTTCACAAATTGTGTCTTTTACTAATGTTCTTCATTCTGGTTCATGTTATTGTCTTTAAATTCTACTTACCTGGTATTTTTCTTGCCACTGTTGTTTTTCTTGATATTTGCCTAGTATTTTCTCATCCTTTCCTCTTTGTTAACCATTCTTTATCTTTTTTAAACAGTGTGTTTCTTGTAAATAGAATATAGCTTTATTTTCATTGTTTAGCTTCACCTGTCAGTCTTTTATTTATTTATTTATTTATTTATTTATTTAGTCAGTCTTTTTTAAATGAGGGAATTTTATCCTTCTTATTGATTATAAAAATGTCTATACTTGCTTTGTGCTCATACTTTTTCCCTTCTCTGGATGCTGAGCATCCTTAAGTTTTATTCCATGCTGCTGGCTCATGGACCTGCAGGTCTGGTTGCGGGTGTGCTGAATTACAAATGGTTGCTCTTCTGGCAGTAGAGAGGAGGGCCCCTGTGTTACCCTTTTTCCCAGATCTCCTTGCATTCCTCCAGCAACAGGGGTAGGGAGGACCCAGTCCACCCAACAGGTTTTACCCTTGCTTCCATTAGGCAAACTCTTCAGAGAGAAATGCTAGTGTCATTTCTTTCTACTTGATTTTATGCAGAGGCTGGGGTCCTACCTATATCTGGGTGGCCATGGACCCCAGCAGCAGTTTGGCTCAAGAATATACAGAGTGGAGTCAGGGCTGGAGAGATTATTAGGTGGGTTGAGATTGCCCTTTTCCTAACATCTTCTCTAAGACTCTGCCACCTATTTTTATAATTTTGACATATATGGGGCTTAATTGACTTTATGGTACAATAGGGTTGTATTCTGAGAAAACTCTCAGTAATATCCTCTCTTCTATATGCTTTGGAGATCATACTTACAAAGAGTATATAGCTGTAGATAGCCTGATATGAATAATAAACATTAATCAGATGAGAAGCAGCAAATTGTTTTTATGTTCAAATTACTTGGCATTAGCCTTCAGAAGACACTCCAAATACTTTATGCTTTCATGTTCTTTAAATCAGTCAAAGGCTAAAATGTCCTGCTTTCTTTCTTTGTCTATGTTTTGCAGGAGTCCCTAGTGAGCTTATCTATTCAGGGACATGACAATGTTTCTTAACCACAATTGTGCATTGAGGTCACTTGTGGAATTTTTAAAGATACAAATATGAAGATTGCATTGATTCTAACTCGGTGTCCATAAAGCTCATTTTTTTTGTTTGTTTTTTTGTTTTTAGGTTCTTAGGTCACTGGTATAGTCCCAGGTGTTACCTTCTCATTGTTGCTAGGTTCTTTTTCTGTTTCTTAATCCTGACTTTCTAAACACACCACATCACTGACTTTCATTATCAGCACATTCCAAAGGCTCAAAAAATTTTTTGAAAGATGACCTCCCTAATATCTCAACATTCATTGACCCTCACTGCTACTGTATTTTGCATTATGAACTTTTTTCACTAAGATGTGGTCTCAGTTTTGGAGACTGATTGACACTACCTTATATATTCATTGTTGGAAGTGGGAGCTAGCATGGAGTTGTGTTATTGAGCAAATTATTGAGCAAATCAATGTCCCTTTAAATCACTGTCAGAGCTTCTATCTATGCTTTTAGATTCATTCTCTACTTTTGTCATCTGGCTCTCTGTCCCAGGAGGCTGACCTAAGTGGATGCCAGCAATAGGCTCCCTTGCTAGGTTGGGTTGGGCCAGTTGGGAGCCTTAGTAAGAATGTAAGATTGGTTTATTCAGTCCTCCCAGTTCCTCTCTATGATAACTCTGAGCTGGCTGTTACCTCAACTGAAGGTCTCTGCTTCTTTAAAGAACATCACTTCCCTTACATGGTATTTGCTGCGTTCCAGTATTCTTTCTTTCTCTCTAGGAGCCATAATGTCTATGTGGCCACCTTGTTATTTTCTTGTACCTGACCTATATCTTTGCAAAAAGCTCCATTGTAATTAAGCCTTCTTTACACTGTCCTATCATGAATGTGTCATCTGTTTCCTGTTGGGATCCTGACTGATCCTCCCAATTCCTCTTGTTAACAATGAGCCTGAGCTCCTGAAGTTTGGTAGATTCAGGCAAAATTATAAAATAAGTGGGATAGTAGTTAGTCTTTGTTGTAGATGCTCTATGTGTTGTCCAGATTTCCTCTTTTAGGACTTATATACTCATTTCTCCAGCTGCCAGAGGTGTTAGTGGTTGAGTTCCCTTCTGGTGATTGGTCCTCCACTGAAGAAAGCCACCTCAATCAAGATCATATTCTTTTCCTCGGGGGAAGGTGGGGGGCATCCTGTATCCAGTGGCTAGTCAGATACAGTGTAGGGTAAAAAGATTGTGCAAGACCATGCCAACTCTAGAGCCCTCCATAGCATTGGTTGAGGCCTTTGCTATAACATCCCAACTTCTCCCCTGACCAATCTGCATCTTTCTCTCCCCAGCAGGTGTTCATCCTCAAAATTGTGACCAGTCAGCTTCTTGCACACATACCTGTATCAGAATCTGATTTCAGGAGAGCCCAGTCTGCAACAGACAGTCTTCAATTTGCCTTTTGTCCCCCATGACTGTTTTCTTGATAGGTCTCTGTCTTCCCCTCTTTCCATATGTAAATAGACCTGAGAGTTTTCCTTCTGAAAGCAACTTTAAACAAAGGAAAGGGTAGTACAAAGATGGGGGAATATGTGATGGTAGTGATTCTAGGCTTGAAAACATGTGGTGAACAAGGCCAGTTGGGTCTCTTCAGGTCACTCAAATCAAGACATACAATTCTATTCTTAGATCTGTGTGTAGAAAAGAAAGAGGAATAATGATGACAAAGATAAAGGAAATTAGAGATGGTGGTGGATTGGGCTATTTGCAGGTATTTTTTTCAAGGATAAACTATCCCAAGATAGATTCAAGATGTTAAATTAAGTTGAAGGTACACTGTCCCATCACCTACTGATGCCTGTCTGGTCAAGATTTGTAGACTTGTTCTCTGCTGTGAATGAGACATAGGAGCAGCAAGGGTAAACTTTAATATTTTGAAATTGGAAATTTGGTCTCTTCCTGGAAAGTGAGTTCTGGAAAACAGAACTCTTTCTTCCCATAGTTTATAGAAAGCTCTTTGAGGAAATCCTATTTTTTTTTTTTTTTGCCTTTTTAAAGTATTGAGCAGAAAAAGAAATAATTTTTATTTTTTAAAGATTTTATTTATTCATTCATGAGACACACACACAGAAAGAGAGAGAGAGAGGGAGAGAGAGAGAGAGAGAGAGAGAGAGGAAGAGACAGAGAGAGAGGCAGAGACATAACAGAGGGAGAAGAAGGCTCCATGCAGGGAGCTGGATGTGGGACTTGATCCTGGGACCCCAGGATTACACCTTGAGCCAAAGTCAGACACTCAACCACTGAGCCACCCAGGCATCCCTAATTTTTAGTTTTGAAAGAACTGAGGAGAGAGCCAAAAAAGGGACTTCTAATCTAATCCTGTATTTATTTGGCTGAATTTTCAAGTTTGTGAGCAAATCACCAACTTGCTACTAAATGCAGATGGGCAGCACAGGGCTCTTCCAGCCTGCTGGCTGTTCTTGGAGGGCAGACAGGTTCCTGGTCACTGCCAGCTTGAAAATCTAGGAAATTCCCTCTCAAAGATAAAGCTCCCCTAGAGAGTCTTCTGATGAGCACAGGAGAATACATTTTGGCCTAAAGGTGACTCAAGTGGTAGTGTGGACTTGATTAAGGAAAACATCCAGTTTATTTCCAGTCAGATTTAATGAAAGGCGATATGCTGTGGCTCTGAGTAATAACTTGCAAAACATAAAGTACTGTTGAAAGCTGAAGTGAGTGGCCAGGACTGCTTCCTGCAGGTGCTGGGACTGAACATTGGAATTGGATGTATCTCCTCTCTTCAATTGCCTCTTTTTATAGGTCTGATTGCTGTATCTTCTATACTCCAGACATCACAAAACTTTCTCAACCTGCTTGACAGTAATTTAGGAGGGCTGGAGATTAATTCCTTAATTAATTTTTCTACAGAAGGAATCCAGGGCACTCAAGTATAGCTGATGGGTTGACAGGGCTTTATCTGGAAACTTCCTATGGCCTCACTTAACTTGGTTTATTTTTCTAATCACTTCTTTTACTTTATTGCTTTCTATTTCAAATTTTAAAACTTTGTTCAAATATTTTTATTAAAGACAACATTTACATTCAAAATTAAATATCTGTTTAAGGTTTCTTCCATATTAGACAATAAGCTCCAATGATTGATTTGGTTTTGTGTCCTAATATGTATTATAAAAATATTTTTTGAATGAAGGAATTCATGTAATTCTTCCTAATTGATAAAATACACAATTGTTCACATTTTCTTTTTCTTATTTTTTACATTTTCTTTTGATTTTCAAAGCTGACTCTTTTTTTTTTTAGATAGTTTGTATAGATGTTATTGCCAAATGAATTTTACAAATGAGGACATTGAAACTTATATAGGTGGTATCCTGATAGTCCTAGAGCTACAAAGTAGTAAGGCAGTGGTTCTCAAAGTGTAGCTCCTTGGACCAGCAGCATCAGCGTCCACTGGAACTTGTTGGACAGGTGAGTTCTCAGGCTTTCCCCTGGGTGTATGGAATCAGACACTCTTTGGGTGGAGTCCAGAGGTTTGTGTTTTAATAATTATTCCAAGGATCCTGAAGCCTGCTAAAGGCTCCAAGATGGCATCTTCCTAATCCAGATTCTCTATTATATCTGCTTTATCTTTTTGGTTTTGTAATACTACTTAAATGTTTAAAAAAGTTTGCTGAGTGTATAATGCCAACCTGAATCTCTTGGGGGAGAGTCCTGCTATTGATTTATATTCTATAACAAAGAGTTATTTAAGAAGGAAATATGGGTCTTTCCCTCTTTTCTCTCTCTCTCTCTTTCTTTCTTTCCTTTTCTTTCCTTTTCTTTCCTTTTCTTTCCTTTCCTTTCCTTTCCTTTCCTTTCCTTTCCTTTCCTTTCCTTTCCTTTTCTTTTCTTTTCTTTCTTTCTTCTTTCCTTCTTTCTCTTTCTTCTTTCTTTCTCCTCCCTCCCTCCCTCCCTCCCTCCCTTCCTTCCTTCCTTCATTTTGTATATTGCCTTTGTCTGATATTGGTATCAGGGTAACACTAGGTTCATAAAACAAGTTGGAGGAACTATTTCCTTTTATTTTTTGGAAGGAATTACATAGGATTGGTGTTAATTCTTCTTGAAACATCTAGTAGAATTGTCGAGTGAGACCACCTGGGCCTGGAGACTTCATTTTTGGGGAATTTTTAAATTATAAATTTGATATTCTCTCTTTGAGGGCTATTATCTGTTTCCTAGGGGATGAGTTATGGTGGCTTGTGTTTTTTGAGGAATTAGCCAATTCTGTCAAATTGTTCATTGTTGATATTCAAGTTAGGGAAATTCCTACTCCCATCTTCCTGGAAATCTAAGTTTTTTGATACAGTTGTTTCTCCAAAAGAATGGAGCAGTTTTTTTCCAGCTATAATGTAGTTTTTAAAAAACATAGACCTGGATGGAAATGTATTCTGGATAATTTTCCCAGGGCCTTGAGTGTGATGTTTGTGCAATATACCTGTACTTTAAAAAGCTGCCTTATTGATTTTTTTTTTTTTTTCCATTCTGCCTTGGCTTTCAGACTCCCTTTCTACCTATCTAAGGTAGCGATGTCATTTTAGTCATTCAGCCAGGAGTGCCTATTGCCAACAAGCCTCCCATCTCAAAGAATTCTGGCTGGGAAATGGTCAGGAAAATATTTAGCGTTAGTCATGGAAAGTAGATAAAAATTTCAATCAGTTATTGTATACTCAAAAAGGGACTACCTGGGGCTTTAGCTGGGCTTTGACTAGTTGGGAAAATTTGAGGAAGGGTAGAGGAAAAGAGAGATGTCTAGGTTTGAAAGAATTGCTTCAAGGACTGTTTGAATGACCCTTACATGACACCCCAGTCTGGAGTGAAGGGAACATTCTGGAGTGCCCTGTGAAGGACTCCTTGAACTAAATAGAAGGTCAAGAGAGCTTAGAGGCTCATCTAATTTAGTGCTGTAGCTTCCACAGGGACCACTTCAATGTGGAATCCTGAAGCGCTGGAATGCTAATCTGTTCAGTTGATAGGAGCAAGAAGCATCACTGGACTGGTAGCTAAAGCCACAATGGTATTGTTAGCTCTCATGCCTCACGCTGCTCTGTAAATGGCTCTTTGCCTTCTACAATAATGCTCAACAGTGAGCAAGAGTTATTTAGTGCCCAGAAGTCTTTGTGAACAAGTCTGAAAAAGCTGGTTTATATAGCTTTCTGTTTTGATCTCTAAATTTCCCACGTGTAGAGGTGAATCCTGTTTACCCATAATAGTAGCGCAACCCCTTAGGGCATGTATTTTAGTATGCTAACTTTATCTGTGGCTTCCCCTTCTGTGCTACCATGATTATCCCATCACCTTGGTTGTGTTGTCATTATTTTAGTCCATTTGCATTATATGAATTTCTATAAGCCATTTAAATGTTTCTTGACTGTGATGGGATCTCAATAAATAAAAATCTCCTATCCCACACGAAATGTGCCACATAGCACATTTCTGATCCTCCTCTTCCTACCTTATCTTATACTTCCCTTTTTTCAGGAAACCAAGTTAGACTGATAGAGAATGAAAATAAAAATACCCCTTCACTTTTCCTGACTCTTCAATCTTACTTCCCAGGACTGACCATTGAGAGTATCTTATGTATGCTGGGCAATTAATTTTAAAAGAAGTTTTAACATTGCTTGATTAAAGAGATATTTTTCTAAAATCTTATGAAGCATGAATAAGAAATGTGGAACTCATTATCCCCTGAGATCATATAGGCCAAAAATATGAGCACATTCAAGTCAGTTTTAGTTAAATTCATAGATAAAAGAATCCATCTAAGAAGTTTAAAAAGAACACAGGAATGTTCAGGGCTCATCACATTTGAAGCTAGTAAATGGGGGTCAGCTCCCATGGTTTCCCATAACCATCCTTGCATCTAATGTCTAATGATGTGCTGGTAAATGTTTAATCACTGGCAAAAAAAAAAATATATGCATTAGGTACACATATCCGTATATGTATTTTGTAATATTACAGATATATAGATGCATAGCACACAATTTACAAATAATAGTAGCATGTATAGCACTTCTTATTGTAAATTCCATATAGCCAATTCTCAGAATGCTTCTGTTGATTCTTGCTGAACTCATGTCTGTAGCCAGTCTATGATTGTAGGTCAACCATGACCTGACAAGTAGAGTTTCATCTCAATCTGCTAATTCTTTTCCCAGTAAAATTTATTGTCCTCACACATGTTATATGACCTATGATTCAGCTGTTTCTTATTCTCGTCCAAATCACATTCATTAAACAGAAATTTTTTCAGCTTCAGTACTGTGTATGTCAGAACTTTACTCATTTGTTGATGACATGAGTGACTCTTTGCTGAATCAGATACTTTTCAAATACTGGAAGAATATTTCCTCAGTATTTTGTATAGTTTAGAATACATGGCTAACTTGTTTTTAAAGTTAATCTGCATTATAAACATTTTCTCCATCTTTCTTAAGACTAAAAAATAACACAATAAATCAAACCCAGATGTTTAGTTTTTGCTGATTTCCATGGTGTAAATACTCCCACCATGGCTGATTTCTAGTTACCAACATGCAATTGGGAGAGAAACTGGGAAGAGGTGGTGTTCAATAACACAATATTTTACAGTATTATCATACAGATGTGGTAGATGTGTATAACTGTGTAGGTTATTATAAAATATACTAAAATAAATGGGAGTTTTGAGTATTTATTATCTCTGTTTTTTAGTATAACTCATATAAGTTTTTGTATAGTTGAATAAAGATCTTTTTATTTATTCATTTGAGAGAGAGAGACAGAGACAGAGACAGAGACAGAGTGAGAAGGGGGAGCACACTTCCTGCTATACAGTTGATTTTTTAATAACACCTATTTTAACACTGGCTCACAAAATCCCTGACACTTTAATAAGTGACTCTGTAAACCTGTGGACCGGATGCATCACATCACTGCTTATGTCACCTGTCAGAGACAGAGTTGAAGGATTTGATTAAATATGCCACCCCAACCTAGCCACTTGGCCATGTTTGGGAAAAAGAAGGCATGGAAAGAGCTCTCTGTTCTTCTTCCATCTTCCATATATATATATATATATATATATATATATATATATATACACGGAAGTTGTTCCCATTCTCCTATATCAGGAAGAGAGAATAAACTTTATCACTGGAGGCAGAGATAGTATTGAGGTAAATCTTCTTAAGCAAAGCTTACTAAATAACTCTAATCTACAGTGAATTTCCTCTGTATATTTCCCAGTTACCTTCCCACAATTTATTGCCCCTGGAAACTCAAACCCCCTCTCCTTTGTGTAGTTGTATGTCATAATTTATCACCCTTTGTTAAAGTGGTATATAAAAACTCCAAGTCTAATTGTTTTCTTTTATCTCTAGCTATATTTTTTTTTCTGTGAAGCCACTGTGCATGTAAAATTAAAAATGTTAACACAATTTGTATGTTTTTGATCTTATTAATCTGTCTTTTTCAGCTTAATTTACAAGCCCTGGTTATAGAATCTAAGAGGCTAGAGAAAAAACTTTTAGTCCCCTACAGTTCAGGGGGCTAATTCTGGTCTATAATGAGATTTCCATTTTCTAAAGGCAAACTATGAGGGATAAAGAAGGCTATATTTTCCAGTGTTGGGGTTTATTCACTCTCATGGAGGGAGGTTTGCTATAGGTGTATGTAATTTCTTACCCTCCAATCCCACCCCTCCACTTATACTTTACATTTTGTATTCTTTGTGAATATTTTTTTTCTGAAATAATGAGCTATACAAAGACACATATCATGGCCTCTTCAGTGGCAAAACACAATGACAGTATCAGAGAAGAGAACTCTTCCTGAGTCCAAAAGCCTTCTTACCCTTGCAATCCCTGATTGGAGTTAGAATGGCCTTTTGGAGCATGTATAATTGAACCTCTCAGAAGCATGGCAACATTTTCTCCTGTTTCCTTTAGGCAATGGGGTGTTCCTTCTGACACCCTGCAATGCTAAGCTGTGACTGCCCACTCCACAAGAGGCCTCTAATTGAGTTTTCTGAGGCTCTCTTCTCATGGATGCTTGTCAGTAGGTACAGACTGCTGAGTGGGACCACTGTCTTCTGCTATATCAATGGCTTGAAGTTATTTTCAGAGAGGAAGAGATCACCATTATTGGCCCTTACCTTTTGCTGCCTTCCTAAAGGGCTAGACTCCTCCATGTATACGTAGTTGCAAGACAACCCTCTTCTTCCGATGCTAGTGATGACATCGGTGAAGTACATGATGGAGGTCAATGTGAAGTGTGCTTTACACGTGCAAGATGTTTTCTTTCTATCAGCAAAATTTGTTGGGCTGACCCCACTGTTATTGGCAAAAAGGTCAACAAGAGTGTATTTGAAGTAATAAAAAAAATAGCAGGAGTGATATAAAGAGGATTTGTAAAAATGTTTTCTGACAAAAGAGAACACGCACTATCAACATTTTTCCTTTACGCGGCTTTGAATTTATGACAATTCAGTGAAGGTGTTTTACTGTTTTTAAAACATCAATGACAAGAAAACAGCCTCAAGAGATTTCTTTGATTCTTTTTGATCTTAAAAAGAACACAATTTAGAAATGGAAAAACAGACTCAATTAAGAGAATGTATTCTATTTTCTCTTTCACTCAAATGGAAAGATGCCAGCTGTGTCTAGAAAAGGCAGTTTGATGAATTTTCTCTTGCCTGCCTTCCTGGATATTGTCCCATTGTCTTAGAATTTACCACCTTTTGTCTGAAACTCTGAGGTCTTGTTTCAGACCTGTCATTTCAAGACATGAACAGTAATACTGAAAAGGGGCAAACAATCGCTTTTTGTTTTGAGTGCTGAGTCAGGATTTTAAATTGGGAAAGTGGGCAGGTAAGGTCAAGAGAAAGCTTGAGAGCTACGTCTCAGGTCAAGCCACATAGGTAATTCAGAACCAGGAAGGATGAAGAAGTTGGCAAAGAATTTGCAAAAACCAAAGAAACAAACCACAAGAAGAAGAGTCGAAGGAGATTTATTAGCAAGAAAGGGTCTTTCCTAGGAGACACAAAGCCTGTCTTTGATAAAAAAAAAAAAAAAAAAAAAAAAAAAAAGGTGATTTTAGATGTTCCAATGATGTGTGTATTCACATTGTGACTCATCCTAGGACTGCAGTGGGGAAGGAGTGTCTCTGTCTCCCTAAGTTCTAGTGATCTTGGCAAACAGAACTCAGTTACACCAGAATAGACAATGATTAGACAAGGATTCAATATTATGACATTTCCTCACTCATGGCTGTTAGTGTTGGGGTTTGCAAAGTATCTTGTAGATTATATAACTAAACACAAGAATGCCATCTGTTTTTTAATAAATAAAAGTCATTAGTTTTTTTTTTTTTTTCCCTTCAAAACAAATCAGTGCAAAAGACTCTCAGGACCTAGTGAATATGTGAGCTTGTTGGGAGGCTGCTCAAGATTCAGTCGCTCAGCTAATTTGTTTCTCAGCTGAACATTTTCTTCCCTTGTGGTCCAGTTAAAAATGACTTTTAGTCTCATGTATCTTGAAATTTGTATCCATAACAGCACTGTTGGATAAATACAGGATCATAACACTGATGCTGAAATATGGGTACAATTCTATAAATTAATCTCTGGAGGCTCTTCATGATATTTGTTTCATTTATCTCATATAAATTATTACACAATTTATTGAGATGTTTTAGTACTTTAAAAACTGTTTAAAGAGAAATTATAATTGAGAATAAAGACTATATACCAGCAATATTTGTGGAGAGGGTCTACAAATAAAAGTCTAAAACCTTCCTTCTAGGGACACCTGGGTGGCTCAGCAGATGAGTGTCTGCCTTTGGCTCAGGGCATGGTCCTGGAGTCCTAGGATTGAGTCCCAAATTGGGCTCCCTGCATGGAGGCTGCTTCTCTGTCTGCCTGTGTCTGCCTCTCTGTGTGTGTGTCTCTCATGAATAACTGAATAAAATCTTTAAAAAAAAAAATAAAACCTGGGCAGCCCAGGTGGCTCAGTGGTTTTGCGCCACCTTCAGCCCAGGGTGTGATCCTGGAGACCTGGGATGGAGTCGTATGTCAGGCTCCCTGCATGGAGCCTGCTTCTCCCTTTGCCTGTGTCTTTGCCCCTCTCTCTCTCTCTCTCATGAATAAATAAAATGTTAAAAAAAATAAAACCTTCCTTCTGAATTTGGAAACAAAATGGTGAAAAAGTGAAATTTGTTGCCAATATTTGGTTAAATTTTAGTGCACATTTTAATATACATAATTTTTGTATTTATATACATATTTACAGGTATAAAATTATGTATATCCTATGGTTTCTAAATATGACATGCCATTTTAAAACTTTTTTTTGTAAATTGTTTTGTATTATGAAATTTAACAGAACTTAAGTCAAAAGGAGTCATGTATCATGATTATTTATTGATAATGGAACTTTATAAGTCAGTCAGTACTATTCCAATCTAAAACAAATCTTTATTTACAAATGTATCATGTACTATTCAATACTTACATAAAAATGTTCTAAAGGTTCTGGGGGAGATTTATGCCCATGGATGGAATTTGCAGGTCCCATCATGCTGGAAATGCTGAGATGCAATTTTGAAGCTGGACAAGCCCTTGAAGAACACATGGACAATGCATTCAGTTGTGCAGGTGAATAAGAAAGCTCAACATTTCGTGTATTTCTATGTGACACTGTCCAAATGTACTCTGATATGTCCAAATGTTGCCACCTCCTGTGAAAGTCTTATATGATAGGACTCATAGTAACACAGTTCACATGCAAAAATATTTTTCCTGTATGGTTTTTCCTCTTATAAACAGGATGGCTTGAAATTCATTACATCTAGAAGAAACTCTGAGCAAGGTGGCATCAACAAAATTAAATCATCTGCTTGGAAGCCAGGGACCAGCTTATTAGATAATGGACACTAACCTGTGCACAATGGATTGAGAGTCAATTTATATTGTCAAGTGGCCAAGGAATATATTATTTGGGGAGAATTTTTAAGAATATATTTTTAAAAATATCTGCTAAGTATAAAAATCAAGTAAAGAAGGTTTAGTTTGAATTTTTACTTTGTAGTTTGCTTATTGAATGACCTTTTGGGATAAGTATTTTTCTCATCCACCCTAGTCTAGTCTATGGACTAGAACCCAAACAGCCCCCGCCTTTCTACTCATGGACACCCATGGAGTCATAGTAAACTTAATATACTTCCCCCCATCGCCCAGCAAATGTGGAGGCATTAGGAGTCCCTGAAGCATTTTCTATGTGCTTGCATGTGTTTTTTTTCTTATCCTACCCTCTGCCATTGTCCTTCCTGCTCCCTACACTGACCACCAGAAGGAAATATCTGGGTAGCCACTGTTGCAGGCATTCTGGGAGACAGTGCAGCATCCAGACTTGGTGCTACCCTGGCGGGAGCTCTTAGGTACCAAATATGGCTCTTCTGGATCCTCCTTGGTGCCTAGAACAATGCTGTGTTCCCTTGCAGAAATATCCCCATTCTCCAACTGCATGAATCTGATCTCTTGGGTCCTAAAAGGAACCTTGACTTATATTGAGGTAGAAGTTCCTCAAGGAAATGATTTTAGGTTCTACCTGCAGCTTCCTGGAGGTAAAGGTAGGTGCAGCCCCCTAAGCCTGGGAGGGGACTCATACACCATGCTTGTCCTCTTCCGTAGCCATCTCTTCTTTCTTCAAGATACCATGAGTAAAACTTCTTGCCTTTGGACCTCCTTTCCTTAATTTACATCATCTCAGAAAATAGGTTTTAGAGTCCCAGTGGCTCATCTGGGGTTGGCAGGTAACTCTTTTGTGATAGTTACTAATAGCCCATACCATTGTCACTTGTATATTTGCTCTTCACAAATGATCTATGAGAGGGGCAGTTTCAATTCTGAGAGGCTGACTGAGTGACCTGATGTCATGTAGTCACCAAGAGGCACAGATGAGCTTAATCGGAGTCTATTCTCTGACTCCTTATCCAGTGCTCTCCCATGACACATTAGTTCCCTCAAGCATCGTCCACCAAACATTGAACATAATACCTGAAGGTATGTTTGGGGGTATCTCCTCCAAGCTCCTCATTTTACACACAAGAGAGCTGAGGATTATGAAAGGGATTTTCCCAAGACAAGCTGGGAGTGGAAGCCAGTTAAGAAGGATTCTCTGTCTCCTCTCAGAGGGTATACAGGTGGGGTCAGGGAGATAGCGTGCCTCTTATAGATACCTTCTTTCTCTGGAGAAGTTCTATTTGGTTTCTTCTCCCTGCTTAACAACCTGCAATTCTTTGAAGCCTGGAAAACAGAGGAATAGTTGCTAAAAAATGTGTATTTTTGACATATCAAATCAGTGAAATCCACTTTGTTCTTTTCTTTGGGCCTGGGTGCTCATCCTGATAACTGGCCAGTGCTTACAACACTTCAGTAGATGTGGTAAACTTCACCTGGGGAAGAAGGTAGAAACCTCCTGGTCTACTTGTAAAATGATATTTCTGTGCAAGAACAACTTTTTTAAGTTAGTGTGACACAGTAGACACCCTCAGTGGAAAGACTTGGAATACTTGGGCTCTTGCTCAGACTCTACTGCTCAGTGGCTATGTGACTGTGGAAAGTCATGTCAGTATTGAGTGACCATTTTTCTCCTCTGTAAAATGGCCACTAGAGTATTATAATCACTGACCAATAAGATGATTATGAGGCTCAGATGGGATGAGATGTGATGAGCCTCCTGAGTCCTGGCAAGTGATCTAGCCACATGAGGCACCATCAGTAATTAAGTGCTTATACTGACAATGCACCCAGTTTTCTCAACACACCTAGACTTTCATGAGCTCACACAGCAGCTCTTTGGCTGTGATACTCTGAAGAAAGGTTGAATTATGGAAATTATCTTCTGTAGTTAAAAATGTATTTTCTGAAACATTTGACAGAAGTAATGAAGTCAGTGGTTCTGGTTGCCTGGGCAACTTGGCAAACACACCAAGTCCACGGCAAGCACCAGATATGTGTTTTATCTTCTGTTTCTGAAAGGGCTATTGATGTGGTCCAGGATGTGAAGATGAGGTGTTTTGTTTGTTTATTTTGTTTTGTTTTTAGATTTATCTATTTATTTGAGAGAGAGAATCTTTTTTTTTAGTATCCATGATTTTTTTAATAATAAATTTATTTTTTATTGGTGTTCAATTTGCCAATATACAGAATAACACCCAGTGCTCATCCTGTCAAGTGCCCCGCTCAGTGCCCGTCACCCATTCACCCCCACCCCCCGCCCTCCTCCCCTTCCACCACCCCTAGTTCGTTTCCCAGAGTTAGGAGTCTTTATGTTCTGTCTCCCTTTCTGATATTTCCCACATATTATTTCTCCTTTCCCCTTTATTCCCCTTCACTATTATTTATATTCCCCAAATGAATGAGAACATACATTCAACAAATCTGAACATTATGCTGTGCTCACCACAAGTATAGTTACTCTATGTCACCATATTATAATAGCATTGACTAGTTTCCCCATGCTGTATGACTATTTTAAAGCAGAAAAACTCCTTTAGCTCCGGTCACGTTGAGTTTAGGTAATTTAGGAACTTAAGAAATTTGGAGGAGCATTAGGATCTTTCCTCCCTGGTTTCATCTGCTGTTACAGGAATCAAGAATTACTTCCTTTGGATCTGAGGCCATTGGATGCTTCAGATTGAAGATCATATATTTCTCTTAAGACATTTGTTTTACAAGGACATAGATGTTTGCTCTGATCCCCTGTTACTGGGGATGAGGTGGATGACGCACTGGTGACTGTGCATTCCTGAGTCAGATGATACCTATGGAGGTAGCTTGCTTCACCTGTGACAGGGGATATACTTCCTTAGAAAGCTTCCCTTTGTTTTCCAAAGGATAGTTAGAGGGAAAGGTAAGATGAGCAGGAGTTCTCTTATATCAGGTTTAATTTGAGAAGGAGAACGACAATGAGTGACATAAAATAAGGGGTTTGTGATAGTGATTAGGCTTACCACAATTGTGGGATCTGGTAAAGAACTCTGTAGAAGATTCTTTACTCTGATGTATCTGACGTGGGCATGAAGTTGCTGAGTCTGTAGGACTGCTGTCAGGAAGCTCCTTGTGGAATGGGAGGGAGCAACCAAACTTCAATTTAATGGAACCTATGAGATTCAACTGGACTCAAGGACAAACTGCTTTGGACTGGAGGAAGATGAAAGAAGCTCTGTGGTAGGAACTGGACTTGATGTAGGCCTGGGGAGTCCCATGTCAACAAGGTGAGCTGATAGATCAGTGACAATATCCACAAGCTACAACTGTGCCTCATGTCATTTAGCAACCTTCAGAGTATAAAGGCTGCTGCTTCACTGGTGCCTTTACAAGACTCAGGGAAATTTCTCCTGCCAATCCAACCTGGCACCATGCACGGAAGGAAATACTGAGAAATGCAGCACAGCTTATATCCTGTACATTTTACTCCAGTGAGGGCACTGGAATATTTATTCACCAGGAAACTGAGGATGAGAAAGAAGCAGGGACGTTTATTACCACCAAGAAATGATTCCTTGGCTTCTAGGTCAGCAGCAATAAATTGAGTGTCCCAAGTGCAATCTGATGGAAATTGCTGAATTTGGGCATGCTGATTGGAGCCATCCATTCTTAGATGGAACTGATGAACTTGCTGATGTCTACTGACTTCTCAGTAAGTACCTGAGAGCTTTTCAGGTGAAAGGGGGCTTCTGGCCATGTTCATTCTGTTGTCAGGTCCATCTGAGAAATGAAAACATTGTTCTGGGAACCTCAGCTCTCCTTTTACATTTTCACCACATTGAGAGCATTCCTAGCATTTTAAAATATGAGGCTATACTTCTTTAAATCATAACTTGAACCAAAAATGTTGACATTTTTTCAATGCGTTTATAAAATCTTCACCTTCTGAAATCTCGTTCTTCTTGCTGATGAGAAACATCTGATTTTAGAAGCATCAACTGATAGAAAATATTCTGGCAGTAAAAAGCACAATGACCTTATTGGGTACTTGAGGACTCAACTTCTCAGAGTAGCTGTATTTTGCTTTTTGGTGTATTTATAATTTAAAACGCCAGCACTCTAGTCATAGTTGTAGCTTGGGAGCTTGCCTCTAGAAAAAAGGAGCTTAGGGGAAGGGAAAGAAATCACTTTAATTTCTAATATACATATATGTGTATACACACACACACACACACACACACACACACACTAAAGTGATGATTGAAGAAAATTACCTAATGGCCATCCAGGATTTTTGGACTCTTGGATCTTTCTAGTCCCTTTTTCTGTTCATTATTCATTCATCCGGGCCCAGCCATTATATTTTGAGAATTCATAAATGGGTGAGGTATGTTCTCTGTTCCAAAGGGGTTTTCAGTCTCACAGAAAAAACAGGAATGTAAACAGAGTAAGTATTTAGAGTGCTATTAAAAAGTCTGCCAGGCAGTAGTAGAGTCACAAAAGTGACCGAAAAAGTGATAGAGAAAGCCAATCCTCGGCGAGACTTGACTGTTGAACTGATATTTCCCAAACCAGAGCTTCCCATTCTAGGTGTCAGGCCACAGGGAGTATAAATGTGTTAGGTTGTCAAGTTCCTTAGCCTTTGGGCTCTTGGAACCTCCTCTACAGACTCCAGTATGTTGTATAAATATTGCCATTTTTAAATACGTGCCATGCCATGAAAAATGTTGGGGATCACTGCTAAGATGACACATTTGAAGAGGGAAGAAGTAGAGGGAGGTGCTAGGGCAAATAGACTGAGATGGAAATCGGCACCATTTTTTAGAAATATCCAAAGGATTTTTATGCAAGGGAGAGCCATACTGACATTTGTATTTTAGGGTGTTCACTGGATTGTAATGCTATAGCACTGGAAGCATGGAGGGATTTAGGGGACTTCTGTAATAGATGAGGTGAGAGATTATTGAGCTCTGAATGAACAGCATTGGGGATAGAGAAGCAGAGCTAAAGATGAGAGATGTTAAAGAGGTAGAATTGAAAAAAAATTGGGTACATATTGTTTGGAGTAATATAGTGAATCCGTTCACTTATTCGTTGAATCATTAGTCACAGTTATTGACTGCTTACAACATACTAGGCATCATACAGGGATCAGGGGAAATAATAGTGAGTAAAGTAGATCTAGTCCCTGTTTGTGGATATGATGGACAGGAGACTTATTGATCAAGTAATCACAAATATAAAATCATAAGTGGCCTGAAACACAGGAGCAGGATGGCATGGATTGTGTGTGTATAACAGCCTAACCTAGTCTATAGTTCAGAGAAGGCTGAGCAAGAGAGCTTTGAATTGGGATCTGAAGGGTAAACAGAAATCAACCAGTTGCTGGAGGGGAAGTTCTGAAGAAGAGAATCTTAAAGAGGCTGAGTCAGCACTGCATGAAGTTGTGGGAAACATGAGTGTGGGAGGTATAGGGAAATACCAGTGTAGCGGGAATGTAAGGTAAAGGTAGAAAGTGGTGTGAAATAAGATTAGAGAGAAGGTAGGAGTCAGCCATGCAGGGTCTTGAAGGCTGTGTAGAGGATTCTGGTATTTATCCTCAGAGTAAGAGGAGCCAAGAGAAGAATTCTAAGCAGAGCGGGGTGTGTGTGTAGGTGGATGTGATCTAATCACATTTGAATTTTATAAATTTTATGAAGACCACATTGGCTGCAATGTGGAGAATGGCGTGGAGATGAATGGGGGTGGAAACATGGGAGGTCAGTCAAGCCTATTGCAATAGTCCAGGTGCAGCTTAGGGGACAGAATGAGGGTGGTGGTATCAAAGAGAGAAGTGGGTGGCTCTGTGAGGTAGTCCCCTGCTAGTCAGCAGGTCTTGGTGATACCTTGGAAATGGGGAGTGAGAGGGAGAAAGGTTGTCCTCATAAATCTTTGGTTTGTGGGAAGGATAGATGATTCATATTCCCTAAAATAGGAAACACAGGGAAAAGAGTATGTAAAGGAGAATATTAGTGACTTCAAGTTGGACATGGGCCTATGGGCCTTATAGGTGAATATATCCACTAAGCACTCAGAATTTAGGAGTAAGATCTGCGTGAAGCTGCAGTTTGGGAGTCATCAGTCTATACGTTATGGCTAAAAGGTAGAAGTGGAATATATATGATAAGCAAGATTATGTAGGGTAAGAGAAGGAAGAAGATAGAAGCCTGGAAAGTGACAACATAGGAGGAAAGGACCAAGAATGGGGAGCCATCTTGGAAGTGCTGGGGAAGAAAATACTCTTTAGTCAGAGCCACTGAGGACATGAAAGTAGACATATTTGTCCAACATTCACTAGAAAAAAATAGAGAATGCCAGGAATGTTGAGTCTTTGGGAAATACATATCTGTCTTTACGAAACCAAAGGTCTACGAAGTAGCAAAAAACTTGTTAAAAAGGGAGCAAGTAGACATTATCAGTAGACAACATCAGAGATCTGCTGGACTCAGGTTTGTCCCTGACAAACAAGAGTTTGCCCCACATTTTCCCTCTTTTCCCCTAATATTTTGGGCATAGAATACTGAGGCTAAACTTCCTGGAGAAATAATAGGCTAGACTGCAAACAGAAGAAGAAAAAACAAGAACCCACCAATATACCTAATGAATTTGCTCAACCAATTCTTATATTGTCTTCTTCCTGTCCCATAACCTATAAAGAGAGGATTTTTGACTCTCAATGTGTAGCCTAATTGATTTGGGCAAAAGTCTCAGAAGTGACTGGGAATATCAGTGACCACAAAGGCCTCCCCAGCAGGGTGCTAGTGCTTAGGAAGGCAGATTTTTTTCACTGAGGTCACATAGGGTCCTGAAACCTTGGGATGAAGTTTAACTGAAATCTTGGAGATGCTCTGTTGGTGATTTATTGAGAAGTATATTAGTTCTTATTGCCCTTCTTTTTAGTCAACACATAGTTATTGCATATCTATCATTTGTAAGACACTGTTGAACACTGGGGTGGCTACAAAGGGATAAAATTCTTGCTTCCTTCCAGCCTGGCCCACATTCCCTTTTCTCCATGGAACCTCTTGATGCCTCCAGCCCGCAGTGACATCACTCTCCTTTGAACTCTTGTTGGGCTTCACACGCTCTTCTAAGATCTAGTTTTAGCAAAATGATGGTTCAGAGAGGCTTGGACTCTGCTGTTCTTCTGAGACAGTACTTGGCAGGTTAATTGTAAATTAATCAGAGCCAGATGGATTTAATCAGACTTGCAGAAAGATTTTAGAAGGATCTGGACTCACCAAAATGTCCACCAGCCTGGAAACATTCCGATAAAGATAACAAAGGTTTATAACACTCAGGAGAATTCTACATATTTATAAACTAGGACCCAAAGCTTTCTCATATAATTGAATAAAAATATTGACCTTCCCAATGGAATAGAGCATTCTTAGACCTGTGTGTGGGGTCATATCTCTCCTGTTTGTATAATCTCATTCTTGTGATGGGATCTGAACTCAGCATTCACAGCTTTTATAGATGCATTCATCTCTCTTGTACTCGCTTGGCTCACACAAAGTTACAGAGAAATTTGCCTTTGGACCTTCTTCTCCATATCTTTTATGCTCTTCTTTCTCTTCCCCAGGTGTGGATGCCCTCCTGTGGATTCTGGGCTACCACGGTTCAATCTCTGTAGCCATGCTTTCTGCATGTTCTCTCAGGATTCTACCCTATGTTTTCTAAGGTGGTTTCAAGTCATAGTTTAAGGTTAGTTTTTAACAACTAAGGACAGATGAATATGTTACCTCTCCTTGGGACATATATGCCTGAAATTAAGGGGCTCTAAAGCGAAAATGTGAAACAAGCAGCATTTTCAGGAGCTTAATGAGAAGATACTATAGGAAAGAATGCTGGGCTTGTTCTTTGTGGGTCATATCTCCTGAACAACGAACACATTTTTATATGTTTTCTCAGATTTAGAATGTCAAAAATTAGTGAATGGATTTTGAAATGAACTTGGCAATACGAGATTCTGAGTATTGGAAGAACACCTACTTAATTTTTAGAGCCCGTCTGTCTTGCTTGTTAGCGTTTGATTCCTATTGATCACTGGAGTTGTTAATCATGGCCCCATCAGACCAGGTTATCAGCACAGGCTTTTCATGGTTCTCTAATTGAATTAATATACTGTATATCAATTATATTTGTATATTCACTTATATCTAATTACACTAATTAAATTTAATATAATTGCAGACTGTCTAGACTTCAGCTTCCTATCCCTTCTACGTGCAAGTACCTAATAATATAGCTAACATCAGGATGTGTTGTTTCTCCCTGCACCCCATTTTCCTCTGTGGCTTCCTTTCTTTCTTTGCTAGGTCTGTCTCTTCTCCTTCAGGGCTGCTCTAACCACAGGCTGTGGGTGGTATAGCTGCTGCGTTGTATCAGGAATCCTGGCAGGACTGGGCCAAATTATGGAGTGGGTGGCCTGAGCTCAGAGAAGGTTCCTTTCAGCAGCACGGTTGGGATGGAGCACACACGGGTCACGCCCTGAGCTTTCCTGTAGGACAGCCTTGGGCATGCTCCTCCCTTTCTTCCCTGTCTGCCCTCATCCTAAGCAGAACATTCACCGATTTATCTCCCTGTGGTTTCTTGACAGTCTGTTCCCTTTATCATGTTAGTCATCCTTCCCTTAGTTGGTTCTTGGATAATGTTCATCAGTTACCTCAGCCTATCCCATGGATCACGTTTCACGGATGCATAGATCTCTCCTCCATCTACCATACTATGTACTGACATTTACCACTTATTATCAACTAGGCCCTGAGCAACTAAGTGTTCTGCACACATTTTCTCATCGAATCCTTGCCATAACCCTGTCATCTGTTTTATGGGCAAAGAACCTGAGGCTGAAGGAGATAAAGTCACTTGTGCAATGTCTCACTATCTGAAAAACCATCGTGCTCCTTAACACTGTGCTCTATCACTTCCTTTCTCATGCAAAGGTGCTCAAATCTCCTCATATCACCTCAGACCTGGAGGTCTAAAGAGCCTTCTGTCTCCTCCTCTCTCCCTCCTTCCATAATTCTCTACACTTCAGTCAGTGTCATCAGGGAAAGCCATAGGGAAGAGATGAACTCCAGCTGGCCCTTCAGAATGGGGATGATAAAAACGTTCTTGAGGTATGAAGGTTCTGATGGGGCCGCTGAAGGCACATAATGGGTGCTCAGTTAAGAATCGCTGAAGCAAAGGCCAAATGAACTGAACAATGACCAGCACAGTCTTTTGTTTATTGTGTATGTTCTATTATGATGCGGTTCATCTGGCAGTTCCTAACCATAATGTTTAGGTGTGGCACAATGTACCAATCTGTCATGAGGCTTGTTCAATAATTTGTTGTCATAGAAAGTTTTCCAATGGCTTTATTTCCAATGGCTTTTCCAAGGCTAATGAAAAATAGCCTTTAGATTTCAAAAATTAGTCAAAATAAACGTTCTGGTTAAAAAAAAAAAAAGAAAACTAGCCTTTATAGGTAGATTCAAAGCCACTACTGACAATATGATGCACTTTCTTAGATGAAAGAAAAAAGAAAAAAAGGGGTAATGGGTAGGATAACCCAGAATCTGCCCAATCCTTCCACAGCTTGAAGTGAGTGATTTTTGAATCTCTCAGAGTTTGCTACAGTATTTTACTTCTCTGCCAACTCAAGGAGGAGATACTCTCCCCCCTGCCCAAAATCTGGCTATGCTCATGAGATTAAGTATATTGTGCAAAGACAATGCAATTGTGCTCACTAAACTGTTCCATTTCCCCTCTGAGCACACAGGAAGAACCTGTTTTTCCAGCCCTTTTAGATCATGGGATTGATCCAGGCCAATGAAACATGAGCTGGAGTAATGGTCGTTGCTTCTGGGAGATGGCAAAGTATGAGGTGTGGCTTCCTCACTGTTTCCTCCCCTACCTATCTGCCTGGCACAAGAATTGAAGGATTCTAAGATGGTGGGGTGGCATGATGGAAAAAGCTTGCATCACTGAGGTACCAGTTGGGGCAGAGCTGAGAACTGAAAGCAGACAGTTATTGAGAAAGAACTGTTACTTTGGCACACCACTGAGATTTCAGTGTCACTGGTTATCAGCGTTACTTACCTTGACTAATACATCATCTACATCATGGCAGAAAGGGTGAGGGCCACTGGTTGATATTTTAACCTGTGTTTACTCTAAAATATATTTCGTGACTCTGACATTTTGGGAGTTTATTCTATTTTTATTTCTATTCCTAAAAGATCATTGTTATATCATCATCATCATCATCATCATCATCAATCATCATCACCTTAACTTTCATATATTGAGCATTTACTATGGGTCAGGTAGTAGCCTAAGGCTTTTACTTGGAGCTCCCTTTCCTTCTGCCTTCCCGTACTATGCTCCAGCCACACAGACCAGGTTCTTCGATCCTTGAAAAAGCCAAGCATGTTACTATCTCAGGGCTTTGGTATCTGTTTCGTCTGCTGGGAACATCCTTCCTCTTATTATTGCCAATTGGTTCTTTGTAATCACTCAGGATTCATGTTGCTTATCACCTCCTCAGTGAGATTTTCCTTGATCATGCAAATTAGAGTGTCCATCCAGTCCCTCTCTCTAGCTTTTTATTGTCTTCATAGTTCATATCGTTATCTGAAATCACCTTGTTTCTATCTGCATTGCCTCTCTCTTCCCTGCTCGTTCCTGTTCCCTCAGCCCTGGAAGAACAATGCCTGGTACATAGTCGGCAGTCAATGATTGTTGAATGAATGAATAAATAAAAGTTATGTAATAGAAACTATTATAATCCAAAACTTTAGATGAGAAAATGGAGGCTTTAATAGATCCCCTACTCTACCTTTCTTTCCCTCTTTTTTAAAAAAGGGTATGTATTATATAGGTTGTGTCTGCGACTGAAATGAAAAATTCAGTTTACCATCTAAACTTTTTTTAATTTAAATAATAGCAAACATCCAGATATTTGGAAAAGTTAAATGTTTAGAATAACGCAGACTCAGCTACTTGACAGATGTATTCACATTATTTGGATTGGTTTAATACGTACCTAGAAGCATTAAAACAAATGGAGCATGTTTGAAACATATACACTATTTTAAATGGCTAGGTTTCACAAATTAGATTTTTTTCACTAACACAGAGCTTTCTTCCTGAGGAAAGTGTTTCTTAGTAAGTAAGTTTTGGAGATATACACACTATAATTCCTTCTTAGGTTCATCATGTCATTAGCATATTTAAGTCTTTGGGACGTCCTGTAGTTAAGAAACCCATTACTTTTATTTAATGCAGTGTTTTCTAACTCATTTGACCATGGAATAGCTATTTTTATTTTTATTTTTTTATTTTATTTTTTTCATTTATTTATGATAGTCACACAGAGAGAGAGAGAGAGAGAGAGAGGCAGAAACATAGGCAGAGGGAGAAGCAGGCTCCATGCACCGGGAGCCCGATGTGGGATTGGATCCCGGGTCTCCAGGATCGCGCCCTGGGCCAAAGGCAGGCGCTAAACCGCTGCGCCACCCAGGGATCCCCGGAATAGCTATTTTTAAATATGCATATAGTGACTATTGCAAATAAGACTCACTCGAAAATACTGTTTCAGGATTTGCTAAAATTCAGAGTGATTTCAATGAAGAGTTTTACTTTCTACTTTGCAACCCTCTCCATGTACAAAACTTATATCATTTTGTTTCATGAGCTTCTAACATATGATGGAAATAAACTATGTGTGGCTATATATTTGCAGTTCTCTGTTTTGTTGAAAGTTACTAATTATTATTTTCCTGCCAAGTAGCAAATTGATACGGTCTAATCTGCCTGTAGTCATGAATAGGGATTTCCACATCTGTATGGTTACTGTATTTTCTTTTAAAATGTTGCACTCATCAACTATTTTCTCTTATCTTAATCCAATTCCACAAATGTGGAAAGATTTTTTTTCATAAACTTAGAGACGAAATGTTGATCAAAGAAGGAGACGATGACCCAGATATAAGACTATTCTGGCAAAAAAGGTCTTTTATTTTCTTTAGGAATTTTCTGAATTTGAGGTTTTTAATTAAGTAATTATCAGTATTTATTAATATATTTAAAACATAGTTTTATAGTTGTTGCTGGGGCACATGAAGAATAAGACGTACTGTCCCATTGGAACTTATAGTCTTGCTAGAGAGAAATCATGAATTAGGGTTTGGAATTCATAGCAAAGCAAAATCTCTAGATTTAATTAGCAAACATAAAGCAAAATCTCTAGATTTAATTAGCAAGCATAATCACACATTTCAAGCTTTATTGGTAAGATGACCTTTTTACTGAACTCTCAATTGCCTACTGTAATGAATTTGAATAGCCAAGAAATTCTCTGGCATTATAATTTATAATTATCTGTGAGTCTGTTAAAGAGAAATTAGAACATTTTGTTTTGTCATAAGCATTGGTTTGGTCAATTGTTGGTCATTTTTCATAGCTAATATATAAAGTGAATTCTCATTTTCAAGGTTTTCCCATATATTAAACATCTGGATTTCTTTGGTGCTTGGGTAAATAAATATGCAATAATTTTTCCTCTGAATTTCACTTCTCTTAGACCACTTAAACACAAAAATGTGGTTTCAAAAAAATTAGTTAAAACTTAAACTTGTCCTTACACACAAACCAGTTGTCCTGTAGAGGGTTGGGATGAGGCTTAACACAAATCCTCATGAAGTTGGGGAGCTTGACAAAGATTGTGGTAGAAGTTGGTAAGAAACCGGACCAGTGGATAACCTGAGGTCCCTACATGGTTGGCAAAGACTCATGAGTTTCCTCTGTACCTAGGATACAGAGAATATTAGCTGTTAACATGTCCAAGGGGTTATTTGGCAAATTGATCACACTCTATATGCAAAGTCTATGGAGAAGACTGCTCAAAGGGCTGACTCTATGGGATCATTCAGGCCAGGGAGCTGCACAAGGATCCAGCTGAGGGGCTCTAGACCATCTAAGATGCTGCCTAAATCTGCTCAAACCCTTACTCTTCATATAGTGCCAAGTGCCCATATATCTAAGAAGATGAGAACAAAGACACATTAAGAATGGAAATATATCCTTCTCTCTGCCCTTTTCTCTCAGACTTTTATTATTAGTACCTGACTGCCTAAATTCTCCATGCTTTCAGGAGAGAGAGAGAGAGAGAGAGAGAGAATAGAAAATCAGTGGAAAAACTCCTTTAAGAAAATAACTGAGTTTAAATTGAGTTTTGAGTTAGATCATATTGGGCTAAATTAGATTTTCTGTTGCTGAGCTGAAATGGAGGATCCAGATTTGAGATCAGTAATAGAAAATAAGAGCTTTACTTTTGCAATGTTGTTGCAGCCAAGGAAACTCCTATCCCCTATACATACGGTGAGCTCAGATATTCCTTTGCAAGTCACCAAAGCAAAATCAGAGAGACTAGTCCTCCCCATTTATACAGATTCCTGTGTTAAGTGATATGCTGCTCTTTTGTGATTTTTTTTTCTTTCTTCAAATGTGTACCTTGATATTCACGTGTATGAGAATAGGGAATCCAAGAAAAAGAAGTAGAGGGGAGAAAGAAAAGAGATCCTATAGATTTATTCACTCCAGGATGTAGATCCTATAGGATTGTTCATCAGCAAATTTTCAGAGTTGCTACATTTGTAATTGATTTATTTATGGAGTTTTCCCTCACAATATTACCATTTGCAGTCCAAACTTACGGACACTTTTCCTAGAAGAGCACAAAGCATTAGAAATGGGTTCTGGTCTCCATACATATTCTAATAATTCCCAGTAAAGAACTATAATTTTAAGTCACTTCAAGCATTTTCAAAGGCTAATATCAATAGTGGAAGAATAAAGAAGAAAAAATATCCATACGCAATATAAATATGACATGGCTCACTGAGTCTTCTCATCTCTTTGACCTTTTCCTGAGGTAGTGTTGGCATTATTTCTATTAAGGAAACAATACGTGGCATTTTAATACTAAATTAGAGTTAAATGGTTTTGAAAAGATTTCATCTGGGAAGTTAGATCAAAGTCTTTTTAAGAAACACTTTTTTTCTGAATTTCTTTTAGTGCAATGTCTGGGCAAATGTTATTAAAATATAAAATGCATTTAAGGACAGAGTGAAGGAGGGAGATATAGAGATCCAAGAAAAATATTTCTTAATTATGTGGTAAACCTATTATGTAACATCCCTCTTCCAAGACCAAACAATTGGTAAGTGGTTGATGTGCACATGTGGGAGTGGATAGGATCCAGCTACACCTGGGAAGCAGAAGTTTGGCTCTGTAATATGTGATTATGGGTAACTACATTTTGGAAGATGTTTTTTTTTCATCCTCTGATATGGGAAGAGGTAAGGCATACTCAAAGAGCCATAATCTATGTAGTAGGAGTGTCAGCTAGAGAACCCAAGCTGTTTTTACCTTTAGTGTTTAGATGCATCTGGGCACTTCTTAGAATACCAAATGTGCTAACTCATGTTTTCTTTGAAAGAAAGGATTAGGAGAGGTTGATTACAAAAATGTCCCTTATTTTCTATGTCTCCCTCCAGCCACACCCTTTGCAATGTGAATTTGCTGCTGCTTCCATCAAGGGATAGAATCTAGTTCCCCTCCCTTGGCATCTGTGCTGTCTTATAACTTGCTTTGGGCAATAGAATGTAGAGGGAATGAAATCATGTCAATTTTAAGTCTAGGTATCAAGAGACTGTGAGTATCTCTGTGCTGCCTTGGAAACTTGACCATTTGAACCAGCTTGGGCTATCCTACTGGATGATGAGCGACACAGGGCCCAGTTGCCCTTATCACCATAGCTGATGGGTCAACTACCGGACTTAGGAGACAATCCTTGACCAGCCAACTTCCAGTCCATTGACCCCAGCTTTGTGATTAAGCCCAGTTGGAGATCATCAAAGTCAGCCCAAATCAGCAAAACCATCTAGCTGAACAATAGACTCATTAACAATAATCAATTTTTATTTTTTAAACTACTAAATTTTGAGATGGTTTGTTATGCAGCATTATATAACTGATACAGAAATGGGTGGGAAAGCAAGTATCCTAAAGGTAAGGGCACTATCATGTATTAGTTTGGTTCTCGGATAATGGCTCATTTCAGAATACAGAAAGAGGAGCAATTCTCAAAAGGTGGTTCCAGGACCGACAGCATCAACATCATCCTTGTTCTTATTAGAAATACAAATTCTTGGACTCACTGAATCATAAACTCTGCATGTAAGTTCCAACAATCTCTCTTTTTATAAGCCCTCCAAATAATTGTGATGCTCATGAAAATTTGAAAACCACTCAGATTGAAGAGAAGTGGGATAAGAAGAAAATGTCTTATACCTCTCTCCTGGGAAGTCTTTAGGTGGTACTCATTCATTGGTAATGAAAACACCCAAACCATGCAAATTGGTACAATTATTTAAGAAGTATGAAAATTTCAGATAGTTTGGGAAGCAAAGAATTTTTATTTAATTTGGTGCTACTTATTTTATTTTGAACCTCTGAAACTTAGAATTGGCCTCCAAATTTACAATAACAGTTTTACAACTCAAGCCCCAAAGAAATTTTTTTAAAATCCCTACTATATCATGATTGCCACTGATAATGTCACAATAATGCCTATTACTAGCATACCACATCTTGGCCACAACCAACTCCTTCCTGTTGTAGGCACTGTGCTACAATACTTCACCAAATTATCCCAATTAACACAAAAATCCTATGAAAGAGGAATTATTATTTTCATTTCAAAGATAAGTAAGCAGGGAGATTTAGAGTGATTAATTTGTCAAATATCACGTAGCTTGAATTTCTGTTGGGCAGAAAGTTGATGTTTCTTTTTCTAAACAGATGGACACAGTGATGAACTGGTAAATGTTGAACTAGATTTCTCAAAACAACAACAAAACAAATGAACAAATCCCTGATTTGCAGTGTTTGCTAATTTTTATGATATAAATGCTTACATCATGGCCAATTTCAAGCTACTATTGTGAAGTCATGGAATGTGGAGTTGGGAAGAGATGTGCATAATTGGCTTTTCTGACCCAATATAAGCTATCTTTGGCACACCATGGCTGGGAAGTATGGGTGAACATTGCTTCAGGGGCAAGATGGGCAGATTTATATTTTAAAGTTTATCTTGAAAGTAATGATGTTCAGAGAAGGACCATTTTGTCACTTCCAAGGATAATCAAAATAAGCTTCGGAATTGCTTGGTTTTAGTTTAAATTTCAACCCTAAATTTATAGTGAAAACATTCAAAATCAACTACTTTCATAGATCTTTGGGAAATACTAATTTTATGGAGCAGAGCTGGGTGGAACCTCATGAAAACATCTTGTTTTTTTCCCTGACTTTTTAGCAAGGGATCCTTATCTAGGGCAGATATATATATATATTTTTTTTTCTTCTTCTTTTTTTTGATACTTTATCTTCTTGAAGATGTCTAAATATGGAGGCTTTAACACATTTCTCAGTATTCTAAACAATGCATTATCATCCTCAAGAAGGCCCATTTCTAGGTTGATATGAAAGCTTTCAAACTGTAATTTAAGCCTATTCCCTTCATTTTATCTTTACAGACATGAAAAGAAATTGATTGGCATTCACCTCTTAGAAACTCTTCTGCTTTGACAAAAGATGTTAACAGATTCCTTTAGTATCTAATTCCAACTTCTTTAAAAATAACCTTTCATCATCACATAAAGAGGAAGATTTCCAGTCAGGCAGACTGCTATTATTGGTCCCTTAAAAGTACAATCTTAAGACCTCTCAAATTTCCAGGCAAGAAATGTCCTGACCAGTTTTTGACAACTCCTCTTGATGTCATCCAGCGATAGATTTCTTTAAAATTGTGTTAATGTTTAGCATAAGATCAACCCTCTTAGCAAATCTTCAAGTGTACAATGCAGTATTGTTAATGGTAGACATGATGATATAGAGCAGGTCTCTAGAACTTATTTGTCTTGCATAATTGAAACTTGACGTTGGATTTTTAAAGAGCAAGGTGCATCAGGCATACGTTTCCAGTGATTTAAATCTCATTTATCTCTCACTGGATTCGGACTGCAAGAAATTGACCCATTTAGAATATCTTGGCTGTAATGCTTTTATTTTATTTTTTTTTAAATTTTTTTAATTTTTATTTATTTATGATAGTCACAGAGAGAGAGAGAGAGAGAGAGGCAGAGACACAGGCAGAGGGAGAAGCAGGCTCCATGCACCGGGAGCCTGACGTGGGATTCGATCCCAGGTCTCCAGGATCGCGCCCTGGGCCAAAGGCAGGCGCTAAACCACTGCGCCACCCAGGGATCCCAGCTGTAACGCTTTTAGTAAAATAGGGAAAGTGTTACTGCCCTTAACTCACATGGTTGAACCATGTCTTCTACAACAGAGGGAGATTACTCTTCACACATAACAAATTTGTGCATCTTTTTACTTTCCCTATACAATTAGGTGTTGAATTGTTCTCTATCATTGCTATTCTCTTCTCTTCCCAACCGTCAAGTAAGAACCAATCTCTGAAAATATCTAGGCAACCTCTGCTTTTAAGGGTATAGAAAGACGATTTCAAAAGAGATGTCCTTTTGATATTTCTTAGCACGCTTTACTTGCCCTTTCTCACTGCATATTGGTTTTGCTTTGTCCTTTTCATCATGATGGGAAAATCAGATGTTGAATTTTCAACCTTAGTTTGGCAAAAAGCAAAAGATCCTCTGGGAAAGCTCTGGCCTTTGACTTATATGTCCCCAGCAGTTACACACTAAGGATAGGTAACAGCGGGGGTGATCAGGTGCTGGTTTATGAGCTTACCAAGTTTATTAGAAAGTTGGATAGGATAATGAAAGGCATGGTAGAGAGGGGTAAAAACAAATGCTAGAGTTAAACTGGCCAGAGCTGAAATGGTGCTGTCCTTTCTTAACTGTGATGTTAGGAACTCATTCAACTTCTGTTTGTATCTGCAAAAATTAGATCAACATTGTATACTGCAAAAAATGAAATGAGTTAACATATTACCATTTACTTTAATGTCTGCTACATAATAGGTGCTGAAAATGCTTGCAGGCCATCTGTCTTCAGAATGCTTAGGAGGCACATGGGTGGCTCAGTGGTTGAGTGTCTGCCTTCGGCTCGGGTCCTGATCCCGGGGTCCTGGGATGGAGTACTGCATCAGGCTCCTTGCAGGGAAACTGCTTCTCCCTCTGCTTATGTCTGTACCTCTCTCTTTGTGTCTCTCATGAATAAATAAATAAAATCTTTTAAAAAAAAGTGCTTAGTGTCCCCAGAATGCACTGCTGGATTTCTATGTGTTGTCCTTTGTTGGGCAGAGTAGTGTTACTTCATTTAATGCGTCTCTTTGCCTTCTTTCCCTGCTGCTGGCTTTCCTTGGGTTGCCAAATTGTTGGGTTGCCATGTCAGGTAAGCAGGTATCAAAAAAAATGCATCATAGGAATAGAGTTTTTAAAGTCTTTTTTTTTTTTTTTCAACCTAAACTGTTCTGATTCCAACAGGACAGCTGAGTAGAATTCTAGCATGTTAGATTGGCGGGCAGGGTTTTCAGGGAAATCAGTTCACTTACTTCTGTCCTTTGAAACCTTGAAATGTAATTCATACTTAAAGAGGCTGGACTATCTTGCAAAATATGATTTTCGGATCAGCATAGCCCTCTCAGACAGCAAAACTGTGGTCTCCTGAAATTCTAGAAAGACAAAACCAACCCTGTACCGCCTGAAATGTAAATACTGGGTAGATAATTTACACATTACGTCATTTCAGTGATTGACACCACAGTGTGAATAAAGTTGTAAACCTTAAATAACTTTTCTCTAGCTTTGGTGAATAGGAAAGGTGTGAGAATAAATGGAGGAAGAGAAAACAGGCAGGTCTCTCTCTTGGTTTACCCTATGAAGGAAGGCAGATATGGTAGATGGCTCACCATTTGGGAAACAAAATAAGGACTCAATGATTATTTGCTGGCAATATGAAAAAGAAGAAAGTTGACCTCCAACAGGGCTTAGTTTGTAACTAAATACTAGACCAATATTTTCTAAGATTTATGGGAGGTCCTTATATTCTGAATATTTATCACCTGATTCTGAGCAATTATGAAGTTATAGAAGCAGAACTGGCCACAACATGAAATTATTCATAAACTATGGCAACTTTATCAAAACTTCTTATTCTTTCTAGAAACACAGCCAGAACTACATATCCCAGTATGCCGTGTGGCTACAGATGGCCACACCACAGAATTTTGGCTGAGAGAATTTGGGTAGTACTGATGGATGTATACAACATCCAGGTTTAGTCCACAAAAAAATCGTTGTCCACAGAGAATATTCTATCTCCTCCATCATTGGCTAGTTGGCTGATTAGGCCAAGAGAAATTTGTGAAGGCACTGAAGTTTAGGGGTTTATCTGTCACAGAAGCTACTGTTGCCTTAATTAACATAGAAATTGGAGCCAAAGGATATATGATATTATCAAAATCTAAATATGTGACACTGACTTAGCATTTCGTTTCTTGGCAATGCTCGGTGGGAAAATTGACGATCAAATCTGGGAAGATACAGACCCATGCTATTCAGTGGTGAAACATTTGGGAAAGCCATTATCCTAGGAGAGCTTGGAAAGCAGACACAGAGAAGACAAAGTGTATAGCTCTAGGCTGGAAAATAGAATGTTACTAGAGGGTGTTGATTGTTACTGACTTAGCTAGTTTTTCAAAGAAAGAAGTGAGCTTAAGCAAAATTTGGCTGGTTTGCAAAGAATTCATACCACTCAATATAAAAAAAAAATCCAATTAAAAATGGGCAGAGGACCTGGTAGACATTTTTCCAAAGAAGACATAAAGACAGCCAACAGACATATGATAAGATGCTCAACATCACTAATTATCAAGGATATGCAAATAGAAAACGCAATGAGATATTACTTCACACCCATCAGAATGGCTAGTATCAAAGAGACAAAAAATAGCAAGTGTTGGCAAGGGTGTAGAGAAAAGGGAATCCTTTGTGCACTGTTGGTGGCAATGCAAATTGGCACAGCCACTGTGGAAAACAGCATGGAGGTTCTGCAAAAATTGAAAATAGAAACACCATATGACCCAGTAGTGCCGCTTTTGGGTATTTACTCAAAGGACACAAATTTTCAAAAAGATTTATGCACCTGGGTGCTTATTGCAGCATTATTTGCAACATCTAAGATATGAAAGCAACCTAAATGTCCATTGATAGGGGGATGGATAAAGAAGATGTCATATATATATGTATATATATAAAATGCGTGTGTGAATGTATATACACATGTTGGAATATTACCAGCCATAAGGAAGAGTGTTAAAAATTGCCATATGTAACAACATGGATACCCTAGAGGGTACTGTGCAAAGTGAAGTAGGTCAGACAGCAAAAGAAAAATACTATATGATTATATGTGGTCATATAAGTCAAAAGAAAGTTTATCATTTTTTTTAGATTATTTATTTATTTGACAGAGAGAGACATAGAGAGCACAAGCAGGGGGAGTGGCAGAAAGAGGGAGAGGGAGAAACAGACTCCTTGCTGAGCAGGGAGCGCAATGTGGGATTCGATCCCAGGACCTTGGCATCATGACAGGAGCTAAAGGCAGATGACCAACCAGTTGAGCCACCAGACACCCCAAAAGAAAGTTGACTATATTCATATCACTAGGAACATCTAGAGCATCAATATTTTGCCCTCAGTTCCCTAAACTCCAGTTCCCACAGGTTGATGGCCAGAGCGTGAGATGATACTTGTCCACTCAATCAATGGGTTGGGTTGCAAGAGAGAAATCAGACTTTAGGAAACTCGAATCTTTTATTTTGGGCAGTAAGCATGCTGCTCTTTGTTCTAATGGAAGACATTAACTTTATTATACTAGACAGTAAGCATGACTGCCCGTTGCTTCAGAGGGAAACACTGTCTTTATATTTTAAGACTGTAAGGAAACCTGCTCTTTGCGCCAGTGGAAGATATTATCTCTACATTCCAAGAATATTTACTATACAAATTTTTGAAAAGATAGAATGAAGGGTAGCCTTGTTTGCAAAATATGAAGAAATGCAACAGATCTATGAAGAATTGTTTTTAGTACAACTCTCTAAACCTTTAGTCTTTTTTTTTTAAATATTATTTATTCATGAGAGACACACACACACAGAGGCAGAGACACAGGCAGAGGGGGAAACAGGCTTACTGCAAGGAGCCGATGTAGGACTTGATCCCAGATCCCGGGATCACACCCTGAGCCAAAGGCAGACGTTCAGCTGCTGAGCCACCCAGGAATCCCAAGACGTTACCAACTTTATCTTAACTATTATTGTTGCCACTATCAAATATCACTTCTGGTTGGGTAGCCAATTTACAATTTAACCATATATATGGTTTTTTTTTGTTTTTCTATTGGGTTTAGTTTTCAGATTATTAGGTTTGTGGAAAATACGTTAAACCTAAATATATAGTTGCCTGGAAAAGAATTTGTCAAACAAGAAGTATTTTGCACAGTGTTTCATTTTTTCATAAAAATGTTCAATACATATGCTTATTAATACATACATAATTTTTAAGAGTGATAACTTTTTAAAGAGTGATAATCACCAGAAGTTTGTTAATGTGTTAATTTTGTTACTTTCTACAAAGAAGGAATAAATCTAAGATCTACATTAAGATAGAGTTATATAGATCTAATACCAACATTGTGTTCCTATTGATTTTCTAGAAATGGGGACCAGATATGTTCAAGATGTTGTGGGAACTATTTTTCTGTTATTCTGAATTTGACGCTAATGTCCCAGAACTAAAACAATAGCAATGAAACCCTTCGTACTCCGGACTGACACTGCTTATACTTTCATCGAAAAACCACCCTGACTACAGAACCTATGAAAGGGGAGGCTCAACCATTCCTGCCTTTCCCACCCATCATGGCTGCTTCTCTTTCTCCCTCCCATACAAAAAAATGTGGAGAGAAAAGGAGAGGAAATGCAAATGTATTGTTTATGATGAGATATTATTTTCTTTCTTTTCCCATTGGTGGATAAGCATTCACCAAGATTGGGGTTGTAGCAAGAAAAGTTTTTTTTTTTTTTTGCTTCTCTGCTGGGGAGCCACAGGCCCAACCTGGAACAGCTTTGGGAGCACAGCTGAGTCTGAGGTTCAGGTGTAGTTGATTTGGGTCACGAACTAAGAGTCAGGTGCCTACATTTCCCCTGGAGATTAGTAAAGGTGGGGGCCTTGCTAAAATAACCTGTGCCAGTGGGATGGGAAGGGATTATAAAGCTGTGCTGGGGAAGAAAAGGAAGCTTTTGGAGGATCTCAGTGATTCACACAGGGTGGCGTGAAGTTTAGGGAAGGAGGCCAGTGACTATGCAAGAATCTGTTGCAGCTAAGAGAGAGATTGCAAGCATGGTCTGTTGGTCCTGAGGAGAAGTGGCTGCAGAGTAATGAAAGGCCAACCACACCCATTAGCGTGGTAGCTTTTGTGGGTTTTCTGAGGAACTGCATCCCATATGCCAATGATAAGCCATCCTATCTAGCCGCTCCTTGCTCCATATTCTGTGCATCAAGGCCACTTGTCCTGTCAAGGCCAGGAGCTTCAGGTTTTTGTTTGTTCGTTTTTTAGATCTTTCTCAACATGTTTCAAGATGCAACTGATACCATAAAAGCTGTTGCAAGGAGACCCCTCTCGACCCACATGAATCATTTGCAGCTTTTCTCTTCCCGATCAAAAGACAACCAGCCAGTTGATTCAGTCCAAAGCATGAGCCACTCAGATCTATTGTTCTGGAAGTTTATAGATGAAATCATGTTAATGAGCTACTTTGTATTCAGGCAGTACCCAATCCTTCTGGGTTCAGCTCTTGGAAATGTGGTGGAGAAAAGATATTTGGTGATTCCTAGAATTACAGAGACGGATTTATCTATCCAGTTTTGTATAGGCACCACTTTTGTTTTACATTTGTTTTAGCTGCATAATGTAAAATTCTTAAGTTTGGCTAAGCTTTCCATTCATGTAACCTGGGGCTCAGTATTTCATATCCTGGAACTGGGGGAGCTTTTTCATACTTTCTCTTGCTGTCTTTGCCAGGCTTGTGCACTCTGGGCTTCACGTCTTGAGCAAGGGCCCTGTTGATTCAAAATGACTTCCCCCTTCCCCCCTCCAGGAGTTTGGTTTTCATCTATGGCTGGATCATGTTGGGAGTTATCTTTCAATTTCTGGCTACCGCAGCCAGAAAACTCTGTTAGCTAATTGCATTTTTTTTTTTTTTTGGTCTCCCTACAGACCCAGAGGCACTATAAAAAGCTCAGATCTGACACACCAAGAGGAAAAAAAAGAAGAATAAACAAGTGTGCTGTGAGCTTTCTACTGTGTAAGGGTGCAGATGCACTCGAGTTCTTAGCATCTTTTGCATACCATGACCATAGTTTGAGAGGTAGCCAGCTCTGACCAGGAGTTAGACTTCAGACATCTCGTGCCTCCCTCAAGAGCATTGTCACTGATCTAAGACATGGGCTGAATATGAACCAAGTTCTCTTTGTTATGTTTCAAAATCCAAAGCAGGGAGGGAGATAATCACTTTACTCCTCCTCCCAACAAGCCTTCCCCTTGTAATGATGGGCTTTGTTCTAGGGAGTACATTTCTCAACTTTGCTCTCATGCTTGGGTAGTTTGGCAGGGTTTCTGATGCTTTGGGGCAATCTGAATCACACCTGAAGCTGATGGGTTGCTGACATATGGAGCTTTAATTAAACCAAGCTGAAAACGGAGAGCATCTGGAAACCAGGGCTGGGCCTTGGAAGGGCCTGGGTGGTTGCTTTTTTGATTATGTTTTTTTTTTTTTTTCTTTTTTTTTTTTCAGAGACCGTGTTTATCTTTTCTACCAAAAAAAGTTGGAATAACATGAATAACCGCATTGAACTTGGTCAAAATGTTGTGTCAAGACAGATTTGTTTTCTTTTGTGAGTGTTATAGGCAATACTTGAAAGAGTTGAAGTGGGATTTGGTCATGAAAACAGCTGTTTGAAGGGCACGTTGCTCTTCTCTCTCAAGACTGATTTTCAATGGCCTTAAGGGAAGGTGGTGGAAGCCCATTAAGCCAAAAGTGACCCCTACCAGGAGAGGGGTTTTCGATTCAGAACCTGCAATAGATGACCATTATAAAGCTTTGGTGATGCAAAAGACATTTCCTGTTCCTGAAAGTGAACTAATTTATAAAAGTCTTTGACTATATGAAAAATTAATTATAGTAACAATACAGGCCAAAATTGAATTGTTCCTAAATTATGAGAAGAAACAAGAGTACCTTTCCATTTATTAAGTATTTATTTTGACCTAGGCACTGCCTTTGATCCTAGGGTTGGGATCACTCGTTCATTCATGCACAATCCATTCATTCATTCATTCATTCATTCAACAAATACTGTTTGCCTATTATGTACTAGGTGCTGTTTTAGATACCAGGGATAAACTAGTAAGCATGGAAAAGTAGCTGCTCTCATGGAGTCAGTTTCTTAGTGGGAGAGTCAGATAATAAAATGTAAGCAAGGAAACCAAAAATATAATTGTAGGGTGTGATAAGAGACTTAGGAAAAGCAAAATGAAGATAATATGCCACAGACACCTTCATTCATTAGTTCATTTGTCCTACAACATTTCACTGAGGGCTCTTCAGGTGTCAGGGACTTTGCCAGACACATAGGAGCCATTGGAGACTGACATGGGATGAGTACCCCTAAGGAAACCAGGGGTGGAGACGAAGAAGCAGGGGCTTAGATAGGAGTTTGGATGGGCCTAGGAGTGCTTTAGGCAGGGGCTTTGGAAAGACTTTTCTGAGGACCTAAATTATGAGAAGGAAGTGGTGGAGGGAACGATGCTGTATGTGTTGTTGTTGGTGGGAAGATCATTCTAGACAGAAGGAGCATATTATTCAAAGGTTCTGAGGCAGGAAAGATTTGGTGAGGATTGGCCATAAACACCCTTGGTCATGGGTTGGAAGAGCTGGTTAACCAATGTGCCTAAGATGGTGTTGGGGCTAGATCACACAGTGCCTGCAGGCCACATGGAATATTTTGAGCTTTATTCTATGGGCAGTGTGACAACACAAAAGAATTTTGAGCAAGGGTGTGACATGATCTGATGCACCTTAAAATCACTTTCAGTGCTGTGGCCAGGACAGATTAGAGGTGGGCAGAGGGTGGGAGAGCAGCTTGGAGGCTTCTTCAATAATGTGGGCAAGATAGGTGGAGAAGAGACCCACCGATGAGCCTCATGTGCCGCACACACCTCTCTGGCAGTCTTTCTCCCATCCTTCATCAGATCCACAAAAATGGGCTCACGATTCCAGACTTCTGCCTGTAGGCCATTGAATGCACAGGCTAATTTAAAACCTGGGGCGTTTGAGGTATTTGGAAAGACAGCTCTTATTTTAAACTTAATTTTAATCAGGATGTTTCCTGAGAAGCCCAGTTCCTCCTTTTGGTCAGAGTCTGACGTTAAAACAACCACCACCACCACCACCAAAATCTGTAACTCCTGAATATGCCAGTAAGAGCCTGAGTTTAAAAGTAGAGACAAAAAAAAAAAAAAAAAGTAGGGACTGTACAACTAATTGGTACTAATATTGCGACTCAAATATTTGTTCGCCGGCATTGTCTGGGAGGATGGCATCCTCGGAACAGGACAATGCGCATGATTTTCAGGTGAAACTTGCCACCCCAGCTGCGAGTGAATGCTCTTGGGTGGTGGCACAGAAAGGCAGTGGGTTGTAGGCCGAAGTAGACCTGAGTCTGAATCTCGGTTCCGCTGCTCAACTGACGAGGTGGCATGTGGCAGGTCACCCCAGAGCTTGTGAGTGTGAGTGTGTGCTTCTACGGAAAGTGAGATGCTGTGTGTGATAAGTGGTACATCATCACTACTCTGGGAGCAAAGCTTCCCTTGTTTCCTTCATGGCTTTCCTCTTCCCTCTTTGAAAGCACATCTCCCCTTTCCTGGCTGTGACACTCTTGAAGATGTTCAGCTCGATTTTCTTCCATCATCACAGAAATATGAAGAGGATAGTTCTCTCCTGTCTACCCCTCCCCCTTCCTCTTCCTGTCTCTCTCATCCTCTCTTCTAGAGTCTTTCTCCTTCTGCTCTTCCCTCCTCTACCCCTTCCTCCTTCCCCTCTCTCTCTTCTTTGGTGGAAATAATTCCAGATTAACAATCATGTCCCAACCACAAAAGCTTAGTGTTGGGCACCATGCTAGTTACTCTGCAGGCTTTAACTCGGTCTACACAACAATTCCAAGAGGGAGGAACTGATATAATACCCATTTTATGGATGAGGGAGCTGTGGCTTAGAGAGTCTTCATTGCTTACCCAAATATCACACAACCCGTAAGTGGTGGCGTTGGAATTTGAATCCAGGTAGTTTGACTCCAGAGCCCTTTATGGCTACCTTTTGTGTGTGTTAGATTTCTCTCCTCCTTTGGATGATTTTATAGGGTGTGGGGCATAGGAGCCTTGGTATTGCTGATGGCCTTGGTGGAGAGGTGGGGATTCCTGCCAGGAAGTAAGTAGGATTTGCTGTTTATGCGAGTATGTGGGTGTGTGTGCCTGATTCATGAAAAATTGCTCCCTCCCCCCTTTATTGTCCACCATCTGTGTCACACCTGGAGGTGCTCAGCATTTTCCAGAAATATAAATGATTCATACAATTATTTTCTTATAATGTCTAACCTCGCAGAGGAGGGACCAGAGAGGAACGTTCATTTACGAAGATCAGTTATGCTTTTAAAGGCATCTTAATTTGGTGAGTTGGAGAAAGCCAGGCTGCTAATTGATTAGCTTGTTTCTTGACCTGCTAATTGAGACTTGGTCTCTACTCACATGGCTCCTCGGCAGTTCTGGCTTCAGTTGTGTGTCCTGATCTACGCTTGCCAAAATCAGATGCTTTGGGGTGTAGAGTTAACAATCTGGCAGGGCATCTGGACATGTAATATAGATGCCGTTATGGAAAAATGAGGAACTTCTCTCCCAATTAGAGAAGACTGTGCTGTTGCTTACTCTGTTGTTACAAGCTTGTTCTCTTAAATCCCTCCACTGTCACATTCCAAAATATATGACAATTTTTTTTTGAAGAGGGAAACCTGTGTATGTTTGAATGCTATGTCTATTATAAATGAATGCTCTCAAGTAAGTGCTCGGTGGTGAGGAGCTGACTCAGTTAACATAGCCCACGTAGGACTAGGTGAAGACGGAGAGGTTTCATGTGGATTTTAACTACCCTCGTCAGAGAGAGGCGCAAGCCACAATGCAGTTTGCAGAAGGGATGGGGTAAATAAAGGGATTTCTGACCGGTTGGCAACCTTTGTTGAACCCTCAGGGTCTCTTGTATGCCCCATTTGCAGGTAAGGTTTGCTCTGTGTTGTCTTTAGTATCTGCTTTCCGAGTCCTGGGTCTTCTAGGTGGTCGCTGCCTTGCTCTGTGCTTTTACACACACACACACACACACACACACACACATATACACACACACCCCTGCCAATCATAAGGCAGTAAACATTTGTTTCTCATCTTTTTTTTCTTTATAGATTTTATTTATTTGAGAGAGAGAGATAGAGAGAGAGAGAGTGGGAGGGAGAGAGAATCTGAAGCTGACTCCGTGCTGAGTGCAGAGCCCGACATGGGCCTCGATCTCACGACCCTGAGATCATGACCTGAGCTGAAATCAAGAGTTGGATGCTTCACTGACTGAGCCACCCCGGAGCACCTTGTTTTTTCATTTTCAAAGCAATCTTCGCGCATTACGAAAAGAGCAGAGAAAAGAAGTCCCTCAAACCTTCTGAAGTAATTAACAAACCATCAAGTTTTCTTTTTTTGTTTGGGAAAAGAAAATAATAACCTACCCATTTTTGAGGACTAATAAAATAGCCTATTTAAAGCATAAAACACAGGGCCTAACCTCCAATAAATGGTTGCACCATTTAATAATTCACATTCTCCTGTGTCTCTGCAGGTTTACCACTTTGCTTCTACCCTCCTTCTCCTCCACCCCTTTCCCTCTTCCCCCTCTGTCGCTCCTTCTTTATAACACATAGACTACATATATATAGATTGATAACCAACTTATCAGAGATGTTTTGTCTAGAACATTTGAACCAAGTAATCCTTAGTACGAGAGTGGGACCCCATTTCCCGCTCACTAATTTTTTTGACAATGCCAATTCATCATTGTGTTCCCCCGTCATAGCTTCAGCAAGGGAGCTGGGTCTGGCAATCTGCCTGCCCTCCGTCCTTCCCTCTGATCCCCATTCCCTCCTGGCTTTCCAAATGGCTAATAACTGGAAGGTGCCAAGTTCAGGGAGCCTACGTGCGGATCTCAAAAGATGTGTTTGGGAAACGCTTACAGAGGCAGAACATTCTCAGGATTCTACACAGTGAAGCTGACTTGTAAATCAGTGGGCACTCAGAGAAATAAAAAGACGCCCAAACTGGGACTACTTTCTCAGCTCCTGCCCCCAATTCCACTTCAGATCACTTCTTATCTGGTTAAGCGGTTTGGTTCAAATTATGATTTGAACTCAAGGATCATTTTGCTCAGAATCGTTTTGTCTGAGGTTGGGGCAGGACGACCTCTGATTTCTCTTCCAACCCTGTGATTCTGTGACTTTTATGAAGAGGAGGAGGAAGACGAGGCCAACAAATGGCATTTACCCTTTTGAAAATTCCCCAAGAACTGCACGACTTCGAGTCTATTTATTCAATTCCTCTGCACGTTGGGTATTCTTTAAACACGTTGTCAGGACAGCCTGGCTCAATGCCTGTATATTTTACTAAGAGGTTGGTGGGCTTATTTGAGTTAGCTCATGTTAGAAGTTTAATTGTTTTTTTCTTATTCGTTCTTTTGCTGGCCACGACTGTATCTAGGAGAATAACGCTTTGTCCAAGCGCCCCTCTCATTCCTCACACACGTGAGATGGGGACTGGGGACGGCTGGTGTTTTTCTGAGGTTTCCCCCTGGACCATGTGTTTCACATCAAGTGAGCAAATACCTTTTCGGCTGAAAACCTTTCAACGGCCTCAAGTTTCCAGACCAGACTTTACCTCTGGGCTCCGCACAGATCCAGCCTTACTTCATGTTGGTTCACCCTTAATATTGGCATAATAGATGCTGATTCATGAGAGTAAGTTCCAAAGACCTGCCTTGAGTCTTAAACCTATTATTTCTCCCCAGTCCAAGTCCTGCCATCCTGCAATGGGATGATCTGTGCATAGCGATGCCATAGTAATAATGACACCCCTGCTTCTTCATGAGAACTCTGCAAAGTAGGCATGACTATTATCCATATTTTACGGGTAAGGAAAGAGGCTTAGGGAGATAAAGTCACCTGCTCAAGGTAGAGGCATTAGCATGTAGGGTCGGGATTAGAATCTACATTTATAACACCCAAGTTCAGGCTTTTAACCCCCACGCCAAACTGTCTACAGCGGGAAGGGTAAGCTCTAAGGGCATTTTTTCCCCCTTCCTTGTTGATCAATTAATTTAGAACCAAAGGGATCTCTGAGATCACCTGGTTCCACTTCTTCTATAGATGCAGAAGTCAAGGTTTGCAATGACCGCTCGTTGGCTCAAGGTCACATTCCAAGCAGTGCCAGCACCAGAGCAAGTGGGGGCCTGTGCTCCTCCCAGCATAGCACACTGGGTGGGAGCAAGAATCTGGAATTACAGAGAAGTAAGAAGGTGCTGGCCAAGAATTAAGAGAGCAAAGATTTTGTCCTAAATTAAAAATGAATTTACATTTCCTTGAAATAAAAATATATATATTAAAGAATCAAACACATGTAAGGGATCTGGAAGGCTTTTCTGGTGGAGTCCTTCAGTAAAAACCAAACTCCTTCCAGGATCTACAAGGCGATGTATGATCTCTCCCTGGCTTTCCATCCCAAGCTGTCAGTGTTATTCTTGTCTGAGTCCTAGACTCTGGGTCATTTTCTGCCTTGGGCTTTGCACTGCCATTTTACCTACTCCCAGTTCTGTCCCTCTTGGTAGGGCTGGCTCCTATTTAAAAAAAAAGTTTTTTTTTTTTTTTTTAAAAAGAGGTATAATCGGCATATAATGTATTAATTTCAGGTGTACAACATAACGATTCAGTACTTGTTTATATTACAAAGTAATTGGGTTGGCTCTTTAATGCCTCAAATCAAATATCCATCTGTAGACTTCATTTAAATAAGTCTTTCCAGCTATCTCTCTGTATATATACCTCTGCCCCCTCCTTTATCATCTTACCTTTTATTCTTTGGCTCTTACCATGATTTGTTAATTATTTCTTTTTTAGTTCACTTGTATAATGCTTGTCACTCATGCTAGACTAGAAGAAGTCCAGCGCAGTCAGGGTACCTACAACCTGACATATTTGTTGAATAACTGGCTGGCTGGCTGATTGGCTGGCTACATAAGTGAGTGAATGAATTTCCATCTGGTGAACCCCAGATAGCCACTCCTTAGAAACAGCATTATTTGAAGCTCCTCATGGGGAGAGATTCTAGTATTCCAATCCAATTCGAATTTATTTTCCAGGAGTAGTAAACTTAAATCACTAATATTTCACTGTGATTTTTGTCCCTCCTCCAAGCTAAATAGCTACTTAGCAAAAGCCCAAGAGAATGGGCTAGAAGCAAGGCATTATGTGTGTGTGTGTGTGTGTGGGAAGGTAAAGGATCAAGAACCGTGAGGGTTGGAGGTACCGGGTGCAGGTAGTGCATGCATGCATTGACCTGCAAAAAACTCCCTTTTCCAAATTTTGAATAATTAAAAGAATTCTTAGTTCAAACTAGTGTCTACTTCCTCTTTCCATAAGTCAAGTTCCTCCTAGAGTGGAGTTCCTTTCTCTACTGAAGAGACTGTATCCAATGCCTCATCCAGTCCCTGGGGCCCAGCCTAGTGCCAGGTGCTCTACTAATGCTTGTTAGGCTGTCTTCATACAGGAAACATACTCATTTATATTTTATAAATATGCTCATTTACATTTTATAAATATAAAATTAAGGATGATAAAAATATGAATAGCGATCATGGAGTGCTTGCTGATACAAGGCTTTGTTTTCAGTATTATTTAATTCTTATAATGACCCTTTGAAGTAGGTTCTTCCAAGCTGGTCTCTCGTTTTGTTTTTGGTTTTTAAGATTTTATTTATTCATTTGACGGAGAAAGAGAGAGAGAAAGAGAGAGAGAGAGAAGGAGAAGCAGGCTCTCTGCTCAAGAGATGCGAGGCTCCATCCCAGGGCCCTGGGATCATGATCTGAGTGGAAGGCAGATGCTTAACTGACTGAGGCCCCCTGCCAAGATGGTCTCTGACTCCAGAGCTTTTGTACTAAGCACTCTGTGGTGAACACAAGTCTTTTTTTTTTTTTTTTTTTTGTGAACACAAGTCTTGACTCACCTTCCCATCTTCTTGAGGAGGAGAGCTAATCAAGAAAGAACCAAGAAGGATCTACCTGGTGGCAGATTCTGGAAGAGCTGCAGCAGAGAGGCCGGGCTGCCTTTGGGCCAGCAGGTAAGTGCGGGGACAGCTCCTGCCTGTAGCCTCTGGGCTGTGTGATTTCCCAAGGAACTTTGTGACACTCTTGGGGCTATAGGACTCTTCTGAGGAAGGTACCAGGACTGAATTTCTGGTTACTGTTCACAGCTGAGCAGTAGTGGAAAGAGACTAGGCCTAAGTGTGGCTTTGAACTCCCTGGCTTTGTGATTCGGGGCACAGCGTCTACCTCCCCTGAGATGGCTTTTTCCTCTGTCAATAAAGACAGAGTGAGGCTAATCACTAATGAGGCTGTCTGTTGTCTGGACTGAAAGAACATAATGTATTCAAAAGTGCTTTTATGCTGCACTATTTTCTAAATGCAAAGGTGGTTATTAGTGATGGCTCTTTCACGTAAAAAATGTGGTGCCTTTTGATCCAGGCATAAGTGATCAATAAGTATTGATTGTTTGATTTGCCCAGTATCCAGGGCCCAACTGCCCTGAATTCCGCTGGCTATTGTCCAGTCTCTAACGGGTGGTAGATCCCAGGCTTCCAAAGCTATGGCCCTTACAGTTGGCTTCCATTGCTGAGAAATGTAAATGAGACCCAGCCACAGGTTCCCGAACATCTGGAGCATTTGTCCCTTTGAACTTATTGCTGTGGAGCATAATTTGTACACTCTAGGTCTGTTCACTGGTACTTTTGTATTTGTTCCAAGCAATTGCCCCAAATGTAGAAGTCATGATGTTGGTGGCCAAATACTTTGTCCTGTGCTGACAGGCCGCCAAGCCTTGCATAGTGGTCACACCAGAGCATCACCACAGAACAACCAATCTGCTGGGAGGAGGAAAGGAAACACTTCCGCTCATTTCTGAGTCAGCTTTCTGACTTATTGGTTTTGTTCCTTCCCACGTGAAGCATTTATAGAAATGTACTTGGCTCTGGGAAGCAAGCGCTCCTGATTGGAGAGACGCATGCCTCAGGGGTGTTGAGTGGCTCAGGCAAGGTTCTAAAGCGAGAGATGAATGGTTTTGTATTTTGCGGTTCTGACAGTTGGAGGACAAGACTTCCTTAGAAGGAGAGTTGAGAGAACCAATCAGGCTGAACACAGAATGCTTCCCCTTAGCGAGTCCAAACCAAACCACTTCTGACTTAGATTGGAAAGTCCAGCTATGTCCTCATGTCACTGTTTATAAAGCTGTTGCATTCCTTGGCAGGAGAATCTGTAGGCAACTCACAGAAGGAAACAGAAATCATATAAAATCGTACTTTTGGTGATGAGATCTCTGCTTTTTGTTGTAGGTCCTGGAGGAGCTGACAATAGCTACATCCTTCACCACTACTAACTCTTGGAAATGAAAGGGAGGGAAATGTTCCACCACTACAAGTCACGAGGATGCTGATGACCCTGCTGCTCTAGTGCAAGCAAGGCCACTTCTTACCCTGTCTGAAATTTGGTGAGCCCCACGTCACCTAAATGCTGGAACATTCTGGAGGTGTAGGCATGTAATGCAAGCTGTCTAGAGCGGGGCAGCCCTGGGCAACATGCGGCCACACACGTGTCTGGAAATAGCTTGTCTTTAAATATTATATTTGTGCTGAGTGTTCGTCCGTTCTGAACTTCTAAGTCACCACCAGCAAACTGTCCCTTTACACTTGAATAGTTGAGATGACATGTGCTCTTGCAGGGTATTATGTATACAGTTTCTTAAAAGAGAGAAAAATGTTTTCTCAGCACGTCTGGAAGCGAGGAGGGAGTTTATTTCTGGGGATTGGAGGTTTCTTTTGATGGGGTTTTGCATTGACTCAGATGTGAGATCCACGAAGCTCATCTAAAACTCCCACTGGGACCCACATTGTATGGGGGCGTGTGTACCTGCTGGTGGGTACTTGTGCCCCTGGCTGATAGCCCAAACTCGGAAGACGTGAGAGGTGAGGCGACAGGTTAGAAATGGAGACTGGAATCATTTGTGTGTGTATGTATGTTTGTATACACAGCATCAAAATATCTGGATTAAAAAAATAGGAAAAACCCCCTCTCATTTGTTATCCATGTATATAATGCGTAGATTTCTGGCTGAATGGTTTATGACATTCTCAGTTTTCATTGGGTTCTTAGGCTAAGTGTAGACACAGCATGTAGGTTCTGATATCACTTGTATAAATAACATGCCAGTTTTTAACAGGTCAGAGTCCAGGCCTTTTTTCTTCTTGGGAAGTGGCCGGTAACATCTGTGGCATTTCTAATGCACTTGGGCCTGCCTGTCAATATACCATGTTGGTGAAAGGAATGAATGCATGTGATACGCCTTCTTGGGAGCAGAGCCAGACTTAAAAGGTGCTACCACCCTGTAGAGCTGGATCTTTCTTCAAAGATTTTGAAAAATTTACTTCTTCAAGCTGTTTGGCTGAAGTTTCTAGGTATTTGATAAGGAAGCAGTAGAGTTCTATACCATTCCTCAAAATGAAACAGCTTCATAACCTGATGTATTTTTTTTCTTATTGTTTGAAGTTACATCTAGATGAAGAGATGTGAAAATATGGTTTGGAAAGTTCCTAGTAATTTCCTGGGGACTGCTTCACTGTCCCCAGGCTTGCTTTCTGCAGTATGAAGTTTATGATGTGACACTGTAGAGAGACTTTGGTTTCCGGTATAAAATTAATTTATTTATATTTGTTACATTACTTATATATTTTTTATGAAAACCAGGCATAATTTTACTATGTCTCACCAAAGCATTGCCATATTTACCTGTTTATTATTTTTTTTTTTTGTGGTCCATGAGAGTTTTGGCTTTTATTTTATTTTTATTTTTTTCACAATCAAGTGGGATTTATTCTAGAGATAAATGTTTACAAATTTATCCCTTGATAGAAGCGTGAACTCTTCTCACTGTAGCATTCCAGCTGTTCTCTTTTTAAATCTCAGGCCGAATTCGTAGATTTTCAGCATGGTTTGAAGGTTATCTAGGTAATTTGGTGGGGACAGGTGAGTTGGGGACCCTACTCTTCCGCCATCTTCTCTTCTTCTTCCATGTTTTGGCTTTTAAAATTTTTTTTACCTCACTGATATTATTACCCACAGACAAAAAGATGATACCTTGGTTTATTCTACATTTTAAACAGTTTAATAAACATTTATTGAGTACATCAGGCACTATGAGAAGTGCTGCTGTTACCAAGATGGAAAGATCCAATTGCTGCTCTAGATGAATTCACAGCCTAGTAAAAGAGGCAGAAGACAAACAATTATTTTTGAGACTGTAAAACCCAGTGATTTAGGGACAGGCACCCAGGAATAAGATTTCCTGGTCCTGAATCTTTTTTCTGCCATTTATTAGTATGTGCTCTTGGGAGAGTTTCTAATTTCACATTATCTCAGAGAAGTTAATTAACATGTAAATGGAGATAAAAATGGTTTCTTCTTCTACAGTTATTGTGATAATTAAATGAGGTAATATATGTATAAAGTGCTTAGAACAGTGCCTGGCATAACATAGGAGCTCAATAAATATGAACTGCTACTCAGAATTATGTGGGCAATAAAATACATGTTTGTATTTGCATCAGACTAACCAGGAGAGGGGACAAGGAATTTAGTAAATGCATATTCTTGGGTGTCCACCCCAGAGTTTCTGATTATTTAGCAGGTCTGGGTGGAGTTTGGGATCATGCAAATTTTAACACTAGTCCTGGGTAATTCTGATGCAGGGTGTTCATGGCCCACGCTTGGAGGAGACTGTCATGCTGGAAGCAGAAGCAACATTAAGGAAGCAGGATAAGCCTTTGTTTAGAAGTAAGGAGAGGCTTCATAATAGAGGTTATGGTATGGACTATGGGTTTTGAAGGATGGGTGGAAGCTCAACATGCAGCAAGAACAACAGCATGTGTATAGATGCACGGTTATGGATCATTGTGGTATTTTTGGGTCATTAACTTTTCCATGTCATTGGAGGCCGTTAAAATGTTGAATGATTGGCTGAAAGTTGTGGGTGAGGAAGTTACAGAGAGAACAGAATTTCTCCAGAGCACCTGGCCACAGCGAAAGAATTTCAGTGACTAACTGGGTCAGATTGTTTTCTGACATCATTTGGATGTAAATGAGAATTTGATAGAAATTTAATTTTGCAAATTAGCCATGGCATTGGTAAATGGAAACCATCATGACTGGGCTCCACAAAGGATCTAATTCTGCTCTGATAACCAGTGTTGAGCATTTTCAGGAGGAATGCAGCTTAGGCTGTGGTAGTAGGGGATATTTAGGCTTTAGTAGTGACTTAAAATAAGGCTCCTAGGTCTTTCTCTCTCTTCTTGTGGATATCTTCCAAACAAAGTAGGCTTTCACCCATTTGAGGTTTTTAGATATTTTGGATATTTTAGATGTTTTAGATTTGGATACCTGGATGTTTGGAGAGTAATTGGGTCATACCTCAAAACTTCTTTTACTCCATAAAATGAGAAGGAATCTTAGGGAACACAACGCTCTTGTTTTTCCTTGTTAACCTAAATAAAATTATGAATATCGTAGAGGAGGCAATGATCCTACAATACAAATAAATAAGTAAATTTCCGGCAGAATGAGTGATTTTCTCCTTGCATGATGTTAGATCAAGAGGACTTCACAAGTGAAATCAAGCAGGAAGACATTTCCATGTGAAACCCATTGCTTCATGGTAGAATGAAATTTTTATTGTAACTCTTTGGTGGATTCCATGAATCATCTGATCCAACAGGAGAAAGAGAAGGGAGTTTTTTTGGAAACCTGCCTGGTAACATGGAGCTGTTGGTAAGGCAAGGGGAAGGAACCAAAACATAGCTGGAAACTGGCTACTTGGCATAGACATCTGAGAGTCAGCTTTCTTTTTTCTTTCTTTTTAAAATTGTCATTCTTGTAAAGTTCCATTGATAATGTTGGCTTATTGCAATATTAACAGAAACTTTATTTCTGCTAATTACAGACTGCTCTAAAGAAAGAGTTGCATGGTCATACCAAAACTGCTCTAAAAAAGAGTTGCAAGGTCATACCAAATCCTTATCAGATTTCACTGTAATGGGAAGACTCTCCCTCACCATGGGTCGCTCCATTGTTACCATTATCACCTTTTAGCAACAATTGGTGTCTACCTGATATGAGAATGGATACTTGGCAAGGGAGAAGAAAACTGTTGTGGCTTGTTGGCCTAGGGGTATGATTCTCGCTTAGGGAGAAGAAAACCTATTCTTCTGTGCTTATGACAAGTGGATGGGAACTTGCTTAGAAACCCTTTGGGGACACAGTGGAATATCAGCAACAATTCCCCTTAGATACAGAAACAAGAAGTCCATATCAAAAAATGTAAAAGATTTTTGGGCATCTGGATATATCTGAGAGAGCCTGTGTTTAGATTAATGGACAGACTGAGTCATGGGTCATGATGGGTGGCCAAATCCTTTGAAACACAGTAGCCCTATTGTATATCGAAGGACCACTAAATTCAAAGCAATCCGTGCCTTAGATGCTTCTGTAAATATACATTAGCCTTTAAGCAAACAAGAAATCAAACCAGCTTTAATTTTTTTCCTTACGGGGAGAAAGTGGGAGAGAAAAGAGATGAAAAAATAGAAGCACCCAGAGAACATTCCTCTGCAATTCTAACTTTTTTTCCTTTTGATATTGTTTTTTAAAGTTGCAGTGGTCCTGTGCGAATGAATATGGGTTTTTATCCCTGAAAACAGAGGCCTGCTGTCTGATGCGGGCTTCTCTTTCCCGTTTGATTGGCAGGGTTTTCTGTCTCACTCCCATTAGAGAAGAAATACTGTTCAGATTTCGACACAAGATATTACCAGTGGAATAAACAGTGCCATTTTCATGATAAAGTGGATGGTTAAGATTAAGGGTTTATTGAACCCCACTGGTGAGTGACATTCTGCTTGAATTAGGAGGCACTCCTGCAGGAAACAATTTTTATAAACTCAATTTTGCCTTTTTTTCCCAAGTTTTTCCTATTGAGCATACAGAAGCACAGTGTCAGCAGAGATATTGCTGTAACCTGTTTATCAGCTGAACTCAGCATAGGGTCTAAGCTCTTTAGCTAGTTGGGGTGTGAGACCCAGTAGGGTTGCTTAAGGCAAAGCGCCCTGCTGGGACCAGCAGGGGGAGCTCTAAGACTGGCTGCACAGGGCCGTGGCTTGTAGGCCTGGGAACAGTTACCCCATCCCAGCCCCTTCTTTTCCTTTTCTTTCTTAAGTGTAGGGAAGGAAAAAGAAAAGGATCACCAGCCAGAAAACAAAGGGCACCAGAGAACCAAATGGCCGCAGCTGAAGATCTTTAAAAAGAGAAAAACCTTCAGGGCGCTTGGGAAAGGAATCTTGATGTCACAGAGCCCCATTCTGGATGTCAGTCATTTTGCATTTGGCCTGGCCTGGGGTCTCCTCCTCTTCTCCAATCATATCTCCATCTCTCCACACCACCTCTATCTTTGTCTTGTGTGATTTGGTCAGATTTAACAGCACCCATAGACTTCCCTTCGAAGACCCTTGACCCACTCTGATGTCATCACACTGCAGAAATAATACTTTTTCAGTACCGTCCATGGTAGTGGTAACGGAAGCACTTCCCCCTCCTCTGTGAAGCAGGGGGGGCCTCCTCACCTCCTCTCTCCCCCCTTTTATTGGTAGTGCAGAGAAGATACTCAGGTCTTGGAAGGAGCTGAAGTGAGGACACCTGGTTCTCAGCACAGCCCTACCCGCAGGGGCCTCCAGTAACCTCCCTGGGCTCCTGTTCCTCATTTCTCCAAAATGAGGAAATAGGACTAGTCTCTAAGCACTGAGGTTATGTGTGTTCATAAAATAAGAAGTGAGAGGTGACTTTAAAAAAAAAAAAAAGAAAGGGACGCCTGGGTGGCTCAGTGGTTTAGCACCTGCCTTTGGTCAAAGGTCGAGATCCTGGGGTTCCGGGATCGAGTCCCACATCAGGTGCCCTGTGTGGGGTCTGCTTCTCCCTCTGCCTGTGTCTCTGCCTTTCTCTCTCACTCTGTGTCTCTCATGAATAAATAAATAAAATCTTTTTTTAAAAAAAGTGAGAGGTGAAACAGTAAACCCAAAACACCAACTCCAAAGCAAGACTTTTAGTGCAAGATCTTAAGGTAATTGAGGCACAAGTGCCATTTCTTTTTCTTCTAGATTCTGAACAACCTGATTATAAGTCCTCAGTGTTTTACTTCCATCTCTGTGGTGGATTGATCAACAGGTTTATCCACTTTTTCCATGGTGGTCTGAAGAGAGATGAGCAGATTAGGAGATAATGTTTTGTTTGGCAGTTTTGTTTTGCTAATGGCTTATTTATGAGTTAACAGCAATTTATTCATTAAGTAAACCCAACAAAATTTTGTGTGGTAAACTGACAGATTGTACTTGCATTTCCTCCTTTGTTCTCAGAGTAAAATTTAAATACACTTTTTCAGGGATGTTTTAATTTTGTTGACTCTAATGAGGACCAGGTTGCCCACTGGGATGAGGAGGGAAATGTCAATTTGTATCACATTAATCTGTCTCAGTGACAGGCAGGATTGTACTTTGAGTGGAATAGGTGGACAGATGTAATGATTGAGATAAAGTCCTGATAAAGCAGAGGTATGGGATGTAGATATTCAATTAATCCTAAAATTGTACATGTGCTCGTTGTATTCAAATGAAGGGTGCAAAGACATGGAGAGGCAGCATGTGAGGGGAGATCTAGCAAGAACTCTCTCAGCCAGCAGCTAACAGAAACCTCTCCACTCCTGGTAGGGGCTCCCCACACCGCAGGCGTGAGTGGAAAAGGAGTGCATTTTGCCAAATAAAGAAAAGTGTATTATGCTTCAGGAGAAGAGCAAGACATTATTTCAATCTGGATAAGCATTTTCTCTTCCACTCAAGAGGTGGAATATGGCAAAGTCTCATTCTGGAAGGCCAGGATGGCCTATTTTCCCTTAAATATCCGTGCCAATGATCAGATGAGTTCCTTGAGAGCACATGTGGAAATCTATCTGTCCCTTCAGTGCCTGCTTTGCGCAGGGGCCGTTGCAATAAGAGGCACTCAAAGATGAACTAGGGGTGGGGGAAAGGGGAGGTGGGGATGACTGGGTGACGGGCACTGAGGTGGGCACTTGATGGGATGAGCACTGGGTGTTATTCTATATGTTGGCAAATTGAACACCAATAAAAAATAAATTTACAAAAAAAAAAAAGATGGTTGTTGAACTCAAAGTTGACATTAATTTTTTCCTCCTTAATTCATCATTACAGCTACAGAAACAAACAAACCAAAAAAAGCCCTTGCATGAAGTCATAATTTGGCTCATAGTAGGTGCTGAGTCCATTTCCAGCTCTGATGACTGGATACTCACCACCAGCTTGATGTAGGCTGCTGGGAATGGGTTGCACCAACGGGGAGCGGGGACTGTGAATTGCTTAGGTCATTAAGCATGAATGTGCTAAGCACCACAAGTCAGATTTAGTGCAAGCATTTGGCTACCTCTTAGATCTGGCTTTCTGAGTTTTAAAAAAATAGTTATTTCTATTAATATTAATGCTACTTTCTATTTGGGTCTCTTCTGAGAAAGAGTTCTGTGCCAGGCCAGTGCAGTATGTAGTTTCATGGCATTACTGAGTCAGGACCAGGAGCAGTATGGCAAAGTGCTTCGGTGGATCAGAACCACACAGAATTATATTTTTGATCACATGTATAGTGTTATATTTGGGAGGACTTGCTTGTTGGGGGTGATGTTGATGCTGGTGGTGTGGGTGGTAGGTGGTCCAGTGGGTGATGTGGTTGGAATCTCTGTTTTTCCCATTGTTGTTTAGTCTCTTTGAGCCTTTGATTCTTCATCTGTAAAATGGGAGCTCTTGATATTGAGTTGTTTGAGAATTAAGTGAGAATAAATGTGTAAAATCTCTAGGACATGGTAGGTGCTCAGTGTAGACTATATTTGTTTTTTAAGGGATCCCTGGGTGGCTCAGTGGTTTGGCGCCTGCCTTTAGCCCAGGGCGCGATCCTGGGGTCCTGGGATCGAGTCCCATGTCGGGTTCCCTGCATGGAGCCTGCTTCTCCCTCTGCCTGTGTCTCTGCCTCTCTCTCTCTATCATGAATAAATGAATAAAATCTTAAAAAAAACAATTAAAAAATATAAAAAATAAAAAAACCATATATTTGTTTTTTAAGATATGCTCTAAAAAGTCCTCTTCTTCCCAAGTATGTTTCCAAAAGGCTGTTAAAAAATGAACTTAATTTTAGATGAAAATTGAGGCTCTCTGGAATACCAGGGCAGAAATACTACTCATTAAAGAAAATGGATTAAGTTCCTCTGTGCCCTTAAACTTTAAATTCTCTGCCTCTTCCCCACTTTTCATTGCACTCTTCTCCTCAGAAGTCCTGTTTCCAAACCATGTTGCCACCATACCTACTTTCTTCAAGATTCTTTTTTTTTTCTTCAAGATTCTTTATTCATGCTTTTATAAGTGATAATAACTTGGTATGCTAAACTTCCTGAGAATTTAATTATTATCAGATACCAAATCTATCCACAAAGAAATAAAATGTGGAATGAGAATGCCAGGCCTTGGCAACACATGGAAATCTTATCAAGGCACTAGGATCTTACCAGTTTTCTTGAAATTAAATTCACCAGTGGTAGCTAATGCGTGAAACATATCATCTATGAAATCATCAGAACTTTAAGATTAAATAATGTATCACACTAGTTACTTACCAAGAAAGCCCATAGGAGGGCTGCCTGGGTGGCTCAGTTGGTTGAGTGTCTGCCTTTGGCTTAGGTCATGATCCTGGAGTCCCAGGATAGAGCCCCACATTGGGCTCCCTGCTCAGCAGGGTGTCTGCTTCTCCCTCTCCTACCTGTTCATGGTCTCTCACTCGCCCATACTCTCTCTCTCAAATAAATAAATAAATAAATAAATAAATAATCTAAATTAAAAAAAAAAGGCTTGAAGCATAGTCCTCGTGCAGGGAGCTCCCAGTTTAGGGTTAGACAGGGCAGCAAGGAATCTCAAATGCAGTGATAACCTGGAGGCAAAATGGGCATGACCAAAAGGGAGGCTAGTGAGGGGCCAGTGGTGACCATCACAGTCTTTAGAAAGTCCACTGCCTCCTGCTGGGATGAGAAGGCTGCACAGGCCGTGCTGAGTATATCCTCCACAGCTAAGAATTTCCTCTGGGGCCACTTTGTGGGTGGATGAGGGACCAGGTCTATCTCCTTAAGATGCCATTTAACCAGAATAATTTTTAAGCAGGAAATTCTCTCAAAACATGAGCACAGTTACGGAGTCGGGGGGAGGGGGGAGATAATCTATGTGACCTCTTTTTAACCTTGGGACTATTTATGATTTTAAACTTTTTCATTGCCTAGGTGAACAGGGGAAAAGGCTTCTATTTCCACTCTTATATCCTCCATTATACTAATTGCAGGAAGAAGGCTTCTAACATCCACCATTAAAAGCAGTAAAGAAACTCTATCCATGACATGAAACACTACACCCAGCCTATGTAAAATTGAGTTACAGGCTCACAGGATTGTGGCCTTTATTTGAAGTTGTCAGCTGTGCTATTGTGGGTTAACTGTTCTAAAAACATACATTTTTTTCCCCCTAAGCAGTAAAACTGTTTCTGTAGTCTTATTTTATTTGGGAACTATGCCGTGCTTAAATATAGTTTGTGGGTGAAATTGTTATAAGTTGGCATTTGTCCTTTATATGGTTTTGTGCTTGGAAACCTCGCTTAAAGAAAAACACTCCGAGAAACTCCGGCAAATGTCCCTTCCTCCGAGCACACACACTGTAGGCTCTTACAGTGGTACTTCATGAGATTGTAAGAAGTAAAGCAAAGAGGAAACAGAAAGTGAGGTGGCACATGACTGAAAACACCAGGGGATCTCATTGGCTCCAGCTCTTTGATAAAAATGAATGTTAAGGTCATGTACTTCCTTGTTAAGTTCAATGAAAAATATTTGTTTATTTTGATCCAGCAGATGTGATGCTGAACTGGTGAAACATGAAGGGAGCTTATTGCTCAAGCAACCCTTCTACACTGCAGTCATTGCCAAATGTTTCTTGCTCTGTGTATTTCAGTTAGTAAGGAGTTAAATATCAACCTTTGTGACTGTGAGATCCAGTCCAGGCTGGAGCTCTTACAATGACTCAAACCTTTTAGAGAGAGAACAGAGAGGTTGAATTGAAGAGCATGGTCATTAGGAAACGTACATACACATTTGGTTACTACCTTACAGGGCTTTTTTTTGGCATCTTTGGTCTTCTGTTCAGATGACCCTATGAGGTGCCAAAGGTAGTAACGTTTGTAGGATGACTTTTCCTCTTTCCTGCAAATAGGGTTCAAAGCTGAGGACAAACAGACATTAAGCATTTCACCTTCTAAAAAGGAAAACCAAAAGCTGGGGCCAGAAACCTCATTTAGGACTTCTGGATGGTGCTGCCTCCATCTTGTGTGTCTACTATCTTGCGTTTCCAAGGCCATCCTGGCAACACATGTCAGTTCCACTCATATTCTGTGGGTGACAATTAGCCACATGGTTAGCTTCACTACAAAGAGCCTGAGAAATAGAGAGGAATATGTGAAAATTTGCAAGAATCAATAGTTACAGCAAGAGCCATGGCATATTTGGAAGTGCCATGGCTTCCCTTCCCTTTTCAAAGCCAAGTGAATGGTGGAACTAAGGATTCGCTTGTAGAGATTAAGGGTACCTTAAAGAAGGGGAGGCTGTTCCTGATTGGTTACCCGTCTAGGAAACATGTACTGAAGTTCTCCTTGTGCATAACTAAGCATGTAAGAGACAGTTATGTAAGAGTGACGGCAGGGCAAAGAGAGGAAGTGACACTGATTGGAAAGTCAAAGATACAAGGGGAAAAAAAGATGTGGGATCTTTTGGGACCCATGGACTCGGAGAAAGTTGTACCGAAGTCACTTACCAGCTCCCCGTTTATGAGGGTGGGCCATAAGCTGAAGGGGTCTAGTATCAAGAGGCTGTGGGATGCTTTTCCAGGACCAAAAATCTCACTTCAGAGAATTGTGCGGTAGGGATGGTCTTGAAGATGCTCCAAAGAACATCCACACATGTTCCATGAAACAGTCAATATTGAATGTGTGATCACTCAGAGGGCATCGATGCTGATCAATGACGGGCATACTTGTGGCAGATCCCAACAGAAGAAAGATGGCAGCAGAGAGGAGACCACTATTGATAACTAAGAGGCAGGTGTTTCTTACCCATTTATCTTTCCAACCCTCGACACCAATGGAGTAAAATCTTAGTAAGGGAGAAGGAAGAGAGTTGCTAAACCCAGACGGCACTTCCCCCACACTAAGAAGCTGTGAGGGAGAACTAAAAATGCTGACCAGGCCTTCTTGACCACATGCTATAATGGATGAGAAGCTCTGAGTTTGAAACTTAGATTGATCCTGAAAATTAAATCACAGGAAAATTGTGAAAATTTCTGAAGGCATCATTTGGGGACTAGAACGAGAGCTTCAACAGAGCAGTGTTGAATGCAGTAATTGGTGAATAAAGCAAAAAAATGATGAATTGAAACTCCCACTGAGATGAGCCTGTTCAATATGCTAGTTATACATCCTCGAGGGCCTACAATCCGACTTATTAAGGTTGCTCATGTTTCTGATGGGTGAGACCAATGACTGGAATCTGACTTAATCTGTGAGACTGATGTCATGGAGTCCAAGTGAGATGGGGTTGGACTTGTGCCACCTCGGCCATGAGGGCTCCCTAATCCTTCACCTTCCCCTTTTATCTGGATACAGTTGGGACCTGAGTTGACACAAGGCTGGCTTAAGATCAAATTGCTGCTTAATAACAGAGATGGGTCTTTTTGACAATCTTTGGAGTATTATTAAAACTAAATGCTCTAATTCTTGTCTCAAATTCAGACTGTATCATTTAATATCAAAATAATGAGGTTTGAGGGTGATATCATCCTTTTTATGTTGGTCCTCTGCAATTTTGAGGCTACCTATGAAATAGTGATTTCAGTTTTTCCCAGATCATTTACAGTCGGACTATACAATGTTCGGAACTCTCTGGGAACAGCGTCCCCTATGATTGTGACTAAAGAATAAAAGAGCTTTATTGCATATTCCAAATGTGCCTCTGTCCCCCAGGATTGGCTTATATCATTGCCCCTTTCTCTCTCGTTTCAGTTGGGCTTATCACTTTGTCAAATCTCCAAAAGTCAGTCCAGTTCTATGGAGCATTAGAGAATAATGTGAATTTTACTGAAGATGTTACAGATGAGAGAGGAGATGTTAATACCATATAGCAAAACTAAGTAAAAATCTCAATCAAAAAACTTTCCCCCTCCAGTACCTCAGTCATCAGCTGCTTCTTTTCACTCAGTGATGCCCCTAGCCTGTAGCCTAGACAGTCTCATCAAAGCCACCTTTACTTGGCTCCCAGAATGTCCATGACTGCTTTCCCATATAAAGCCATGGAATCTTCTCTTAGTTTCTCCCATCTTTACCTTCAGCCATCATCTTGTTAGGAAATCCCCACTTTAGGTGCAGTCTCCTTAGAAAGCAGAAATTCTAAAAAATAAATATATATTTTTCTCTCTGAAATCAAGTGTTTCTCAGTCACATTGGTAGCATCTTTAGGCAGTAGATTCTCTTCATGTTTTTAAATTCATTAGGAACAATTGGTATTCATAGATCCCTCTTATTCATAGAAGTTTGGCTCCTGTCCTCAAGGAGAATCCCTCCTTAGTGTTGGGCTCTATGCTTGTAGAGAGCTGAGGCTTTAAAATTGATATAGGGGACCCTTCCATGGGTCTCTCTTGCAGCTGACCTGATGCTTGCACTAGTGTCTGCTCCTCCCTCCCTCTGCTCTGCTGCGATATCAGTTATGAATATGGGCTGCTATGCTGAGCTGATCTCACACCCTTGTCCTGGCCTACCCACCTTCTGAGTTCTTATTCCATGAACTAGATTTTTTTTTTTTCATCTTTTCCTGTTCTTCCCAGCACTAAGCATTGGTCTTTCCCTATTTTCAGAGAGATGACGTCTGTATTGGCCCTGACAGCTGACTTCACTTAACTATGTGGTTAGAGATAGAACTCTCAACTCAAATAGAGCAGAGTTGGCAACTTTCAGGGCATCGTGGCTGATCCCATATTATGAAGAGAAACTTTTAGGTACTGAATACATATTCTCCTGTGCTGTGTCAGATAAGAGATCTAGCATAGCCCATAAGGATTATTTTTTACAACAATTTGCATTACTGTCTCAGATGCTATACACATTTGGGCAAATCCACCTTAACTTTTGGTCGAGGTTTCCCCAAAGTGTAAATAGGTAAATATATCCATGAAATTATCAGTGCTATCTGAGAAGGTCATTCGGTTAGTTCATAAAACAGGGAGACATTTTGACCTGACAGTCTGAAATTATGAGCTCTAGGAGACCTGTGGCACGGGGTTTTGGTGAAGCAGGAATGCTGGTCTCTCTGCTGTTAGCCACGTAGCTGGTGAGGGAGCTCAGCTTACTGCCCAGCATCAGCCTCTCAATGGACTCGACTGTTCTTTGTTCATCACCATGGGAATTTTTTATGAGGAAAATTATATGCTATTCTTGAATTTTGAGGATTCTTGAAAATCTTGGGTATTTGTCTAGATTCTCAAGCTCTTACTGTGTTTTCTTAGTCACTTCCAGCTCAGGCTGCTGTTTGTCACATGTCTCAAAGGCGATATCTCTCTCTGCCTGGACCGTACTATCTATATGACCTCTCCCAAAGTCTGGAATTAACTTCTTCTGGACATCAGGGGAAGCTGAGAACCTGGGTGAGGAAACTGGATGTGAGTCTTGTTCCCAAACTCACCTATTCTGTGGACTTGTGAAGGGCAGTTGTTTCTCTGTATCTATTTTTTTTTTTTTAGATCAGTAAAATAAGCATGATAATATCTTCCTCCTAGAGTCGCTCAAACATCTAAATGAAATAAGAGATAGGAAAGGACTTCCTAAACTGTGAAATTCTTACAAATGCAATGTGGTATTAGCTGGCAATTTAAAAGATTGAGAATATGAAACTCACCTGCCTACTGTCCTCTTTGGAACAAGGTAAAGGAGATAAAAATAGGTTGTCTTATTCTAAAGTTTTCTTATAACTTTTACACCATCCTGATTGGTAATTCAGCTCTCATTTTTACTGGAGAATTGTGCTAACTTTTCAAAATATCATATGAACATTAGAAGTTATCAGTCATCATTATTATAACACAAACACATGTTGTATTTTAGGATATTAATATAATATTATCAATTGCTCATTCATTTATTCTTCCATTCCACAACGTACTCCAGGAATCATCGTGGAGGTAATGTAGAGGATGCAAGAAGAAATGAGGTGACAATGTTTTTCAGGTCTTACTCCTTTCTAATTAGGGAGCCAGGATACAGGAAATGATTAGGAGCAAGAGATGGTCACTAAATATTCAAAGATTGTTCAATTAACAGAGCTGTATAAAGAAACCTTCAGAGAATTTTCCCCCCAAGCTTTCTGTGCATTTAAAAAATAATCCCCTTTAATTTTGCATCTCAGCTCAGAAGTCTAAGCAACCAGTAGGTGCTGTTCACAATGTAGTCTATGTCCTCTTGGATTTCTGGCTCAGCTTCTCTGTAGAACTTTACACTTTGAATAAATGGCAAATTTTTTGTGTCCATTACTTCAATGTCATTTGAAAAATTGCTTCTTGGTTTTCCCTCTTTATTCATTTTTTAAAAAGATTTATTTTATTCACTTTAAAGAGGGAGAGACAGAGCACATGCTCATGCGGGGAGGAGCAGAGGGAGAGGGGAAGGGAGAGGGACAAGCAGACTCCCAGCTGGGCTGGGAGTTCTCGGTGGGGGCTGGATTGATCTCATGATTCTGAGATCATGACCTGAGCAGAAATCAAGAGTCAGAAGCTTAACCAACTGAGCCACCAAGGTACCCCTTCCCTCTCTATTTTTATTTTTTAACTCTGGAATTGCCACTTGAATCCTAAATTTTTCATGCAAAAGTCCCACAGCAGTCACACAGAGTAAGGAGTATAGTTCTAAACTTCCAGTCTTCTTGAGCTAAAGCCTTCTTTACAGCCAGTATTACGAGTGGGGAGGGTTAATAAATCACCCAGTTCCTTGCTCTTTTCTCGGTGTCCAGTGGCAACCTAGACCCAATGGAACCACACAGACCTGCCCTCAGCTTTTCCATCATTTATATTCCTGGTGCCTGAAACAATGTCCTTAAAATGAAAGGAGCATTCCTGGCAAAAACAGACACCTGCTGTTTGGGTGAACTTGTGAATCCTTTGGTTGAATCCTTTTAACAAAATAAATATTTTGGGGGAAGAGCAAATTCCAGGTCTGCAGATGACTAAAGTAGGGCTGGCTCCGTGGATGCCAAGGCATTCAGGATAATAGAAATAGATGAGCTCTGCAGGAGAGTAGTCAGAGAGAAATGAGAGGGAAGCTCTGAATGAGATCATTACTTAAAGAAAGTATGGTTTGGCCCCAGGAATGAGATCTGTGCTCCCTGGATGGATGTAAGAATTGAATACATGGGTAGCTATGACTCACTTCTCAGATGATAATCCCGACTGGACCCATTGTGCAAGTTTTACTTCTAGCAAATAACAATTACACATGTTTATAGAGTTAAGAGGCTTTCTGTATATATAGAATATAGGTGAAAAGTATTAAACATCATTGCCAAAAATGGGGAAAAGGGAGAGATAAAATTTATGGTATTCCTGCTACATGCCAAGTCCTGTGCAAACATTATTTCATTTGCTTCTCTCAACTAACATATAGGGTGTCTTATTGTTACCATTTCACAGAGGAAGAACCTGAGGTTCAGTGAGATTAAGTTACCAATGGTGACAAAGAGATAAAAAATTATCAAAGTTTGAATCCCAATTGTCAGACTCTAAAACTTAGGCTTTCTCTAGCATAGGACTTGGCCTTCCAAACCCTGTCCTGTATAGAATCATGCTTTTTGTGCTTTGTCAAGATAGTTGCTATCATTTACTAAACACTACATGAAGCATTTTACATATTTCATTTATCATCCCCACAAAAAATCTGAACATAAGTTTTTTTACTATTTTATAGATAAAGAAAATGAAGGACGGATAGGTTAAGTCGTACTCAAAGGCACCTACAATGGGTGGGACTGATGCTAATTCATATCCTGCTTTGCTTCCCTCCAATGCCCATGTTGGCTTTTTATTGTTGTTGTTTTTTAAATTATTCTGAATACAGTGAAGTTAGCAAATTATTCTAGACACAATTAATTTTCTGCATCAAGTGACCCTTGCACAATAATACTTTGGGGCACCCTGTCAACCATGAGTCACTGTGTGAGGATAGGCTGTTTATCAAGGAGACAGGAAGGAAGAAGACATGTGTTCTAGCTGTCTGACTAGATTCCATCTCTATCATATAATGATCTATCATCTATTGATTTATCTATCTAAACTGCCATCAAGTAGTAATATCACAATTAATCTCCAGCTGTCCATCCCTAAATTCAAAGTATAGCTAGCTTTTAAAAATTCTTAATAAGCTCAAAAACAAAATAGCAATCTACCAACAGAGGGACTTGGAAGTAAAATGAGGAATGGGGCCAGAGGCAGAATGGACACAAAATTTGTCTCCTTTTCCAGATGAGTTCAATCTCTTCCTCCTAGTTGCTAATGTGTTATTGAGAATCAGAGCTTCAGCTCTTTTAACACCAGATTTGGCAGTCTTGCAATAGATTTTAACTCAGCATTTCTGTTCCTTCAGAAAACAGTTACGGGGAACTTACTATGTGTCTGGCACTATGTTAGATGCTGTAGATATACAGCTTTGTGGGACCCAATCTGTATCCTCAAAGACCTCACAGACTAGGGGGGAAACAAGTGTATAAAATGAGATTGTGAGGGATGCCTTCCAAATGAGCTTTCATAATTTAAGGCATGAGAATTCAAGGGACTACAGTACACAGCCAGAGATCAGAGATGTCCCGGAGCCTGCTCCTCTTGCTTCTGTTGCTCAGCTGAATTAAAGCTCAGCTCTAGAGTCCTAATCCAAATCACCAACCGGATCCTGTGGGAAAGAAGATATTCTCATCTGAAGCTCAGTGCAGTCAAACATAAGCACTTTCCTTAGAGTGCAAAGTATATTTTAGTGTAACCAAAATGCTGATGAGGGCAAGTTTCTCTTTACAGATGTATTCCAGCTATGAAATGCAGTAGTAATTAGAGAGTTATGAAGTCAAATTGCTCCAAATGACTATACTGTAAAAACTGTAACAACAGCAACAAAATTAATAGCCCACAACTAAAACAACTCAAATGGACAACAAATGGGTGAATGGATCAATAAATGGTGGCAAAGCCTTACAGTGGAATGGTGTTCAGCAGTAAAAAGGGATGAATTATTGGTTCACACAAAAACACGGAGGAATCTGAAACTAATTACGTTCAGTGAAAGAAACCAGTCTTTCCTCCCTCCTCCAAAAAAGTATATAGTATATTATTTCATATATGCACAATTTTAGAAAATACAAACTAATGTATCTTAACAGAAAGCATGTGGGTGTTTTCCTAGAGATGGTGTGGGGGAAGGTACAGAAGGAGCACGAGGAAACATTTGGGGGTGATAAATATATTCATTATCTTGATGTGGTGATGGTTTGATGGATACATATACATTTATCAAAATTTACAAAATTTTATATTATAGGAACCTGTAGTTAGTTGTAGGTCAATTATATCTTTTATACCTTTCAGCTGACTTCCTAGCTCTGTTCCTCTAACATCCTCACAAAATGGCATTTTTCTTATGTTTCCAGGGAATACTGCTATGGGAAAAATGACCCCTAATTGATAAATTGCACTTCGACTTGGAGGGACTAAAAATACAGTGCAAAAATCTGATAGGGACACACAAAAAATCCAAAACAACCCAAAAAACCAAAAAACAAAATTCAAGACACATTTCCTCATACAATTGGCCAAAGATGGCAGCCCTTTCTCTTTACTAGTCAAAGTGGCATTACCGTTTGTTAATGGCAGAAATACACAGTGCTGCCTCTCAAATGAAACAACTCCTAATGACTTAAAAAATTTGATGATGTGCATTATTTCAATTTGGTTGCATGAAATAAAACTTTACTAATATTTTCAATTACAGCATTCTTAAACTCACATGTTGCAAATTACTGTCTAATGTTATTATCACATAAAACAATATGAGGGCAATAACAAGTAAATTCCAGATGTTTGGGAGGGGGGGTGTGCGCGCGCGCGCGTGTGTGTGTGTGTCTGCAGGTAGATGAGACAATCAGGAAAAACTGCCTGAAGCTGGTAAAGTTTGAAGTGGAGGGACAGACCAATGGGGAGGATATCTTGGGCAGAGGGCAAATGTGAGAAAAGGAATAAAAGTAAGAAATGGATGGCGGCTATGGAGAACTGAAGACAGCTTCATGTTGCTGGTGGAAGGTGAGAGATGGTAAAGAGAGGGAAAAGGTTGCGGAAGTCAGTGCACACTGTCTTGTGTGTGGTGTTTCAAACTATATCCTGAAGTTGGTGGGGAACTCTTCCCCTGTGTATCCCCTTGGCTCCCTTTCTTGTGCTACTTTCCCTGAAAGTCCATCCCTGAACAAGCTATCTTCAGTGGTACTTCTTGACAACTTCTATTCCTTTACCTTTTCTTCTTCTCCTTCTCCTTCTCCTTCTCCTTCTCCTTCTCCTCCTCCTCCTCCTCCTCCTCCTCCTTCTCCTTCTTCTTCTTCCTCTTCCTTTTTTAGAGCACCTATCATTTCCTGGCATAATATTACACATCTATCCTAAAATTACTTTGCTATTGTATTTTCCCACAGAATGTGGTTCTAAGAAGATTAAAACTTGGTCTATTTGATTCACTCTTGTCCCCCAGCACTTGAACAGTGCCTGGCACACAGAAAATGTTCAACACTTTGCAAAAGAAATGAATAGGGACCCATCAAAGTTTTTTAAGTTAAGTAATGACAATATTGGATTTGTCAATTTCTCATGCTGGTGGCTGTGCAGAGGAAGGAAGGACTTAAGGACAACAAAATTGGAATCAGGTAAGCTGGGTAAGATATGGCATCAGTAGTGTGGATAAGATGCTGAAGGCTGAAATAGGTTGTCATGGATGGAAAGAGGGAGGAAGATTCTAAAAATATTTCAACTGGAAATCAATAGGATTCAAGGACTGATGGACACAAAGAGTAAAGAAGAAGAAAGCATCAAGGATGACTTACCTGATTTTTTAATCAGGGAGTTTTTTTTTTTTTAAACTTACCTGATTATGAGTGATACTGATACAGATAGTAATGAAGTAAGGAAAAATTTAAGGGACGATGGTGGGCAGCCCCAATGGCCCAGCGGTTTAGCGCCTGCCTTTGGCCCAGGGCGTGATCCTGGAGACCCGGGATCGAGTCCCACGCCAGGCTCCCTGCATGGAGCCTGCTTCTCCCTCTGCCTGTGTCTCTGCCTCTCTCTCTCTCTGTGCCATGCCTCTCATGAATAAATAAATAAAATAAAATCTTTAAAAAAATAAGGGAAGATGGTGGGGCTGGTTTCAAACTATTGAGGTTAAGACGCCTTTGGTATAAACAGGTGGTGATTTCTAGCATCAGAGTTGTAACTGTAAGTCTGAAGTCTTGGGCCTGGACAGGATGTGACTGGAGAAATAGACTTTGGAAATGATGTCTATATTTCTATTATAACCAGTTCTAATTCAAGTTGTAGATGGCCATTGCAGGGTTTGAGAGTGACTTTGCCAAATGGTTCAAATCTCACAGAAACGTGAACTTTTACATGAGAGTAGAAGAGTGATATTTCAAAGCAGAAATGAGAAGGCAGGGAAATCTCAGCCTTTTGTACTCCACCGGAGAGGTAGGTAGGTATAGAATTCAGTGAAGAGATTATTAAAGCTATATTTACAACCTCAAGGAGGTGTTAGGTGGTTAGCAGAGGGTGATGTCAGTGGTAAATCAATAGGGGGTGGGGAGTAAGTAGTGGGGAAGCCCAAGGAATGAAGAATGAAGAGACTGAGAAGATAAAGGGTAGGGATGAGGTGGAGGCAAAGTTGTTTCTCATTGACTGAAGAGATGAGAGGCTGGTTGGAAATGATTAGTCTCAAGTGTCTGACTTTGGCACATAGTGTTTTGGTGCCAAAATTGACTAAGGCATTAACATTTGGCCTGGTTTCAGGTAGGGATCTAACTCAGGATGGGGACTGCCTTGGTTTGTAAAACAGCCAAGGGGGCCCAAATGACTTTTGGGTTTCATAAATGGGTTAGAAAATGGAAGCAAGTGTACATATTCCAGTAATTAAATCATAGTAATAAAATACAAACATGATAAAATAATTTGGATATTTTATCTTCTCCATTGGTTGGTATCCTTTCTTCAAAATGCAGCCTTCAGTGATGTAAAAAGAGGAGATTACCTTAGTGGAGGTGGGAGGGAATGAGGTCAAACTGATATTTGATAAACCAAAAATTCCCAGGAGTTATAAGGATTTTTCCAACCAGTTATTGTAGCCTAATAAAGTCACATTTTGATTTTGAATTTCTCAGTCAATGCAGTACCACAAATATAATGTGGTACTGATATAATATAAAATAAATAATGTGATATGACGTAATAGGGTGCAAATTCCCTATGAGTCTTATAGACTGTTATACATGTGTGGTCCTAATGAATCGTGCCTCCTAGTCTTCACGCCTTTCTGTAACCTCTTCCCACAAAGCATGGGCTTAGCCACGTGAATCACTTCGGCCTATGGGATGTTAGCAAACACAGCACAAGCACAGACTGGTAAAGCGCTTGCATGGTGGGGCTGGTCAACTTGCAAGTCTTCCTCTTGGAAGCGAATCACCATGTTGGAAAGAAGCTCAGGCTAGTCTACTGAATGAGAGACCATATGGCGGGAGGCTGTGCAACATGAGAGCCCATTCGGACATTCCAGCCACAGCTAATGGCCCAGATGAATGAAGCCACATGAGTGACCTTAGATCTACCAGGCCGAGAGGATCTGCCCAGTGTAGCCCCATCCACCCCCAGGATCATGAGAAATAATATATTGTTTTTTACTCCACTGAGTTTGGCCTTGGTTTGTTATACAGCAATAGAGATCTGATACTGTGTCTCTTCAGGGATAATCTGTGTCTTGTGAAGCCAATCTTTGGAGAACAGGTGTTTCATTGTTCTGTCTCACCTAATATATGATTCCTTCAGATCTTTAGTTGTGCGGATGAATGATTTCTCCTCTTCCCTCTGAAGAAGAAGGATCCCAAAATATTGCTCTGGTTGATGGCCGTATTTCTATTATAACCAGTTCTAATTAATCTTTATATTCAAGGTTTTACTGTACTTCATGTTTGGGTACCTGGATCTTATTGCTATTTCATGCGTGTGTCATGGGATAGTTCTTAGTCAAATGACTCCTATTTAGAGGTGCCAGAAAGATGTTTCCAGTATTATCCTAGGGATTCCATCAGTTCTCATTTAATGGAAGTACGAAAAACAACCAAATGTAAATCCAATACCCGTGACCCACCTCCTATTCCCCGCCCTTCTGCCTACCTTTAACTCCCATTGCTCTTCCAAAAAGGACAAGGAACAAACAGGTCAGCCAACATATGGACTTTATAATCTCTGCTGTTTTAACTTTTCAAAGACTCCCTGTAACATTGGCAAGCAAGTGAGAGCTCCGCAACTATCCCTTTGATTGCAAAACACACAGGGGCTTGCTCCTGACTAGATTATTGTTTTTCCATACACAAGCGGCTTTTCTTTGCAAAATGTGCTCAAGGCAAATGTCCAACACCAACTGAATTCCCATGGTTTTGTATCCACTGTTCTTCTCTATGAAGGAGAACAATTTAACATATAAAACCAGGCAAGATTAGGAGATTTCTCATCCTATCTTTGCCAATCTGGTTGCGACATGTTTATTAGCAAAGTGACATCTGTTTGAGGATAGGTTGAAACTATTTTGCTATGTCACAGAAACACTACATTTCCTATGTTACAAATACATTTTATCTTTTCTTTTCCCTCAGGCCCAGACTTTTCAGTGTAATAGACCAAAACTGTAATCTTTTTTTATAAGCCAATAATTTCTAGGTTCACCAACTGGAACATTTTGTTGTTTTAGGTTTGGAATCATCCATTATAATTTCTATCCTGCACAAGCTGAAGAGGCTCTTTGGAATTATCGTTTGATATTGTTTAATCCCAGTATTTGACTCCAATATTTAGCTCGTCATGGTGGACATAGTGATAACACTTAAAATTTCTGGCCATTTGTTCAGTTCTGCGGTCACAGCTCTGAGCTATTTCAGAAAGATAGATGAATACTTTCTTACTGATGATCACTGAGGACTGTGTCTATATATCCAAGGGAAATAGTCCTTTCCAGTGTGATTCTGTGTTGTCACCTAGCATCATTTTTCCAGGAATGGAGAAGAATTTGCACAGAGTAGTCATTCAGAGGAGGATATTATATTTAAAGGCATTATATAAATAAAGACAATTTGCCCCAGTACTTCTCAGAAAAGTGTTCATCTGCCCTGATTTGCAACCTCAGAAAATTTCTCGCCTTGGAATAAGTGTTCCAGGAAGAACAGAACTTCAGTTTCTTAATGAATGACTCCATTTCAAATCAAGATTTCATAGTTTTGAGTAATTCTTAAAATATTCAATTTGTATGCATACAATCCTCACACAATCATTGCTTGAAGAAACAACGCCTGTCTCCCGTTGTACGTGCTATGGTGGTGGTGTTCCTGGAAGAATCTTGACTCCAACTTAAAGTGGTATTTCTTACATTCTTATGTCTGTAATGAAGATGTCTTTTAATGAGAGAAGAGCACCACTATAGGCTCCACCTAGTATCTTCATGTAAATATGGTCCAAATGACAGATAGAGCAGTAATATTCCTGTTTTAGTGATCTTCGGTAAGTCTGGCCCAATTTTGCAGAGACTGTAAAATTCAGCCTTAAATTATTCTAAATGGAGAACTGTATGGGGTAACTTTCCATAACTCATCTATTATGGAAAGCCCTTTCTAACTGCATGAGGGATCCAGGTCCAGGAAGATAATTATTAAGAGATTTATGAACTATAGAACGTGTTTAGGCTCACTGACTTAGAATTTACATTTGGCTTTGGCGGGTACTTATAAATATGCTCTGGCTTTAGAATAATCCAACTTTTCCTGGGTGGTATCTCTGTTAATCTAGAGGTTCCCGGAACTTAATGGTTCCTTAAAATGCTCCCAGGTCCTACTTCATCCACACCTAGTACAGTATGACAGGATGGTGATATTTTGAGAATGTCTACGAAATGCCAAGTGAAAAAGTAATGCCAAGTGCTTGATTATGAGGTGATGTACACTTTCACAGCTTCTAACAGACAAGTAGATGATCCATGTATAGTTGCTATTGGGCTTAAAGTAATACCTGTGTTTGTATGAAGGGGATCCCCTGTATTGCTTAATGACCACCAAAGCAATGATTTAACTCACTTCTAAACTGTAGTAGAACTCTAATAGGGGCTTATCATGGTGTAACACTGGGTTTATGATAGTGTAATACTGCTCTAGCCCTTTTTTGGAGGTGTTGCCATAAGAAACTCCACAATCTAAAGGCGTAAACACTGGACTGGGAATTTGGACTTCTGCTTTTGAGTGCTCATTGATAGTCTAGGAAATTTGTGGAAGGGCAGCTTACCTTACTCAGTTTACATATATGTGTACACAACTGCACAAATAAAAGCGGACTGAAATGACAACTCTCTATGACCCTATTGTTGATTCTGATTCTCTTTTGTGGGCAGCAGGGGATGGGAGGGAAAGCATTGTGTGTCTTTAGCACATACAGATTAATAACCATCTGTATCTCCTTTTGGTGATGCCTGGATTAAGTCATCGGTAATGGCTCCAGCATTCTTCATTCTGACAGCTCGCTTGGTTTCCAGGGTTGTGATCATGCAGGGATTAGATCCTAATTTTTCCATCCTTCTTTGGGGACTGTGGGGAGAAAGAGTTCCCTGTGTGTTCATGTATTGGCATATCCTGCTGATTAGGTAAGACCACACACTCTATTGTTTTGATATTTGTAGAATAGTGTATGTGTCTTGCTGTGGCATTCTGATAGGGGCTGCCAAACAGCACGGAGCTGGTAATTAGTTCTTAGCGTATGGAACAAATTGAAGAAACTCTATTCCAATGATGCACGTTCAAAATTGATTTTCCTTTAGAGCTGAATGTCAAGGTTTAAAAATAGAATATCTCAGCTTTTCCATAAATGTGGATGGTGAATGAAGATCCAGTATCCAAATATACACAGGCAATTTCCCTTTTCCCATAAATTTCCCCCTTTCTGGGTCTAAAATGAAAATGCAGGCTTTTAGCCATTTGGTGGCTGTGTGAAGGCTGTATGCAACGTTCTCAATTACACCCAATTTTCTGTTTCCTGTACAACAGACTAGATAAAATGTTTGTTCAGAGACAAGCTCATTATTGTTTTTAGAATGAAAATAACAAAACATCCCAAGCCTTCATCCTCCAATGTAAACAATGTAAATTGAAACTTTAGATTCAAAGGCATAATTTTGCAAAGAAAAGCCTTGTTCTTACCCTATGCCTTTAAATGCCTTGGGCTCTGTGCTTTCTTAAACTCCCAAACACTCCTGGCTCTCAAACAGAACAATTGTGTGCCTGGGATAATTGCTTTCTGATAACAAAAGGTGAAAATACTTTTGGATCCCTGATACATCACAGCTAAAGTTTTGTCAATTAAAGCCGTATTTTTCTCTCATTTCTGTGGTCTTAGATATCGTATTCTTGTCTGTTAAATTGTTTGATTTAGGTTCCACTCTTTGGTTGATTCATTTGTGAAATGTTTTAAGCAGCAAAAGAACACAAGTCCCTACTCTGTTCTGAGCAGATAATGATTATACCACCAACTCTCTTCCCTTCCCTATACAGCGGCTCAGAGTGGTATTCCAGGGTTACATTTCTTTTTTCTTTAGAGCTTCTTTTTCATTCATCTTTCCTAAGACCTTTCTTATTAAACACTATTAAGCGAGCATAAACTGGAAGGGAAAAAAAAACCGCTGTGTGCCAAAATTCCTTACATCCTATGCATTTGGATGTGTAAAAAAATCGGCTATTTTTTTCCTTTGATCTTTCCTTCTTAGTGATAATTCTAAGCAGACCTTTTTTGGAAATAGATCTCTAAATTTTGGGGAAGCCTCCTCATTATATAGGTAAGCTTTACCTAACTTAGGAGTCTTGTGACCCCACTTTAGCATGGTGTTGCAATCAAAGAAATGCCTGTCTTGCATTCAGAATAATTGAAAAACAATTTACATCTTACTGTACTTCTATGCGGTTACATCATTTATAAGAAAGGAAAACTTGTTAACATGCTTTTCCTCATTTATCTCATTCCTAATATCTCCTACCCTTTACTGCACCCTGAAATCTCTCTCTGCAACCATGTCAAGCTTTCCCAAACTTTTGTGGGAAACACAGTGATATTTCTTGCCTCTTTCTGGATCAATTATTTATTAGGTAAATCAGTTTGGTCTCTCAGTACCTTTCAATTTTTATGCTGGAGCTTTTTTCCTGCATTCTTTGCAGCACAGAAGGATATAAAAACTGAACACAAAAGCAAGGATCTATTCTTCTTCAAAGGCAGGTGAGGGTGTGGGAGATAGGCAGGATGGCAAGCACATACATTTATGTAATTTTTTTTTTTTATCCTCATCACGTGCAGTAGTTAGAAGTTGGAGCACTATGGTTCTTAATCACTGAGCACAACTGAAACTCAGAGCTAAGAATGAGGACCTCCTCCACTTATAGGAACTGTGGCTAATCTTCATTTCCTCACCAGTCCCCATTTCCTTGGTTATCTCAAACCTACCTGCCACTGACCTTTAATGGCTGATTGGTAAGGATTGAAAGTAGAAGTCGTCACTATCTCTCAGCTTAACAACTTCACTCTCTATGCATACAGGCTCATTTATTTCAATTTTTTTTCAAATGCAAAGATGCTTATATCATACTCTGTTGTTTGAAACCCTCTGTGTTCTGGTGCCTTTGGATGATGTCCAGATGCATAACCTACACTCAATACCTCTGCCACATTTCCCCATAATATTCTACTCTCCAGCCGTGTTAATTTTCTTTCAGTCTATGGATTGCCATGATCTCTCTTACCTCTGAGACTTCCCACATCTCGTTGCCTCTGGTGAAATATTCTTCCGGCCCCATGTTGCTTTTTTGTGGCCAATTCCTTTTCCTGCTCCGTCTTGACTTAGACATTATTTCCTTTAAAAAGCCCTTTCCAGTCTCGCTGGACTGGATTAAGTGGCTCTGCAGTGAACTCCTTCGGCACCCTGAATTTAGCACAGTGTGTTGCTTGGCTAGTAAAATCCAAACTCTAGTTTGTCTTGCTCAGTTATATTTCACACTGCATGGCATGAATTAGGTCCTCAACACATGTTTGTTGAATGCCTACTGGATGAAGGATCTAATGTTTGTTGAGCAGCTACTAGGTGCATTGTGCACCAATCTAAGAAAAGACACCTATAAACTGGGTAAAATTTCTTCCCTGCAGGACTCTGTACACAACCCTTAGTGATGTGGGGTAAAGTAGGTCTGTTCCTCACACCCACCTAATATTTCTACTGTGAGCTATTAATGAAGATGTCGGTAAAGAAAACCCTTATCTCTTATCATGTGTCAAGCCTTGTCATAAACGTTTTACATGAATTATCACATTTAATTCTCACCCTAAATATTTTGTTGTTTAGTAGGTTGTGAAGTAGGTCCTCTTATTATAATGTTTGTTTCTTTGAAAGAGAAAGTTGAGGCTTAGGTAAGCCACATAGTAAATAGCGCCAGGATTCAAGCCCAGGCATTCTGGGTCTACTCTGCTAAACTAGTTTCAGTGAGTTGAATTCATTAGATAACTTGGGCCATTATGATGAATACGATAATTGTAAAACCTTATCATTATATACATTTTGCGAGCATACCTCATTTACTCCTCTGATCCATGTTATGAGCTACACAAAGTAGTTTTTACTTTCCTTCTTCAGCTGCTGGTAAAACTTGAAAACAAACTGACCAAATGTCTCCAATCAGCCTCGGTGTCCATAAAAAGATGAATGGATAAAGAAGATGTGGTCTATGTATACAATGGAATATTCCTCAGCCATTAGAAACGACAAATACCCACCATTTGCTTCGACGTGGATGGAACTGGAGGGTATAATGCTGAGTGAAGTAAGTCAATCGGAGAAGGACAAACATTATATGGTCTTGTTCATTTGGGGAATATAAAAATTATTGAAAGGGAATAAAGAGAAAGGAGAGAAAATGAGTGAAAATATCAGTGAGGGTGACAAAACATGAGAGACACCTAACTCTGGGAAATGAACAAGGGGTAGTGGAAGGGGAGGTGGGCGGGGGGTTGGGGTGACTGGGTGATGGGCACTGAGGGGGGCACTTGGCAGGATGAGCACTGGGTGTTATGTTAAATGTTGGCAAATTGAACTCCAATAAAAAAAAAACAATAAAAAAAATGTCTCCAGTCAATCGGCCAGTGAGCAATGAATGGAGCTCCAGAACCCGATTGTTCTTACTAGTTAAACATTTTTACTGGCTCTCTGTGGACTTGAGAATGAGCACCAAATGCTTTAACAAGATGAACAGGGTTCACTCCATCTTTTTTAGCTTCAGCTTCCACCAGCTTTCCCAGTGAACTTACATTCACCCAACCAGACTACACTCAGTACACATTCAGAGCTCAGAGCTCAGCTCTTGATTTATACTGTTTGACACCCAAACAAGGAGGGTCAGATGGAGTGGCAGATTTTGAAAAAACAAGGAAGCTTTGCCTGGATCAATTTAGACAAGTGGGGGGTTTATAAGTTGTGATAGTCAAATGGGTGGGACAACTTTAGCATTTCTGCTTTCTGATCCCCAGAATCTGAATCTTCATGGCCTGGTCATTCCACATATTCTAACTTGTGATTGATTTACCCTGATGGTCACACTCTTGCAAGTGACACATGGATAGTAACTGTGGGGAAGCACACAGAGTGAAAATAGCCTGTTTCTTCAGTCAATAATTGGAACATCCCAAGCTCTCAGACACATTAATAGGCAACATCTGCTAAAATCAAGAGAAAGTGAAAAACAGGATATGAGGCTTTGGGGATTAGAGTGAAGGGTATCCAGTACGAGCAAAGCTCCCATGACCGGGGTAACTGAGGCCAAGTGACTTGGTTAGGCAAAATAAAAACAACTGAAAAGAAACTATTGAACTGGAATAGCATGAATTTTATTCATTTTTTTCATCAGTCTCTTTTAGATGAACAGATAATATAGAGAGACACATAAAATGTTCTTGAGTCAAAAAGAGAGTCAACTTGATCATTTAAATCTTCAGGGAATTATGTTGAGAGGGCTAGAGTCTAATTCTTTTTACGTTCCCTTTTGAAAATAAAAAGGAAGTCAGGAGGGACTGCTTGAAATTAAAAAAAAAAAAAAATCATTGAAAACCATGATGGCCTTTCCACAATCTTCAGATAATTCCTAAGTAAATGAAAATCATTTCATGAGATTTTTACTTAGTTTTGAAGAAAAACACAAACCCATGAAAGCAAGCCACAGTGCTTTTAAATATTCTTTGAACAAAAGCCATTGTAGAGCTAAATTTTATTTACAGTATGCAACACTGAGTGCCTTCATGACTTTGCCCTGGCTCTGATATGGCAACATAATAGGCTTCTACCAGAGGGAAAGCAAATACTGAGAATACTGAGAATTGATTCTATTAGGCAGAATAATGCACATACCTCTGGAAATATATTTCCATCCATGACCATTCAGAGATTGTTTTGTCTGTTAAGGGATATCTTTCTCTGTTCCAGAATCAAGGTAATGCTATTTCGAAGAGCAAGCTATGGCTCACCCAAGGTTCTGCAAATTTTCTCCACAAAGGACCAGATACTGTGTAGTTTTGGTTTTGTGGACTATATATTTTCTGTGATTACTACTCAATTTTGCCATTGTATTATGAATGGAGTCAATGAATGGGCTTTCATGTTTCCCAATTAAACTTGGTTTCAAAAATAGGTAGTGGACAAGATCCTGCATCATAGATTCCTGGTCCCTGAATTGTACCAAACTTTCTGCTATTTGATACGAGAAGGAATTTTTCTCTTTAGATTCTAAGCTAGGTCCAATAATGATTTCAGCTTTTCTAGTTGAATATATTGATTTAAATAGCTGCACATCCTGAAAAGAAGTTGCTTCCTAGTTATACATGATGAAAATGATAAAATGTTACTAGGCTGGCTGCTTTTCCTTTGACTTTTAAACACATGTCACAACCTCACCATAAGCTCTGAATATTGAATGGGATCCAATTAGAGACAGACTGATCTTGGACACAATTCAAGAAAGGTCAGAACCCAAAAGGCCAGCAATACCTCATTATAAGGTAGTGTTGCTTCTTGGGCATGGATCTCAAGGGTGCTTTTTGAACAACGATGTTCCTAACACAGAGGGCTATTTTCTGAGAGGTGTGAAACTTGAGGAACACACATTATTTTTTCCTTCAAAGGTCTTCAAGGAGAACAAAGAATAGACTATATTGTATTTCCAGATCTGCTTCCAGCCTATAATGCTTGGATTCTACCCACACTGGCAACAGAGGACTTGTCTCTACTCTCTGTAGTTGAGTGATCGCCTCTTATTTTTATTTTGCCCTTAGGGATGAGATTAACCCTGAGGATTGCCCCCTCAACTCCAGATGCTTTTAGGAGGTCAGTAACTCATTAAGCTGTCCCTGGTGAGCTTCTTGAAGCAGGTGTGCACACCTCTGGATGCCTGCTGCCACAGAAGCCCCCTTTACAGTCAGAGCTTCCCCTGGGGAAGAGCATAGTTCTGAGAGTGTTGGGAAAAGGGAGGTTTTGCTTTTTCTCTCTCTCTCATTCCTCTTCCCTTCTCATGACTCTCTGGGGCCTGGTAACATATGATCATTCCATTCCATTAATCACTTTTTCATTTCCAATGAAGAAACTATTATATCAAAGACACAGAGAGGGCAGCAATAGACCATTTGTTTTGCAGCTCACGTGCCACCAGAAGAGTTGTAAAAGTCTTTATTCATATTTCAATTTAGAATTTGAACCGTGTAGGCTTTCGCTGTCCCTTTGAAGTGAACGTTCTGAGAGCTAAGTGACATTAAATCAATATTTTAGAATATAAAATGGTACTGCTGGCTGTGGCTCACTCGAGGTTTTCCAAGAGGGTGGTATTGCCTATCTTTCTGGCCCATGGCTGCCTTACCTCCGATAATCACTGACACAGCTGCTTGGCACTCTCACCATGGACCAGTCCGTCTGTCCAGTTCTCTGCTCATTTTCCCAGGCTCTGTAGTCCATGGTCACTATTCATTTGTAGATGGTAATGGCCATGAGAAGAGTGTTATGCCCCTGCTGACCACAGTGACTGGAACGTACTCATCCTTCTCATTGTATTTTTATGGTTAAGTGGTCAACTGATGAAAGTATTGGATGAGAGGATAAACTCTAGCACTAAAATTCTGTATTTATCTGATTCTGTTTGATTCAATTAAACCAATATCACAGAATATATGATGTGATTATGTTCAAAATTCCGGAACATAAAGATGAGTAATAATTCCTTTTTTTTTTATGAGTAATAATTCCTAAAGAAGCCATACTTCCTCTGGAAACACTTAAGAGTGTATTTTCCAAGACAGACTTTTCTTCTCTTTCATACTCCTATCACGTTGGCTCTACTGGTCCTTGATGGAAGGAGACACCAGGACATAAAGGGAGAAGGTAACTAAAGAGCCCTTAAAAAAATTCATCTGTGAATATCTCTTTCCTCTTCAGTGGAAAATATGTATCCTATAATTTTCATACGTGTGAGTTACTTGGTCACTGCCTTCCTGGGCTGATGGCCATGCCACTCTGCAAGCTTTGGCAAATATTTTGTGCCCAAAATTTGGCTTTGATGACCCCCAGGAATGTCTTTTGGGCCTAACTGTAATCCTGGAAGGGAGTCATTCCAGTAAAAGGATAGCAAAAAGTTACAGCAGTTATAGGGTTCCGGTCCTTGTCAGTAGGAGAATGGGCTGAACATTCTTTCCCCTGGGCTGCAGGGTGGTAGTCTCCAAATGTAAGGGTAACAGGCTTATAAGCCAAAAATGGCATCTTTCAGAGAAACTCAGTATTAGAGCTGGGGAGTGAGAGTGACCCAGGGAGATTTCCAGTTGTGCTGGAAAAATAATTTTCCTTGTTGAGAGTTTGGGCAACCCACACCATGGGTTACCCTTGATTACTAAACCCTGTTTTTGTGCAAACAGAGTATGAATTGTAGAATTCTCTTCCCATCCTGGTAGTACTTGAGTCAGCAGTAAGTGGGCAAGGGAGGATTTTAGCAGAAAATTATTCAACACTCATATGCTACTCCCTGTAGACTAATGCTGCAGGACACTAGAGGCACAGAATGATGAGACCACAAAGGAGATAAATAAAAACTAAGATTGAGCTGCACCTCTTTGTAATCAACTTGTCGCTTACCAGTTTCTCTTCTTTCTCTCTTTCTGTCTCCCTTTCTGTCCCTTTACCTCTTTGTCTCTTTCCACGAAACTTTCTCTATAGGTCTCTGTTGTTTTTTGTGCCTCTCATTTCTTTATCTTTTTTTGTAGAAACTTTCTTATTTTGGAATAATTTTAGATTTATAGGAAAATTGCAAAGATAGTAGAGAGATTGCATGTCCTACACTCAGCTTCCCTTATGTCGCCATCATACACTTATCAAAACTAAGAAATTAACCTGAGTATACTACTATTAATTAGATTATAGCATTTATTTAGATTTCACCACTTTTTCCACTAATATCCTATTTGTTTTCAGGCTCCAATCCAGGATATCAAATCGCATTTAGTATCTTTCTCAGTTTATTTGCCTTTTCAGGTCCTTTTCTTTTTTTTCCCAAATGAGGGTGTCATAATGCTTCTTTGTTGGGAAGGGCACATCCTATCTTTGTGTGGTGAGAATTTACTGTATTTCTCATGTCTTTTTTTGAGGATATGCCAAAATCATCCAGGGTTTGTTTTTGCCCCAAAGTTAATGCTCCCAAATATATCTTTCCCATATTTTTCCATTTGTAGGAAGTGTCTTTTTCTCACACACCTTACTTTTTTTTTATTTTTTATTTTTTATTTTTTTTACACCTTGCTTTCTATTCTGTTTCAAACCCAATGCAGATCAGATTAAGATACCACATTTCCTACTAAGAAAAAGGAGTCACATGCAGAAAGAGGATCAGCTTTGAGGTACTGGAGCTCTGGAACATTTAGAGATATGTTATGTTGGGACAGTAAAAAGTACAAATGATTATTGGCTAACAAATATTTATTATGGGCCTACAATGCACAGAGAGCTCATGAAAGCTGGGATCATTGATTCACGGAATGCTAAGGCTGGAAGGGGCCAATGAGAGACCTACTTTACCTCAGTTCTTTTATGGAATTAAAAACTGGGGCCAGGGAAGGAATGGTCTTGACCAAGTTCCAAAGGAGAGTAAAAGCTAGAATTCATTTCTTTTTCCTTTTGTTCCAGTGATTCTTATACCAGTTTTGGCAGGAAAAGCCCTACTGTCCAATGCTGTGGGATAAATAGTTGACTGATTAATTAAATCATTTAAAGCAGAGAATCAGTAAAAATGATAGTACATATATTTTAGCATTAACATTTTCTTTTATCTTAAAAATATACAAGTGAACATATTTGAATAACTTAAAACGAAGTATGGCCATGCTAATTTATTTTTTCTGAGTATGAGCCTAGAGATTAGAGGTCATATTGCCTTCTTTATATAAGCCACACTTTCCAGTTGGATTTCCATGTAAAAACACTAAAACTGAAACACTAAAAATACTAAGTAAAAACAAATTTGTCTGATATATAAGGTTCACATTTAGAAATAAGACATGTCTTGTATAAAGCAAGAGTGATCAGCTCTTAGTGGGTACCAGTATGCTTCACAGGGAGAAAATGCTGTAAATCAATCTGGGAAGTACTTTGATGGAAAAATTAGCTAAGAGATCTATTCAGATTTCCAACCTTTATTGCATCTCCAACACGAAGGCTTTCCTAGCTTCTCTAGCCCACAGATACCCCTGTCATTTCTGGTTTCTTTACCACCTTATCATTTAACAAAAGCTATCCCACTCTATTTCTTTCATAGGAATATGCTTCACTTTTTACCTAAAATATTCTAGTGACTCAAGGCAGATATCATGACATACTTTTATTGTGTTCCTACCTAGCACTTAGCTTAGAGCTGGGCAAAGAGAACCATTGAACATGGACTTATTGAGTTCAACTGAATTTGCTGCAGATGTCTTCTGAGACCACCAAGGGGAACATGTGCCTCTTTTGTCCACTGTCGGAAGAATTATGTGGGTGCTCTTTGAAGAGCTCTTCTGTTCATGGCTCTATGATGGGCACATTAGGGAAGAGCCCAGATAGAATTCCATGATAACAGGGTGCAAGCCGGCCCTTTATCAGCAAGGAAATCAAGGACTGCTCAAGGCTGTGTTGTATGTTCTCAATCCCATGGAGAAATATCTGAATTTAGCTTATGGATTTTTTAAAAATTTTATTTATTTATTTATGAGAGACACAGATAGAGAGGGAGGGAGAGATACAGGCAGAGGGAGAAGCAGGCTTCATGTGGGGAGCCCGATATGGGACTCAATCCCGGATCTCAGGATCATGTCCCGGGCCGAAGGTGGTGCCAAAAGGCTGAGCCACCAAGGCTGCCCAGCTTATGGATTTTGAACCTATGAAGAGGAACTCGCTGACAGGGAAGGTTGTTTAGTACTAGACTTGGTTACCAAGGCAAGTTCTGGAAATACTTTCCCAAAGGCCTTTATAACAGGATGGATTCATCTTTCTTTCTGGTGTTATTGGGCCACAAGGCTCCATTTCTGCAATTTAACCACAGATGTTCTTTGTTTGAACCATCCAAGACAAAGGGACTGCGCTTTTCATATGAAATCTCCATAGGGAAAGAGGCTCCATGACATCCCAAAGGAGCTCTTCTCAGTGCTTTATCACTCAAACCTTGAAGAGCCCTTCTTTTATCCAATGGCAAGCTCTCTGGCTATAACTTAAACATGTTTCCTTTTGTTGGTTCTCTGTGGACATGAGCATAATCATTTATTTAATTATTTATCATGCTTATAAAAGAAATCTCAATGAATTGCTGTACTCAAGTCTCTCTCTTCTAAACCCTTCTGGTTCCTTTAACCTTTTCATGCAGCAACTCTTTCTTATCCCTTTAATCACATTGACTGTTTGTCTCTTGCCAAAAGAGGAGGCAGCAGATTAATTCATGCTGGGGCATGAGGAATCTCTATTGATATGTGGGCTGTGCATGTGACACCCAGCAATCTGGCTTCATGGACAACATATATTCCCAGGACATGCAGAGTATGGCAGGGGGTAAGACAAGAGACAGAGCAAGATTACAATGCTTATGAGATGTCTTACAAAAGACTATTTAGAAGACTTTAAAAGATGTTGTTCTGTAGGCTTAAATATAGCGTTTTTAAAAATAGATCAAACGGTTTAAATATGATACTGTTCCTCCACTTTGTGAAAGCTTCGACTTTCCTCTCGAGTATAAAAGATTTCCAACACTGAGAATGGTATCATAAAAATGCAGTTTGCAAAAAAGGCATGCTGCTGACACTGTAAAAATTAATAGTTTTCTTGGAAGTGGAGTCTCTTCAATTCTCACAGTGTAAACGTAGAGAGAAATGGACGACTTTTTTTCCCCCTTTTTTTCTTGTAAAATTAATTGATTTTCTTGTCTTAGTTTTCCTGAATGAAATATGTTGGATGGAGCACATAGAGAATGCTCATACCAGACTCCTTTAGCTTATCATTCAAATGCCTGTCTTGGGTTCTGGAACTCTTTCCATCACAACTATTAATGGTTATATGGGGAAAAAAAATGTGACCAAATACCCAATATCTGGAATAGTTACATAGAAAAAGTTTATCCTCTTTTCCTGTTTTCTTAAATGTAATAAGAAATCATGACTATTATTTTTCTTCCATTATCAAATATATTTGCTACTTCTGGGTGCTCAGTTCAATAATTGAAAATCCTGAAAAGAGAGCATGGATTGGATCTTAGATATTTTCAGAAAGACTTGGAGAGTCTTTGTGCCTATGCAAAAGGGAGCTGATTATGAATTGATGAGATAGTTCGAGTTCAAGCATGGATTTTGTGATGTTTTTTAATCTTAGGGAGGGTAACTCCTCTATGCTAGGGCATCTCTTTACAGGAGAGCCTGAGAAAACAAAAAGCAAGTAAAAAAGCCAGTGACATTTTTGAAGTCGAAAACTTTATATTGGAACTTTCTGAAAGAGTCATTGGTATTTGTACATTTCTAAACTAGCAGAGACATCCTGAAGGTGAAGAGATGCATGAGCCTTGATGGGGGAAAACACAGAATCTCAGATCTAGGAGCATTTTAAGAATCATCTAGTTCATTGATTTCTGTGTGGATCTGATTAAAATGTATTGGTGGTTGTTTATCTGTCTTCTAATTTGTTTCAAGAGTGGTCTTATACTCCCAGAGTCTTTTTATCTTTAGGCTAAATGGTTCAATTCCTATACCATCGAATTATTTGGATTCTTTCCCATCTAGATTTCTTTCCACTGAAAACCACTTTGGTTTGCTGAGAGGTTCCTCTTAAACTCCGACTCCTTAAATGCACCCTCTGCTGTGAGTTTATTTATCTGTGTGCAGATATTTTATATCTAAAGATAGTACTTTCATTTTTCCTTGTAACTCATGATTTTATTACAATCAGGCATCTCTATCATCTAGTTGATTAGTTTGTCCTTTTATCTTGATATTATCACATACTTTCTAAGCAGTTGAGCTGTCCTCATCTGAGTCATTGATAACAGTATTGAGTAGAATAGAACCTGACATAAACTAAATATTAATTATAGTTCATTGTGGAAATAAAAATGAAAAGGGAAAGAATAAAGGCCAGGAGGAAGAAGGAGCAAGATCACCATAGAAAAGCAAAGAACACAGATGCCATATAGGTTGGGCAGGAACCCTACCTGCTGGGGGAAGTCGACTTCTGATGAGGACACCTGTAGGAAATCAATCCACCCACCTGGGCAAGCGCTGTCCTTTCCTGGTGGGCTTTGGAAATCCGGTGGGACCCAATGAAAATCTGCTAAAATTCATAGCCTTGAAAATCTGAAGGGAATCTGAACATTTTCCTCATGATTGAGTCAGTTGACAGTTGGCAAATGCAACTTCCTGTTTTTATGGGGAAAATGGATTAAAAATATTTCTGAAAAGATTCAAAAAATCTTTGTGGAGACTAAATTGCTCCTGGAAAACAATATTTTGATGATTATAGTGTAAATGAATCAGGATCACATGGGTTACATTTCTGCTCAAGTATACATGGTTTAAACACGGATGGAAAAGTGGTTACATCTTGTAAATTTCATGGCTTTCTCTCTTTCTGAGTCTTCGAGCCTCTTCCCTTCCCTCTGCAAAGGACAAGGGAGAGATTGAGAGCTTCACAAAACCTCAACTACACCTGGCTTTCTTCTTGCCACCATTGAAGACTTTATGGATGAGTTTTTATTACATAAATAAATGTGGCTGTGGAAAACTAATAAACATGCCCAGCTTCACCAGGTGGGTCTGATGTCAAAAGAGCACAGTCTGAGGTTTTCTCCATTTCTTTTTCATTTCCCTATTTGTCCAGCTTCCAGATTTTTCTGGACATTTTTAAAATCTCTCTGTCCTCACATACTCCCACATATAATTAAATCAACTCTGCTATTTCCTTTTATAACTTACAACCCTAGAAAAGTACTGTCTTGGTTGATAAGGAGGAAGAAAAACCTCAGTAAATTTAATGATCTCTTTTGCCCTGGGGAGGGAGGAGGGCAGCAGACGGGAGTAGCTACAGGCTCTCGGACCCTGTACCTCTTCCTAAGCTTCTGAACTGGCTTGCAACACCCTCTTGTATATGCCGCAATGTTCCAGACCAGCCCCATTGTGTCTTCTAAGGGGCCCTTAGTAATTCATTAGTAAGAATGTCTTGTGGCTGCTCTCACTCAAATTTTAGCAATCATCTACCCAGTTACTGGGTTCCCATCTTGTTTCGAAGGCCCAGTATGGCTGAGTCTCTGTTTCTAGTTACCTCTCCAGTGGACAAATTTCTTTGCTCTTCCTCATTGCTATTGATAAGATTTCTGCATTGTGACATTGGTCCTTTTAGTGACCAGATACTTATCTGGTAGCCTCGGTACCAGCACCTGGATTTATTTTTTCTGAATCCAGGATCCCTATGCTCAGGCCTTCTACATGCGGTCCCAGCACAGGGACATTTGTTTTTGCCCACCATTTGTAACCTTCCATCTACCCCCCAGATTTCCTGCTCTACTCAATTGATGCACTCACTCATTTTCTTATTAATTTCTTTGCTTATTCAGTATGTATCAACTGCTTATCATGTTACATGAATGGTACTGGTGTTGTGTGAACAAAACAGGAATTATCCAAGTCAAAAGTAGAGTGGAGGGCAGGTATTGTAGGCAAAGGGAATAGCACTTACTCTGAATTTTGGATATGACACTATGAAAAAGGGCAGAGTCCTTGCCCTCACAGAGCTTTCACTAGAGTTTCTAGATGATAAGTTTTACCTGGAAGGTTTTTAAAAACACAGATTTCCAGATCCTGTCCTTGGCATGTCCGAATCAGTAGGTCTGGAGTAAGACCTGGAAATTTGCATTTTAACAAGCTTGCAGGTGATTCTTATCATCAGCAAGTTTGGAAAACTCTGCAGTGTGAGATATGTGTTTGGAAACTAAGAAGTTCCATCTGGTTGGATTGTGGGTTGCTGGATGGGAGCTGGTGAGAGGTGTGTTGGAAAGTAAGCAGGATCCAGGTCACGAGATAACTCAGGTGCCAGCTAAGGACCCTTGACTTTATCTAAAGGTTATGGGAAGCAGCAAAAGATCTTTCTGGGGGACAACAAAATGACAATTTTTAAATGTCCTCTCTTTGACATTTGGAAGGTCAGGAGAGAGGTAGGGGTTGGGGCAGATGGAGTTAGAGGATAGAAAGAGAAAGACTATGGTTTTTTTTTTTTAAGATTTTATTTATTTATTCATGATAGTCACACAGAGAGAGACAGAGAGGCAGAGACACAGGCAGAGGGAGAAGCAGGCTCCATGCACCGGGAGCCCGACGTGGGATTCGATCCGGGGTCTCCAGGATCGCGCCCTGGGCCAAAGGCAGGCGCCAAACCGCTGCACCAACCAGGGATCCCAAGACTATGTTTTTATATATAATGTTTATAAACATTTGGGATGGAGGTGTGAATTTGAAGTCATCTTGACAGACACGGAAATTGCACATGTTGGTCATTTTGGATCTTTTCAGTTTCGTTTTCCCAACACATATGTTGCTCTCTTGGTGTCTCAGCTTTCCATGTGTGATTTTGTCTCAAATCAACTGTGTGTGGCCTAGCTCTCATATTCAGGTCCAGCTCCTGCTCAGCTTTCTGGGTTGGCCTAAACTTCTGCACCTAGCTTTCCCTACCTTCACGAGTCTGATTGGGACCTCAATTCTCAATAGCCATGCCTGCGAGGGAGTGACCAGGCAACTGCTCTCTTCCCATCCTATCTCACATGCAGAGCTAGTAGAATCATTTTTTACTTTTCTAAGCTTCTGTGGTTTCCTACAGGAAAGTGGAGTTAGGTCTCCCACATGGTAGGAAGCTTCACCTACCTCTGTGTGATGAGCAGCTGTAAGAGTGTAGGCTAGGACTAGGAATGTCCTTTAGTTTTGGATTTAGGATAAAAGATAATTTGGGGAAAGCCTACTTGCTTGTTTCATCTCTCTCCCATTACCTTTATCTGTAAAAATAGATTTCTGCTTTGGAAACACTACTCCTATTGATCTTATGTGGTTTTTAAGGTGCTAATAATAGGAACTAGGGTGTTGGAAAAGCAGTTCTCATAGGATATAAGCAGCAAATCATATTACTTTTTTCATATTGTTCTCTTATTTTTGTTTAGGATTTATTTTATTTATTTTACAGAGAGAAAAGAGAGACAGAGGGGGAGAGAGAGAGCAAGGGGAGGGGCAGAAGGAGAGGGAGAGAGAGAACCTTAAGCAGGCTCCATGCTGAGCGTGGAGCCCAATGTGGGGCTTGATCTCATGACTCTGAGATCACAACCTGAGCTGAAATCAAGAGTCCAACACTTAACCAATAAGCTACTTAGGTGCCCCTCACATTGCTTCTTTAAATTAAACCTGTGGATTGGATTTTTTTTTTTTTTGGTTGAAATCTCTCCTGAAAACATTTCAGATACTTCTAAATAACAAAAAATCCACTAGTCACTTTTAGCCCAAAGATACTTAATTAAAATTTGTTATCCAGTTCAAGTCATCATGGCAATACTAAAACATAGTATTGCTTTAGTCTGGAAAGCCTGTAGGGGAAAGAAAGGTTTATGGCACTTCTCTCCTTCCAGATCAAGTTGTCTTTTTTTTTAGGGGACAAATAGCAAGCTCTCTGTGTGGGCTGCTTAGAGCCCCTTTCTGTAGGATTGAGATGTGGGAAAAATGATCTTACCCTTGCCCCGTTCTCCAATAAAAATGCTTTTCAGAGAAAGCCTCTCTTTTCTTCCTTTCAAACTTTTTACACCCTTGAGGTTGGGTAATGGATGAGGGCTGACCTAGCCAGCTTCAAAACCACCTAGGCAGTCAGATTCCTCACCATGTGATGTGGAGATACTTGGCATCTGCTGTTTTTCTCTTGGTCTTTCTTCCTTGGCAAAAATGAAGTGAGAAAGAGTCGTTTGTAAGATTCCATTAGCAGGTTAATGTTGGCTAGTGCAATTTACTTTGCGGAGTGTTTTCACATATATTAATTTCATTTGTTTTGTAGCAATTCCATGAAATAAGCAGGACCAATAAAAAAAGTGACACCCAGATAGATTAACTGGCGTATATGAGCCCAAAAAGATATTAATGGTGGAGTCTGGATTGAAACCCAAGTCTTACAGTTTAAGGCCGGTTTAGGACTTTGCCTAGTAGAGTGGAAATATGAGAAGTTTTAAAATGGGCCCCAATCCAGCTTTTTTTTATTACTATGTTCTGACTTTATGTCAATTTCTTAACCTTTCTGATCTTTACTCTCCTGATATAAAATAGAGGTAATACCATATTTACCCACAATTTTAGAAGGAATAAGATAAAGGGATGTTGAAGATCTGTTAAAATGCAAGCCTGGATGGTGCCTGAGATTCCAAATCTCCAAGAAGCTCCCAGGTGCTGCTGATGCTGCTGGTTTGAGGGGTTACCACGAACTGCAAGAGCACAATGCTTGTCAAATGTTTTGTTCACAAGTAGACATTCAATAAATATCAGTTTCCTTCTCCTTTCTGTTCGCCTGTTTGCCCAGCTTTCCATTTGATTTTAGGATCTACTATTAATTTACTCAACTTGTTATTTGGCACAGAGTCAGAGATAACATAAAATACACATTAAAAAGACACCCACACACAAACCCTGCATAGGGTCTTCTTTGAATGCACTTGAGAGAAGAATCTAGTAGTGTTTGAATTCTGGCTCTCAGTAATATGGCTCCAGCAACACTAATATGAGAAAAATTACCCAGATCAGAGGGCGTGCCTAGTTCCAGGTTCCTAAGCAACTGCTTTATCTTCATTGAGCAAAGAAATCAGTGGCGGGCTTGCCAACAGAGTTTAAAAGATGTTCTTGAGAGTATTTTTAAAGAAATTAGATGGTTATAGAAATCATGGAGTCGGCTCACGACCACTCACACGATGGCCTAAATCCATAAACCAGCTATACCTTTGACAAGTTTTCCATGATGATCTATTGAGAGAGGAAGGACAAAAATATTTTCAAACCCCAAACCTAACTTCCAGGGCTGAACACAGTTGTTTGAATTCTGGCCCAGCAGCGTATTGGCATTGGCCGAAGCTCATTAATCTTTAAGTAGATGTAAAGAGATCTAGAAAAACCTTGTTTTCCAGCAAAGGGCTGCAAATTTTGCCTTCATCGTTCAGCACCTTTGTGTGATAATCGAGAACCATTTTAAATTGTCACCAGTTTCAAAAATAATCCTAATCTGGGAAGGGGGGGCATTTTGATAATGGTATGCAATTCTTTAATTATGTTTCCTGAATTTATTTGGGATAATTGATTTTTCTTCCTGAGTAAAAACACCTCATTTGTTAATGCTTTGAGCCTGTTAGCTACCGAACTAGTCTGAGATGAAATGGAATGACCTCCTTCCCGAAGTGGACAAAATCAGAGGAGACTCCTGCTTTCCCCAGGTGGCCATGCGTGGTCTGTGGCTTGCGGTGTGTAGGAGGGAATGTTGACGTATTGGACACATGCAGTGGAAAAAAGAACCAACAGGGGTAAAATTGTTTGTGGTATAGGAAGGCACATTTTGTGTATTAATAGAAAAGACCAGAATATGCAGTAATTTTCTTGCAAAAGTAACAGAAATTTATAGAAGCTAGAAGACTTCAGCAGAACAATTTGTTGTCCCTGAAAGTTTTTTTTTTTCATTACCAATAAATGCAGACCATAATGACATGTTTACTATTTTTTTCCATTGCAAAAGTAATACTTAGAAAACAATATCTGGAAATACAGAAAGTCCATGAAAATATATCCATATTTTTGGCATTGAAAGGCGACCAGGTTTAACATTTTGTAATGTTTTCTTTTTGTCATGTTTCTTTTGTAATGTTTCTTTTCTGCCTTTTCTCTGCAAGAAAACAAAGATTGGTTACTGAAAATGTTTTTGACCATAATGTGTGGGTTGATGGCCTCAGACCCACCAAGAAAGGAGGTAATTGGCCCGTCCATAATAAGATTGTGCTGCATGCCTGTAGTTACCAAGAAAGGTAAAGTCTCAACCTCAAAGAGGTTGTCAATGTCTTGCATCCCTTGTCAAATGGGGTGCCTCTTTTTTATAGATCTTGGTGTTTTATGGTCAAATGCTCTGAGCTCCCTGCAGTGTGCATTACCAATCTCCCTTTTAAAATGGCCTCTTCCCAAACTTCCTCCCTTGGGACTACCAGTCTGGTCTCTCCTCTCACCCCTGCGGAGAATCATGAGATCTCCCCTTGCTACCTGACTCGGGGAGGAACCTCCTCCCCTCTTGACCACACGCACAAAAATTCTTGGAAGGGTCTTAATTTGAAGTCTTGGATGAGAGCAAACCTGTAATTTTCATGAATTAAAGAATTGGTAATCCCCAGCCTCTGGCTGGTGAACACCTTCCCCCTTCCTTTCTGCCATATGAAGTTTATAAACAACGAGGTCTCATTTAAACGATTCTGAATTTATGTTTTATTTTCTACGAAGTAGGATGGCATAGTGAAGAATCAGGCACATCGTACTCTTAAAATTAATCCTTAGGTGCTCTGACATATGAATATTACAAAATGTACTTGGTCTTGCAACAACAGTATGTTAGTAGGTATATATATATTTGCTGTTTCAGATTTTATTTTTCATGAAACTTACTGATGCAAAACTTACATAGAAAACATGTTCCAGTTGGAGTTTTGACACCTGTGTTCTATGTAACCAATCCCACCATAATCCCTATAACGGTACATTTCTGTCACCCTGAACTTCCCTTGGGTCTCTTTGTGGTCAGTCGCCACCTGTTCCCACCTTAACTTTAAGCAGGTACTGATCTTCTCTCACTATAGCTTAGTTATGTCTAATCTAGAATGTTCTATCACTAGAATTATCTAGGATGGATTCGTGCATGTGTTGCTTCTTTGACTCTACAAATGTTTTTGAGATTCATCCATGGTCTCCTATCTTGTAATGTGTTATTGTGTTGTAATTTTTGTTGCTGGGCAACCTTTCATCCTATGGCTATATTACATTTTAATTGTTCATTCGCCTCATTATCCTTTTGATGTCTTCAGTGTCTGTAGTAATACCCTCTTGTTCCCTTCCTGATATTGGTAACTTATATCTTCTCTCTCTCTCTCTCTCTCTTTTGCAGTCTTGCTGAAGATTTGTCAGTTTTATTGATTTTTTTTCAATGAGCCACCTTTTCCTTTGTGTGTGTGTGTGTGTGAACGTGTACATGTTTGTTCCATTTCCATCTTATGTTCACATTTTCCTTTAAAACTGAGCATTTCTGTAAAAGCTGTTTTAAAGTTCTTGTCTGCTAATTCCATGATCTCTGTTGTCGTGTACCTGTTTGTACAGACTTATTTTTCTTCTGGTTATGGGTCGTATCTTCCTGCTTCTTTTCATTTTAAAGAATTTTTATTAGGATGCCGGGTCTTGTACACAGGATCCCGTTGAATGTCTGGATTTACTAGTCTTCCTTTTGAAAGTTGAATCTTGTTTTGGCAGAGAGTTAAGTGATTTGCAGTTCAACCTGGTCCTGATGAGGCTTGTTTTGAAGCTTTCTTAGGGTGAGTCTGAAGTATGCTTTCCTCTATGGCTAATTTAATTCACCTCTGAAAGCATGTCCCCTCAGGAGGCTCTGGTAAATATTCAGGGGCTTCAGCAAAGTCTCTCCATTCCAGCTGCTCACAACTCAACTGCTGCTTCACAGAGCCCAGAAATCTGGCCTCTCAGAGTTTCACCTTCTCCATGAACAGTAGATATTCGACAAAGTACTCAAGGTAACTCTTAGACATATTTCTGGAGCTCTTTTTCTCCGGTACTCCATCCCTTATGTTTCAGCTTTCTTGGCCTCCTTGAACTCTGATCTCTGTCTCCTAAATTCAGAGAAATGGCTGTGCTCTGCTCGGGTTCCACTTCCTTTTGTTGCCGTCTGGGGAGTAGCTGCCTCTAGCCAGAAAGCCATGTTGATCCTAGGATGTACTTCATTTCTCTCCCTGTTGTCACAACTCACAATGCTGTTCTCTGTCTTTTTTTTTCAAGGTCCCAAAACACTTGCTTCACATATTCAGTTTCCTAATCGCTTATAGCAGGATGACAAATTTGATATCAGTTATTCGATCATATTCAGAAGTGGTAGTTCCCTAAATATGCTCCAAAAATATTTCTATTCAGAATGATCAATGTTTCCTTCTTCAATTTCTCTTAGTAATTCTGGGGAGCTCCAATTCATTTATTCTCAAATACATCGACAATCGCTTGGAATATTTTAATGTGGTATACAAACATCAGTCCTCCTCTGCTCACTATTATCACCTCTCCTCCCCTAAATTAGTAGGAGGTATTTTTCTGAGGCCATGGCTTTGGTGGTTAGGGCAGGAATTCAGTTTTCAAATTTAGTGTGTAGGGCAAAAATTGTTCTCCTCTCATTTGGGGGGCATAAAATCGTAAGAATGAGGAACATTGCCATATTTGATGTTGCCCAACAGACCCCCCAGGTAACTTTCCAAAAAGTTGCACACTTAGGGATGTCTCAGTGGGCATTTTTTTTTTTTTTTTTTAGTACTTTATCAGTAAGCTTCTTAGTCACATGGCAAGGTCTTGGTATTTATCAGAAAGGGATTTGAGTGAAGGTGTTTTAAGTTGATCAGTATTTGGAGTGAGAAAGATCTCTGTTTTTATGGTCCTTATCAGAAAAATTTCCCTCTATTTATCAGGAATGCCAAATACCTCAGATTTAAGTAGATACTCCGGGCGCAGTTCAATGTTTCAAGAATAAATGCCAGAGGGAATGTGTTTCCTGTTCTAACTCCCTTACTTCTAGACTTTTGAATTTTCTCTGAAAGGTACTTAGAAAAACTGTAATTGATTGAATAATTCAGTTTGAATTATATCTTGTCATTGAAATAGGCAAGTTGATAACTAGTGATTTTTTTTTTTTTTTTTTTTTTTGTAAATTAGTTCAGGATAACTTTGAGGAGGGCCTGAAGTCTTTTTTTTTTTTTTTTTTTTTAAAGATTTTATTTATCTATTCATGAGAGACACAGAAAGAGAGGCAGAGACATAGGCAGAGGGAAAAACAGGCTCCCTGTGGGGAGCCTGATGTGGGACTTGATCCCAGGACCTTGGGATCATGCCCTGAGCCACCCAGGTGCCCCAGGGCCTCAAGTCTTAATATTACACACAAACTAAGATGATTACATGAAGTGTGATGGAAAATTTCCTTTGATTTTTCTGAAAAAGATGTTGAAGACTCGAGACTGAAAAACAAGTTGAATAACATAATAGTGTTTGGGTTAATCAAAGCTTTGATAGGTCAAGCTTAAATATTGTCTAGAAGCATTATTTGTAAATAAGTGGAACTTTGTGCCTCCTAATGATTTACAAAAAGATCAAAATCATGTCAAGATTTACTGAGAATTGTATTGATATTGGAAACTGAAGGTTTCTAAAAAATTTACAGGAAACTAATACAGAGTTTAGAGTTTACAGCTAGTAATCAAATACAGAATGCTATAAGATAGCTGATGAGATCTTATTTTTGATTTTCTCAAATAAATAAAGGCTCTTGGTGATTCCATCAAGACAATTTTGCCTGTAGGACAATAACATGTGTTTTTATCTCCATGAACATATGTTTGCAATTGCACCCATACAAGTTTTTTAGGAGGAGAAAGTTTCCTGGCCTCTGAAATAATATTAGTACTGCCATAGCGGAATCTGAAGCCAATGAGATAGGAAGCACATAAAGCCTTCTAAAAGAAACAGATTGATGAATTAGTCAAGGATGATGGGAGACATGGGAGCTAATAGACATGTCATATCTTCTTACAAATGTTCTCACCATCAAAAAATCACTAATGTGCCTTTGACTGCTATGGTTAGGTATCAGATATTTCCAGATCTGGGTCACAAAGGAGCTCATAGTGTAAGAGGGTAGGCTTTTAAATAAGTAGACAAATTAGTAGACTTAATTTGCCAGTCCAAAAGTATTGGAGCACTAGAAAAATCTAAATTTGAATCTTCGCTCTGTTACATAAAATGTGATTTTAGGATTATATATATTTTCATTTTAATGGGCTTCAGTTCTATCTCAGGTAATAGCATTAAACCTTTCAGGTAGAAATCCTAGGGATTATCTATCCTGTCTCATTTTCCCTCACCCTTTATCTCTTATTTATTTATTTATTTATTTATTTATTTATTTATTTATTTATTTATTTTCATTGGAGTTCAATTTGCCAATATATAGCATAACACCCAGTGCTCATCCTGTCTAGTGTCCCCCTCCATGCCCATCACCCAGTCACCCCAACCCCCCCGCCCACCTCCCTTTCCACTACCCCTTGTTCATTTCCCAGAGTTAGGAGTCTCTCATGGTCTGTCTCTCTCACTGATATTTTCACTCATTTTCTCTCCTTTCCCCTTTCACTATTTTTTATATTCCCCAAATGAATGAGACCATATAGTGTTTGTCTTTCTCCGATTGACTTACTTCACTCAGCATTATACCCTCCAGGTCCATCCACGTCGAAGCAAATGGTGGGTATTTGTCATTTCTAATGGCTGAGGAATATTCCATTGTATACATAAACCACATCTTCTTTATCCATTCATCTGTCGATGGACACCGAGGCTCCTTCCACAGTTTGGCTATTGTGGACATTGCTGCTAGAAACATCGGGGTTGCAGGTGTCCTGGCGTTTCACTGCATCTGTATCTTTGTGGTAAATCCCCAGCAGTGCAATTGCTGGGTCATAGGGCAGGTCTATTTTTAACTCTTTGAGGAACCTCCACACAGTTTTTCAGAGTGGCTGCACCAGTTCACATTCCCACCAACAGTGCAAGAGAGTTCTGCTTTCTCCACATCCTCTCCAACATTTATGGTTTCCTGCCTTGTTAATTTTCCCCATTCTCACTGGTGTGAGGTGGTGTCTCATTGTGGTTTTGATTTGTATTTCCCTGATGGCAAGTGATGCAGAGCATTTTCTCATGTGCTTGTTGGCCATGTCTATGTCTTCCTCTGTGAGATTTCTGTTCATGTCTTTTGACCATTTCATGATTGGATTGTTTGTTTCTTTGTTGTTGAGTTTAATAAGTTCTTTATAGATCTTGGAAACTAGCCCTTTATCTGATACGTCATTTGCAAATACCTTCTCCCATTCTGTAGGTTGTCTTTTAGGCTTGTTGACTGTTTCTTTTGCTGTGTAGAAGCTTTTTATCTTGATGAAGTCCCAATAATTCATTTTTGCTTTTGTTTCCTTTGCTTTCATTGATGTATCTTGCAAGAAGTTGCTGTGGCCAAGTTCAAAAAGGGTGTTGCCTGTGTTCTCCTCTAGGATTCTGATGGATTCTTGTCTCACATTTAGATCTTTCATCCATTTTGAATTTATCTTTGTGTCTGGTGTAAGAGAATAGTCTAGTTTCATTCTTCTGCATGTGGCTGTCCAATTTTTCCAGCATCATTTATTGAAGAGACTGTCCTTCCAGTGGATAGTTTTTTTCTGTTTTGTCGAATGTTAGTTGATCATAGAATTGAGGGTCCACTTCTGGATTCTCTATTCTGTTCCATTGATCTATGTGTCTGTTTTTGTGCCAGTACCACACTATCTTGATGACCACAGCTTTGTAGTACAACCTGAAATATGGCATTGTGATGCCCCCAGCTATGGTTTTCTTTTTTAATATTCCCCTGGCTATTTGGGGTCTTTTTTGATTCCACACAAATCTTTTTTTTTTAAGATTTATTTATTTATTTATGATAGACAGAGAGAGAGAGAGAGAGAGAGAGGCAGAGACACAGAGGAGGGAGAAGCAGGCTCCATGCCAGGAGCCTGATGCGGGACTCGATCCCGGGACTCCAGGATCGCGCGCTGGGCCAAAGGCAGGCGCCAAACCACTGAGCCACCCAGGGATCCCTGATTCCACACAAATCTTAAGATGATTTGTTCCAACTCTGAAGAAAATCCATGGTATTTTGATAGGGATTGCATTAAATGTGTAAATTGCCCTGGGTAGCATTGACATTTTCACAATATTAATTCTGCCAATCCATGAACATGGAATATTTTTCCATCTCTTTGTGTCTTCTTCAATTTCTTTCAGAAGTGTTCTATAGTTTTTAGGGTATAGATCCTTTACCTCTTTGGTTAGATTTATTCCCAGGTATCTTATGCTTTTGGGTGCAATTGTAAATGGGATTGACTTCTTAATTTCTCTTTCTTCTGTCTCATTGTTAGTGTATAGAAATGCCACTGATTTCTGGGCATTGATTTTGTATCCTGTCACACTGCCGAATTGGTATATGAGTTCTAGCAATCTTGGGGGGGAGTCTTTTGGGTTTTCTATGTACAGTATCATGTCACCTGTGAAGAGGGAGAGTTTGACTTCTTCTTTGCCAATTTGAATACCTTTTATTTCT